>NC_134485.1:146957993-147273051 GCF_040206685.1 Ascaphus truei | reverse complement strand
AGTGGATGATGCAGTTGTCATCAAGGTGGATCAGGTCCCCAGGATCACGTACCCCAATGTAGAGAGAAAAACTGGCATAGCGCAGATCACTCAAAATAAAAATAGCTTTATAACAATAAAATATTATACTCACATTCTAACAATAAAAAACGGGCATATCACACTGCATTAGTGTAGGAAGATTTTAGCCAGCCAGGCTCACCGTCCCACAACGTTCCCCCACTCCTCCGCCTCAGCCTCCGGTCAGCTGTTTAGACTGCTCCGACTGGCGTGTGACGTCACTTCCGGTTTCGCCGCTCGGTGAGGGCTGGATCCTCCTGCAACTCCTCTGCTGTATGCTCCTCTCTGAATAAGACTCCCATTCTACGCGTTTCGAAAGCGACTGCTTTCTTCCTCAGGAGTGTCCTATACTATACGCATGAAGTCTACCAACATTTAACGGAGCCATGCTTAATATTGCTTTCCAAATGATTTTCCATCCAAAATGACACAAAAGAAATATATATAGAAGCATACAACAAACAGCTTTTTAAACTGAAAGAACCGAGAAAATCTTAATTTTAGTTTGAAGAAACAAAAATCATTGAATAAAAATTGACTTTGCTCTTTCTGGCATGAAAATTCTGCACGGTGTAAAAGAAGTCTAACACTCCCTGCCCTTCTTAGGCTGAGGCCCCGCTGCAGTCGGCGGCGTGCGCAACAGCATGCGCGCGGGCCACCAGCCCCTTACCTCCATTCTGGAGGTCCCCACTAGCTCCTTACGACGTGGCTGGCTGCGTGCTGTTAGTAGTGAAAAAGTGAATATAAAGGCGCAAACAACTTAAATAAAATATTCATGAAAGTATAAAACAAATATAAATTGAATAGCACACAGTGAACATAAATAAGTGAAATAGTGTAAGTCTAATAACCCAGCTCAAACCCTGTGGTGGGACCTGTTTCACGGGTTCCAAGGTGTATGACAGTTTCTCAAACAATCCAGGGGGAGCATGTAAGGGAAAAAAAGATAAAAGAACACACAAATAAGTGTAGATGTACGGAAAAATAATTAATATAACACGTGATGGTTCTTGGCTCGTATGTCTTGTCTACTCACAGGATATCAGTGAATAAAAAGCAGTTTGCAAGAAGGGCTGCTACCCATATGGAATGTATGTAGTCAGGATCTCCCCTCAAAGGCTCAATCAGCGATGGGATGAAGTATATGTAGGATGAGAGAAAGAGCTACATAGTGCGATCAGACATATAAAATTCTTTATGTAAAAAAGGTATAAAAATGCGCACTTACAATGTGCCAATGTAAAATAAGCATATATCACTGTTAGTGAAATTGAAGGTTCGCCGTACTGCTCACCACCTCCCCTGAGTATTACAAGCTTCTACCGCTCGAGATTGGAACTTCCTTCCTTGCGCCCATCGGAGCGTGTGACGTCACGGCTGCAGGGCTGGTGAACTACGGATCGCCTCCAAGATCAAAAAAGGTCCACTCAACGTGTTTCGCCCAGTTAGCAGGAACTGTACTCGGCTTCGTCAGGAGTGTGCGTAATGGTATACAGGAAACCCTTATATAGGGATATTTTACATTAATGATTTACAATAAGCAATTGATAAATTAAAAATGACGTTTCATAGATCCCTCTTTGCTGAGGGCTGCATTTTGTTATTGTTGCTGTTATTGACCTCATTGCTTTCTCTGTTGCCGTTCTCCATGTGTTATATTCTTCATCAATTGCTGTCTCTATAGTCATGTTAGATACCACTTCTTGCCTACCTGTATGTATTATAATGCTACTAGAGCCGATTAGATTAGCATATTAAATTGCTTAATTGCTTAATTTATATGAGATGGGGTATATAAGGATTACCTGTATACCATTACACACACTCCTGACGAAGCCGAATACAGTTCCTGCTAACTGGGCGAAACGCGTTGAGTGGACCTTTTTTGATCTTGGAGGCGATCCGTAGTTCATCAGCCCTGCAGCCGTGACGTCACACGCTCCGACGGGCGCAAGGAAGGAAGTTCCAATCTCGGATCTCGAGCGGTGGAAGCTTGTAGTACTCAGGGGAGGTGATGAGCAGTACGGCGAACCTTCAATTTCACTAACTGAGTGATATATGCTTATTTTACATTGGCACATTGTAAGTGCGCATTTTTATACCTTTTTTACATAAAGAATTTTATATGTCTGATCGCACTATGTAGCTCTTTCTCTCATCCTACATATACTTCATCCCATCGCTGATTGAGCCTTTGAGGGGAGATCCTGACTACATACATTCCATATGGGTAGCAGCCCTTCTTGCAAACTGCTTTTTATTCACTGATATCCTGTGAGTAGACAAGACATACGAGCCAGAACCATCACGTGTTCTATTAATTATTTTTCCGTACATCTACACTTATTTGTGTGTTCTTTTGACTGCGTGCTGTGACACGTCAGCCTGCCGAAGCTGCAAGCTTCTGGTGATCAGAAGTGCTGACGCGTCATGTGGTGCACGAGTCAGCCAATGAGGAGGGGAGATCGCAGGCAGGGAGTGGTGGACACAGGGGCTCACAGCACACAGCACACAGTACACACCACACACCACACACCACACACCACACATGGGCTCACACAGCACACACCACACACGGGCTCACTGAAACCACAACAGCCCTCCAGGTTTTCTAACAAAAGCAGCAATACAAGAGCAAAATAATCACTATGGCCCATAGTGAGTTCAAATGAGGCAGCTAGGCATTATGTCATTCTGCTTTGAGAAAGGCCAAGTGTGGCCGAAACGTCAGTCATTTTGATGGCAATAAATTAGTTTTGAAAATTCCGTGGAGCCCTGTTCTTTATACCTTCCATTGTAAGCTGGATCATCACAGAGAATCCTGAATCAGGAGCACCGGTAGTTGTATCCTTATATTGTTTTATGTGGTGTGCAGCATTTTCCCTATAGCAGCTAGGCATAGTCAGACCGCAAACCGACAGAGGGGAAGGACGGAAGGTAAACTGTATATTTAACTGCTGATAAACACTGTTGTTCTGTTTTTGTGAATGTCTGCTTAACTTCTGATAAAGCTATATATTGTCTGCTGAACTATTAAGCTGGGCAGAATCGTAGGGGTAAAAGCATAAGATCTATCTATATAAAACCTATGGCTGCGCCCCCTGTCATGGCCCCGCCCACTCGACCCATTTGGCCATGCCCCTCGTGCCTAAAACCGGCTCCCTAAAGACCGCAGATAGCGGTGAAGTGCTGTACATGCGTCGCCTGGACGCAGTGCGAGCGCGCCGGCCCGTGCAGCGGGGCCTTAGCCTTAGGCTTTGTCCCCGCTGGCGCTGAGCGTGCTCATGCTTGGAGAGCTCTCCAAGCATGAGCGCTGGTGTCCTTTAAATTTTCGCAAGCTCGGGGGGGGGGGGACACAATGCAGGGGAAGCTGAGCGCGCTTGTAAGTATGAAAAATTTGTTTATGTACGCGCAGAGAGCGCAGGTGAGCGTGTGTGCCTGCGCATACGCGGGCACGCATCGCGTGAGCCGGGACTTGCATATATATATATGCAAGTCACCTCGCCAAGCGCCGCCCGCTCAGCGAGCTCAGCGCTAGTGGGGACGCAGCCTTAAAGGGAGATTACATTGTGTACTGTATTTGGCTACTCAGCATGGGTTACCTTGACTCAGGGTTCTGGATTCTTGTGGCTGGGCGATGAGGCAGCAAGTGGGGAAAATAATGGGCGCCCGGAAATTTTGTAGTACAACTGTCTTTTATTCATGTCCCCAGGTACGGTGACCGCTCACTCTCAACAACGTTGTACTGTTTTGCATGGTTATTCATAAATACTGTGCTTCCATGGGGGCCCACACTTGCATAATTACATAGTTATATAGTAGATGAGATTGAAAAAAAACATGCGTCCATAAAGTTCAACCTATGCTAAATTTAGACAACAAATACTTTATCCTATATCCGTATTTACATTATATTGATCGCCTCAGAGGGGAATATATCATCTTAGTTGCTTAACTGGTATGTGACCCTGCCCCCTTTTGTTGCTTCTAAATAATCATCTGTATTACCCCGGTTACACTAGGCCCATTACGGGGATCCTGACTGGTCTCCCCAGGACAATTAAACTGATTGCCAGGGGGAGAGTGCGGGGCCTCTATAACTATTACCTTCTCTGACGGGGGACATCTCCTCCTGCATTGTCCCATCATCATGGCTCTGCAATGTTCAATGGCGTTGCATTGCCATGACAATGGGACATCATGTGACATTGCGATGCCATGAGGCATCACATTGCCATGACAATGGGACATCCTATAGGGCCATGTTACATGACAACACGATGCCATTTTACGTCATGGAGCCATGATGATTTGACTGCATGGGGAGATGCTGGTAGGAGGTTATGCCACCAGATATTGCCGCCATAGAGGGTAAGAGACGAGGCTCCCCACATGTCCCGGCACCGAGCCACGTAAACATCACAGCTGGCCCTGCTTACAGAAGTATGGGTGTTGCGTGTGTTTCAAAGATCAGTTAAGGATTATTACTGTGCTAAATTTATGGGAAATGAATAAGTTTAGTGAAATTTAAATGAACGCTCAGATTAAGAAGGTATAACATAATTGATTGAATTTTATAATTGCTTCTTTTACACAGTGCACGGATACAAATGCATCCCAATTTATTTATTTTTTTAAGCAAATAAAAATACCACTTGTGAGCACATTCACATGTCTAAAACAGGTCTTCAACCCTGTCTTTCACCATTACCTCTTAGCAGAATTATCTCTTCTACTGCAGCCATAGATTTCATTTAAAGAAATGTCTTTATAATGTTAGGAGGATTTTTCTCATCATACATTATGTAGATGAAAAGCCGAAACGCACAGTCCCACGTTGTGGTAAAAAAAAAGAAAAAGTTTTAAAACAATTTATCAATGTAATCTGATAAACAGTAGCTCTTCTCCCCTGCCCCCCTCTCTACTGGAACGGGTATGCAGCACCCGGGCATAACGTGGAGCTGAGTCAGCCAAGGGATCTGGCAAGAGGTGCAGAGATGCCAAGCAGGGGGAAAATGCAGGCAGGGCTGCAGGTAGCCAGGGAGGATGCATGCATGTCATCTTGCGCAGCAGTGTGATGGACTGACTTCCCCATTGTCCCAGTGGAGGATATTTGAAATGTCACCCCTAAAAAATTGTTGTTTTTTTTAATTGCAGATTATTTGGAAACTTGATAAAAGGGAAAGAATATCCAAAAAAATAGAAAATATTTGAATATTCAGGAATTTTCATATTAGACCAAAAATGTAAAAAAAAAAAACACTGCAAACTTTATTTCGACACATTCGACTCTACTAAACTGGACCAACAGTAGCAAAAATTATAAAGTACCACTCAAACACTAGGCGGGAGGGAGGGAACATTTTTAATATGGTTAGCTGTGGGCTACAAGACAAGAGCAGTTACTGATGTGTTTTGCCCCTATGTAAATGGGAAGTACGCAGCATTGTACTATGTGTTGATGCTCTTGTCAAGGTCATGCTGATAACGTTAATAATTGAAGTATATATATATATATATAATCAAAAAATAAATAGATGATACCGTTCTGTGGCTAACGAAATGCTTTTATTTGTGCGAGCTTTCGAGATACACTGATCTCTTCTTCCGGCGATGTTACAATGAATGAAGCAAGGATAACTTAAAAACAGTGTCTCTTGGAATGTTATCTGTGCTTCTCCTTCCCCCGGTGTGGATGTGTTTTATGGCTAGAGGTGTCAAAGGGTAACTGAAAGCAAGTGAAGAAAGAGTGTGTATGTGTATCAGTGTGAATAAAAATGAATGGAGAGCCCACAGTATAAACAGTGCTCTACACAAGGTGTGTGTGGAGTGAGAGGGATATAAATGGTGTGGGTGGGTGTGGAAATGTGAGAGTTTGTAGCACAACTAAAAGTGTGTGTGGATACTATGTGGTCCCTATTGGTGTATATGGATGGAAAAATAAGGAGTATTAGTATGTGTGAGAGACAGCTGTGTGTGCATATATATATATATATATATATATATATATATATACATGTAGAGGTATCAGTACCGTGTTAGCCGAGCTTCAATAATCAAAAAATAAATAGATGATACCGTTCTGTGGCTAACGAAATGCAGAGGAAGGTTCACCTGTTCATCCAGCAATGTCGTGTACCTCATCATGTGCATGAAATGCCCAGGGGGCTGCTACTACATAGGTGAGACAGGGCAGGGGCTAAACAAGAGAATGAACCTGCATCGCCACAGCATCACACGCGGTACAAGAGACAGTCCTGTTGGCGAACATTTCTCTGACTCTGGCCATAAGATGAACGATCTGAGGGTTGCCATACTCAAAGGTAATCTTAAAACCCCGAAAGAGAGACGGTTGCATGAATACAAATTTATGCAACTGTTCGGGACACTTAGCAGTGGCCTAAACAGAGATCGAAATTTTATGAGTCATTACTGACACTAGTGAACTCTCGTCCCATGAGCGCTAAAGGCCATGTCTGTACATACTGTGCTATATGTATGCACACACAGCTGTCTCTCACACATACTAATACTCCTTGTTTTTCCATCCCTATACACCAATAGGGACCACATAGTATCCACACACACTTTTAGTTGTGCTACAAACTCTCACATTTCCAGACCCACACACACCATTTATATCCACTCCCACTCCACACACACCTTGTGTAAAGCACTGTATATACTGTGGGCTCTCCATTAATTTTTATTCACACTGATACACATACACACTCTTTCTTCACTTGCTTTCAGTAACCTTTTGACACCTCTAGCCATAAAACACATCCACACCGGGGGAAGGAACAGCACAGATAACATTCCAAGAGACACTGTTTTTAAGTATACCTTTTGCTTCATTCATTGTAAAATCGCCGGAAGAAGAGATCAGTGTATCTCGAAATCTCGCACAAATAAAAGCATTTCGTTAGCCACAGAACGTTATCATCTATTTATTTTTTGATTATATATATATATATATATATATATATATATATATAATCAAAAAACAAATAGATGATAAATAAAAAATAATAGATGATAATAGATGATATATATATATGTTTCAATAAGTCTGTGGCCAAATGTAAAATACACCAATGTTGTGAATCAAATTATTTTATGCTGGACATAAAAAGTACAGTATTGTTTATTTTTCTCCATCTCTGCTGAATTCAAGCATATCTGCCATTTATGTTTATCTGACACATTATTGATGGCTTAATAATTACTATACAAACATTCGACAAAACAAAGGCAACAACTCACCCCTAGTTTTGAGAACTGCCAAACAGTGTTATCACCAAAAGACATTCTATGAAAAGTGTGACACTCCTCCAAAGCTTTTATTAAAAATTAAAAAGGTAAACATTTAAAATATATATATTTTAAAATACTTCTATTTGTCCAATGTAGGCTGTGGCTGATATACTTTTTTTTTTTTTTATGCAAATCACTACATCTTTTGTTCTAGGAGATACTGCCCCTGTAAGGTGATATAGGCGTTGTATGACATGGCTGGCATAGGTAAATATGGTAGACCTACAGTAATATAAAATAGCACATACTTGAATTGCCTTATACAGAATGCTATATAGTACTACTGTATATAAGCATCATCAATTGCTTAGCCCTGTGCACACAATTTCCTCAAGTACAATTCTTCTCAAATTGCAGTTATCAAGATTAAACCGTGATTTCGTTAAATTACATGCTGTTCATCGCAAGATATTTTTTTCACATGCATATAGAATACATTACATTTATTGTTCAAAGGGATTGTGTGATTTCTTTCAATATACAATGATAATACAAATTCTATCCAGAATACTCTTTAGTGTGGAAGTACAGTATGAAGTGCATGGCTGTGACCTGTAGAAGGAAGCACGCATTTGTCAAGATCGTACGTGTTATATGCATGTTAGAGGCAAGCATGTTATGTGGATTATGCATCGTTTCTGTCTACAAAACCTGGTGCACAAAGCAGCACCAGACACATTCATTTAAAAAAAGGCAAAAAATTTTAAGCTTAGTGAAACTTTTTTCACTAATTTTCCATCCTGGAGTCTTTTTCTCCATTTATGTGTTGAACCCTTTTAGTCATCCGGTTTGAACCAAGGTTTAGATGTTTGGTACACTAACATACAACACAAATCAATTAGAAAATAAAATATGTAATCATAACATTATAGATATATCATCTATCTGTCCTAATTGTGAATGGTAGTGCAAAGTAATAAAAAAAAACTGTGCAATATTTTCACCTTACATCAGCTGTTAGGCCCTTTCCTTTCTGATTTCACTTATATCTGAATTACTGGTCTAACCAATATGAATAGTTGTATTTCCTTATGTGAACAAATGCCCATTGTCAAATAAGAACTCAAATCAATGTGTTCAAATGAAAAGCCCTCAACTATATAAATTAATATGTAATTTTAATAAATATACAATTAAAATACATGAAGGAATGACATTCTTCATTTATTTTAATTCTACATTGATAAAAATGAAATATTATTTTATATTGTTGAGGTATGTATAGATATACATAATTGTACCCCCATACTTTATACAGTCATTATTACATTATATACCATATTAGTTCACACAAACATATCACTTCAATCACTAAAAACCATAATATAATTTATGATGTGTTTCAGGCATTTATATGATCAATAATATATATCTCTGTATGACATGAGTAACTTTTGGTAATTAGAGGGTTATACTCACTATACTCATTACATTGCTTTCAGGCTCCAAAAATAATGCAATGATAATCAGGGTCTGGATGTAAGGGCAGATTTTTTAAGTTACTAAATATCGCAGTGTTATTGTCATGTGCTAATATTGCACATCCAGGATATGAAGGGAGCAATGAGTCAGGAACACCCCAAAAGAAAAGAAAATACATGGTGCAATATTGTCACACAAACGATGAATAAAGGGAACGGGTCTTGGCTCGTAAGAATAACCTACTTACAAGAAGTAAGTGTAAAAAAAGCGATGTCAGGAAGCAAAGCAGCAGGTGCTCAGGAGAAGGCTTGCAATCGGGATGGAACTCAGGAATGGAGAAAGAACAACGGAGAGAACCAATAATGCAAATCAGTAAGACATTTATAAAGGTAAAAAACTACAATATATGTTCTCACAATGTGTACAATAAAAACAGACACATCTGATAAGGTAAGCTGAAGAGTGGATCTCACGCCAGAAAGATGGTGTGTGCAGACCATCTGTCTTCAGTCACTCCCGCATCGGGTGGCATCTGACGTCACATCCACCGGCATCTTTGCCACTTCCGGTTACTCGGGGGTGGAGACAAGTACACGGCAAACGGTTCTCTCTACTTGGGATTGTGGCTCACTGTGCAGGCTGTGCAGGCTGTGCAGGCTCTACGCGTTTCGCTGATCTCTGTCAGCTTCGTCAGGAAAAATGTGACACCCATAATGGGTACAGCAATTATATAGTACATTGGTAATAGATGTAATTAATTGATAATTAATCCACAGGTTCTCTCAAATAGAGTACATCACTCCGTGGTCAAATAAAATGGTCTGAAGAACTCTAAAAACTTTATTTTTAAATAAAAAACGTTATTTATAACAACATTTAAAACTCAATAGACGATTAAGAGTCAATTATATGGAGAGAGAGTAGAGTAGAGTAGAGTAGAGTAGAGTATTGATAACATACTAAGTACATATTGGTGAATGAACTAAGAAATACAGGTGGGAGGAGGAAGACATGAGAATAATCCAAAAGTGGACTTATGTAACACTACTTATATCGGACTATGTTTAGTTTAGGAGTAGGGTTAATTTGAAATCAATATTTAGTCCATTTGGCATTAGAGTGTTCAATTTATGAATCCAATACATTTCGCGTTTGCCTAAATCTATATCCCTACTTCGGCCTCTCCAATGTTGGAGGACATGTTCGATGGTGGTGAATATAAAATCCCTTGGATTAGGATGATGGAATAACGTGAAGTGTTTGAACACACTATGGGGCCAATTCACTAAGCTCCGATAAGTGGCTTTAAGAGCACAAAGTACCCTTTAAGCCCGATAAAGACTGCAGTGCGATTCACTAAGCAGGGATAACTGCGCTTTATCGCTCTTAAAAGGCATTTTTTCGGCACAAAATGCGCTCGATCTGGCAAATGCGCTGATTTTTGCCAGTACTTGAGAATCACTTAGCAGAGCTAAGTGAATCGGCCTTAAAAAATGCACCTGACAAACGCGACAGCTAAAGGTATGCGCAAAAGGAGCTGGATTTAGAAAAAAATTCTTTGTTTACCTTTTTGCAGGCACACCATCCATACAACAGGCCCGCAGATGTCCCCGGCTGACCCCACGGGGGTCCCCGGGTGATCCATATGGGACTACGGGGGTCCCCGCGGCCGTCTGCGGGCATACGGTACCAATGGTGTGCCCCAAAAAAATAAACAATACTGTAAAAAAATACTCCCCCCCCCCCTAACACAGACAATACAGTAATGGGCAAAATTACTATTATCCACATATGGATAATAATGCATTTGCCCATTAAAAATACATTAATCACAATTAATAAAATAAATACATTTTGTACTCATCCTTGTCCGGCACCCACGATGAAGGCCATCCTCATATTCATCACCGTCCATGCCCTTGGGTGCTGAAAAACATACACAAGAATAAAAAGAGCCAATCTAATGTCCCCTAATCCCTTAATCACCGTAGCGGTTATTAACCGCGACAGTCACTAAGGGGTTAACCCACCCTCACCCACCACTCATTCGGGAGGCCTAAATACCCCCCACTACCTCCACCCGTGAAGCCTAACTGCCCTCACCCACTACACACCCAGGAGACCTACCCAGGCTCGAGGACAATAACCCCTTCCCCCACCCCCACTACCACAATCAAAACAATACACAGCCCCACAATAAACATTACTATATTTAATAAATAATACATAACCCACCACCTGTGCCCCCCCATACAACATGATTTATTCTTTGACATACAGAGTTAATATCCCAGGCCCATAGGAGTCCCCAGTGGTCCTAGCGGGTGTCCGCAGGCCCCACAGTGGCCCAACAAAAGGGTTCAAACAGGGTCTGGAGGCCTATGGGTGGTCCCCGTCTGGCGCCGTGGGCCTCCAGGTGGTCTCCGCGGGTCACCGTGGGCTCCAAATGGGGTCCCCACGGATGGGCCCGCGGTTGTCTAGGGGTCCCCGGGTCAGCCCCAAAGGTGTCTGAGGGCCCTCGTGTGGTTCCCACAGGGGCTTGGGGGCCCTCGGGTGGTCCCTATGGGTCCTATATATAGGCATGATGAAGACACTGTACATATGAATGGGTGAAGGGTGGGTATCGGGGCAGGGTGGCTTAACCCCTTAATTACCTTTGTGGTTATTAACCAATAAGGTGATTAAGGGGTTAAGTGATATCACAGTGTATTTGATATGTATCTTTTTGGCTACGGAGGACAGAGGGCACTTGCTGATGGAGGTGATTCATATTGCTGAGGTTATTAGAGCTGTATTTATTTTATTAGGCTAGTTAATGTGTTTAAAAATGGACAAATAATCTATTATCCATATCTGGATAATAGTTATTTTGCCCATTACTGTACTGTATGTGTGTTTGGTGGTGGTGGTGGTGGGGGGGGGTGGTATGTATTTCTTTAAATGTATAAGACTGGTTTATTTTTTTTGACATACAGGGTTGGTTCCTTAGGTCTGCGGGGACCTTTGGAGACCACCTGAGGGCTCCTTGGACACCCACGGGTAAAAGGCTGCCAGGTCCACGGGGGACACCTGTGGGGAAGAACCAGGAGCCCCACTTCTGTGGGGACCCCAAGGACCCGTAGGGACCACCCGAGGGCCCCCAGACCCCCATTGGAAAAACCAGAGGACCCTCAGACACCTGTGGGGCTGACCCGGGGACCCCCAGACACCCGTGGGCCCATCAGTGGAGACCCCATTTGGGGCCCACAGTGACCCACGGAGACCACCTGGAGGCTGATGGGGACCACTCGTAGGCCTCCAGACCCTGTTTGAACCCTTTTGCTGGGCCACTGTGGGGCCTGCGGACACCCACCAGGACCAACGGGGACTCCCATGGGCCTGGGGTATTAACCCTGTATGTCAAAGAATAAATCATGTTGCATGGGGGGGCACAGGGGGTGGGTTATGTATTATTTATTAAATATAGTAATGTTCATTGTGGGGCTATGTATTGTTTTGATCTTGTGTAGTTGGGGTGGGGGTAATTGTCCCCGAGCCTGGGTAGGTCTCCCGGTTATGTAGTGGGTGAGAGCGGTTAGGCCTCACGGGTGGGGGTAGTGGGGGGTATTTGGGCCTCCCGAGTGAGTGGTGAGTGTGGGTGGGTTAACCCCTTAATGACTGTCGCGGTTAATAACCGCTAAGGTGATTAAGGGGTTAGGGGACATTAGATTGGCTCTTTTTATTATTGTGTATGTTTTTCAGCACCCGAGTGTATGGGCGATGATGAAGATGAGGATGGCCTTCATCGTGGGTGCCAGACAAGGGTGAGTACAAAAGGTATTTATTTTATTTACTGTGATTAATGTATTTTTAATGGGCAAATGCATTATTATCCATATGTGGATAATAGTAATTTTGCCGATTACTGTAGTGTATGTATTAGGGGTCGGGGGGGGGGGGGGGTGTGTTGTATATTGCAACGTTTATTGGAGGCAATTGTCCCCAATAAACATGCTATTATGCCTTAACCCCTTCATTGCCTTAGCGGATAGCCTCTAAGGTAATGAAGCTGCTTTAATGTATTTTTATTAATAGTGTGCGGGAGCAGGGGGTCTCCTGAGCTGAACCGCATTGATTTGTGGCTCAGGGACCCCCTGCTTCCCGAGTTACAGGCCGCGGTATGGGGCATCAGATGCCAGTGTCTCCGCCATCTTTATAGAGCCCACATCGCGTCTTGGACGCTATAAAGATGGCGGTGACACTGGCATCCGATGCCCCATACTGGGGCCTGTAACTCGGGAAGCAGGGGGTCCCTGAGCCATTAATCAATGCGGTTCAGCTCAGGAGACCCCCTGCTCCCGCACACTATTATTAAAATGTACATTAATGCAGCTTCATTACCATAGCTGGTAATGGTACCATTATTATTTATTGGTGTTTTAATAATAGTGTAGATGTGCAGGGGGTATCCTGAGCTGAACCGCATTGGTTTCAGGTCCGGGGACCCCTTACTTTCGGAGATACAGGCCCCGTTATGGGGTGCCGTTATCCCCTGCACTTGTAAAGCTCCCGCGTTATGTCACCAGGACATTTAAATTCTGCAGGGGGTACCGGCACCCCATATCGGGGCCTGTATCTCCTGAAGCAGGGGGTCCCCGGACCTGAAACCAATGCGGTTTAGCTCAGGAGACCCCCTGCTCATCTACACTATTATTAAAAATCATATTTGTACAGCATGATCACCTGTAAGAGCCATGCATTAAGATGCAGCGTCTCCATGCAGTTCTTACAGGCTGCTTTGTTTATATCAGTTATCGTGCTATATAACTTTAAGCACGATAGCAGGGGGGGAAAGATGGTGCTCGCGCGATATGGCACTTTTTGGCAAGGCAGGGTGAAAACGCGCCGAGCTGCCTTAGTGAATAGCGCATTTGGCTTCACCCTTTTGCGCCCGAGCTAATTTTTCCCATTTCAGCGCAAATAATCGGAGCTTAGTAAATCACCCCCTATGTGTCATAGCACTTCGTCTAATGTTGCTTATATGTTCAATAATACGTGTTTTGATAGCACTTTTTGTTTTACCTACGTACTGTAAGCCACAAGGGCATTCTAGTAGGTACATAACGTATTCTGTATAGCAGTTTGTAGACGGACGTTCACAGAGGTACACAATTAGAGGCTTTTATAAGGTGAAATTATAATAGGCTTTATTGTGCCTTTTCCTTTTCATCAGGAAATCATCAAAACACAGGGGGGGGGGACAAAGCTTCTATTCACTTGGGAGTATTTCTAGTGAAATCCTATGCAATTAATTCACATCTCCCTTAGCAAAGCATGTCTCGCAGCCCCAAAACATATAGCATGAAATAAGCAGATATAAGCAGTCTCTTAATAATGAAAGTCTTATCTGTTAGCTGCTGTAGAGTAAGCTTCTCTGCCCTCCTGGAACCGCACCCGTGCGTGCACAGAAAATCAGCATCCAGGTTTAGAAGTCTTATTTGGTGTCTTGCAATCAGCTATGCTGGGCAGAGCTCAAGACTGGTCAGCTCCAGAGATGTGTGTTCTCTTGGTCAGTCTCTCCTGGGAGACTCAAGAACACTGCTCTGTCTCTCCAAAGGTCAGCTTTCATTCAGAGCTAAGGAATCACTTCCTGTCTCAAAGGCAGGCTTTTTCTACCACCTCTAATCAGGCAGGTGGTGTTAGTTAATTTGCTACCAGCATTTAACCACCACACTGCTGGATTAGAGGCACATTTGTGAACAGGGATAAGTCCCCTGTTACATACCTCCCCTGTTTGTGGGAAGCTCGGGCTTACCACGGCCAAAGCCCATCCTTCCACTCTCATTCGAGATCTTTCTGTGACTTGAATGAGAGTGGATGGAGGAAGAGAACCCTCTGTCCCGCTGGGATTGGAGCCCTTTCTCCAGTTTATTTTTGTCTCCTCCCGAAGGTGCTTGAGATCAGCACTCCTCAGTCGCTCGAGGAGGACTTGGTTGTTGAGCAGTTAGGACTAGCCCTTAGAGTTTTCTGCTCTTGAAGCAGTCTTTCTGCAGTTTCTCCACACCATGGAGTCGCCAGTTCAGCTTCTTTGGGACTGAGTTGCACCTCCACCTCCTTTTCCAGAGAACGTCCTATTTTTTCAGCTTCCTCAGCTAAGGATTCTTCTGGCTTTGATTCTGCACTCCTACCTCTGTTTGTTGCCTGTTGGGCAGCTGTAGGTTTGGCTAGTGCTTTCTTAGGTGGCTCAAACTTCGTAATTTTGTTTTGAAGTTGCATGGAGTCCCCAACTCTCACTGTACCCTTGTCCTCATGGGCATTAGTTACTGTGGGATACTGGTGCTTGGGCAGAGCCAATACCTTTTTCCGTATTGGATGAATCTGTAAGTTACTGGCCTGCAGAGTCTCAACCTATTTGAGTGCGTCTTGCAAGTCTCTTCTCAGGGAATCTATCTGCGCACTTTGCTTTCTCTGAGTCTGTATCAGAGTCTCCTTCATATTCTGGAGCTATGTCATTTTTGTCGTCAAGGTTGCCGCTGTGTCTGTTTTCTCCTTGGTGTACTGACTCAAGGGAATGGAACAGTCTCTCTGTCTCTCCAGCTCTTGCTCCAGTTTCTGAGCCTTCTCACACTCCCTCTCATACAGAGTCACCTGGTATCGAAGCTCCGCTCCAATAATGCTCTGAAGACATGCAGCGTGGCCTTTGCTCCTCATACTGCTCTGTGGGGACGTACTGGGTATTCAGACGTTCCTGCAGCGCTTGTACCTCTTTAGCAGCCTGCAGTTTTTCTTCCTGTAGCGTTTGCTGCTTCTCCTCAGCATACTGGAGGTGTGTACGCAGACCTTGCAGTTGGTTCTGCATTCGGTGCTCTGCTTCAAACTTTTCCTTGACTTCTTCTGTCAACTGAAAATTTTCTTCTTTCAGTTTTAAGTTTTCTCTTTTTAATCTTGAATTTTCTCTTTTTTCAGTCTCTGTATTCTTCAGGGCTTCTTTGCTGTCCTCTTTCCATTTACGCACATCTGCTTCGAAAATGACACTCTCCTGGCGTGAGACTTCCTTCTCTAGGTTGAGGGTCTGAAGCTCCTTCTGAGAGACTTTGAGATCTGAATCAAGATGACCAATAGTTTCTTTAGCAATGTCCAGCTCCTCAGTGAGACTGTGTAGTTCCTTTCTGGAAACTTCCAGGTCTGTGCGGCAGCTGTTGGTCTCATGATGTGAGGCATCAAGTGCTCTGCGGAGTGTCTGAACCTCTTTCTAAGATACGTCCACTTCTATCCGGACACTGTTGACCTCCTGTTGTGAGGCATTCAGCTCTATACGAAGAGTGTGAACCTCTTGCTGGAAGACTGTCATCTGCTTCAGTGCCTCCTCATACTTCCGCTTTAGCGTAGCCACCATTTTATCAGATTATCTCTGCTTTTCATCCATGGCGGAAATAGTAGCCTTTGCAGTATCTAGCTCAGTCTTGAGATCCTCCAATTCGGTCTTGGCCGCAGAGTAAATGCGAGCACAGTCTTCTGTAGCTCAGCATTATTTTCTCTCTCCCTTTCCAATTCTTCACAGAGCAGATCACAGTCATGCCTGGCATTTTTCATGGCATCTTCAGGGCTGGTCAAGGGATCGTCACTCACTTGTTCCGGCTCCACTTCCCTGTGATGGTTGGTTGAGGGTTCCTCACTGTTGGCACCGGATAGACACTTCTTTGGGGTACACGACTTCTGCCTTGGGCCCTCTGGATATTCGGTTACCCGCGGGACGAATTCTCAATTTTCTCTAGGCTGCAGGGCAACTCGGTCCCCCTTTTTCTCCACAGGATCTGCGGACGTGTCTGTTCCTTACACGGTAAGTGAAGAACCGCTTTTCTTTTTCTTTTTCCGCTTCTTTGTTTTGGATGACTCCGTCCCATCCGGAATACTGGGGTCTCCTTCTTTATTTGATACTTTAGCAGCTTCATTATATACGCCAGGCTTTTCTTGCAGTTGCTTTAGTTGACAGAAATATTGGGTGATCTGCTGCTTCCGCTCTGTCTCCTAATGATCATATTCGTCATCAAAGGGAGCGGTCTTTTCTGTTCGTGCCGAGTTCAGGCGCCCCCACCATTCTTGGGGTGTTTTGTGGGTGTGACTCGGTTCGGGTTCCCCGTAAGAGAGGTCTTCCTCTTTATTGGACTGGAAGGGCCACTCTTCCGTGGGGTAGGGTTCATTACAGGAACGCTGCATCTTGTCCTCCATTTTTAGGCTATCAGGTGTAATTTTCTTCCTGACCTCAGGAGGCACTATTGCAGCTGTTGCCACTGTATTTGCTAGAACCCCCAATGGTGGTAGTCCTACAGGTAGGCATATTTTGCTTGTAGAGGTCGTAGCTCTCAAAGGCATCTCTGTAGAGTTTTTCTTTCTTGGATAAGTTTTACAATATCAGTAGTACTGTGCATGCATTTTCTCTCATCAGGTATACAAGATGTGCAGTTGCTAGGTAAAAAAAGTCTATTTGCTTTACATAATTTTCTTGCTAGGTGCAATCTCCCCGCTTCAGCAACAGAATTTGGTTTTCTGCCTGAGTTCAGTAATTTTCAGTCTCATCTTTGGGTATTATGGCATTCACACTTCACACTTTGGGTGTCTGTTTTTGCTCCCAAGATATATATAGGCAGACTTTTTTTACTTGCAGAAAAAAAACATTCTTTGCAGTGGACTATTTCTTTCATTCCCGGTAGGGTGACTCAACATTTAGCAATTGGTTTTGAAAAACCTTTAACACAGTTCAGAAATCACTTTTTCCCCTGTAGGGCAATTTTACACTCAGCATTTGTTTGCTAAAAATTCCCCTGCTTCAGCACAGTCTTGTATCAATTTTCACACTTTTCTGCATGTACTTCAATCACAGCTGGTAGTCCTATGCAGTGTGGCAACCTTTATTTTCAAAATCAGTACCACTCGTGGGTCGCCATCTGTATTCACTGCTTCAGCGAAACTTTTGAAAACAACAAACACCTATCCCTTTTAAGGGCTGACTCACTTCTTGAACCCTGACTATGGCTTAAAGGCAAAACCCCTATTTCAATGACCATATTACACTTTGTGATAGGCAAAATAAGGGTTTTAACCTAAAATTATCTTTAGAAAGGCACAAAATTTAAAAAGTATCATTGCTCCTAGTGCCCTTAAAGTTTTCAAAGTAAAGGCAAAGGATGGCTTCAAAAACTAGAAGGCTTTTTATGGGTGTTCTACCTGCAAAGCATGTGAGTACAAACAAGAGGACAAAAAGAATTTTAAGTGTAATAAGAAAAATTAAGTTTTTAAAATTAAATAATATATGAACTGCTATACAGAATACATTATTTACCTACTAGAATGCCCTTGTGGCTTACAGTATGTAGATAAAACAAAAAGAGCTATCAAAACACGTATTATTGAACATCTAAGCAACATTAGACAAAGTGTTATGACACACTGGGGGTGCCAGTGTCGCCGCCATCTTTATAGACGCGATGTGGGCTCTATAAAGATGGCGGGACCCTGGCACTGATGCCCCAAACCGTGGCCTGTAACTCGGGAAGCAGGGGGTACCTGAGGCAGAAATCAATGCGGTTCAGCTCAGGGGACCCCCTGCTCCCGCACACTATTAATAAAAATACATTAAAGCATTAAAGCAGCTTCATTACCATAGCGGGTATCCGCTAAGACAATGAAGGGGTTAAGGCACAATAGCATGTTTATTGGGGACAATTGCCCCCAATAAACAACACACATCCCCCCCGCCCCTGCTGCCATTAAGATGACATCATCAAAATAAAGATGGCCGGTGACACATGGTACCGAGCCAATCACAGGGTGGGAACTCCATCCCAACTCTGGCTCAAGTAGACCATGTGACAGGGGCTTTGCTTCAGCCAATCAGAGTTGGGATGGAGTTCCCACGCTCTGATTGGCACCGTACCATGTGTCGCCGGCCATCTTTGTTTTGATGACGTCATCTTAAAGGCAATTGAAACTCAGCCATTTGGATTGGCTGGAGTCATTGCCTTTAAATGACGTCATCATTTATTTTTTTTCCGGCCAAATCACATGTTTTTCACGGCCCAATTAGGACAGTGGGAAACATTTGACCAAAATGTGACATCATAGGCCTATAAAAGCCTATGTCGCCTCATTTTGAAGCCAGTCGCCGAGGGAGGAACACCTCCCCTCCTAAGAAGAGAAGAAGGGCGTGGCAGAAGAAGATGGAAGAAGACGGAAAAAGACGGAGAAGACCCCAAAGCAGAAAAGAAGACCCCAAGACTGACGGGAAGGATTACAAATAGAAGAAAGAAGACACCATTATGGATTGTAAGGGTTTATTATTTTATGATTACCTGTGGATTGGTTCCAGTGCTTCCGGGTCGCCTGGATTTCGGTGAGTGGGCATCTAATGGTAAGTAAACAAAAGAAAAGTCTATTATTTTTACTTTTACGGGTTTTTTTGATTTTTGATTTATGTCTTTTATTTTTTCAGTCCCATTTAATGCCCGTGAATGTATCTATGTATATACATACAATTACGGACGCTGAATGGGTGTATTCTATGTGATTTTTGTATGTAATTGCATTGTTTTTTATGCTGTACTATTGCCCCTGTATGTTCTGTATATCTATCTATATGGATAGACATACAGGGATAATAATTGATTGTTTTGCTAATGTTTATGTTCTTTTCATGTATGGCTAATGTATTTATCAGCTTGATTTTGTCATTGGTGTGAATAATGTTACAGGTTATTTGTAATGGCTTATTTCTGGTAGTTAGATTAGAATGATGGTGGTTACTTTCAATTAGAATTCTTTTGGCAATGGTTTGGCTTTAGGAATTGAATAGGGAATTGTATAATTGATTTGTATTGTATTGTAATTGGTTTTTGCACCATATATTTTCTTTTCTTTTGGGGTGTTCCTGACCATTGCTCCCTTCATATCCTGGATGTCCATACTTGTTAGGGAATCCTTACAATTCCCTTTTGGAGGTTGAGAATTTTGTTACTTCACCTTACACTGTTTTATTAATTATTCACACTAAATTGCACTTAGATACTATATGCACTATGTTTTAAGCGCCATTCTGAATCACTTGGGTTACTAAGACATGTGCTAATATTAACAGAAGTCTGAGGATCTCAGTTGTTAGTTAAACTGCTAATTAACATATGATTTGCATATGAGTAAGCCTAAAGTCCGTTAAAATGTATTGTTCCCTTATATTTAAGAAAAATTACTGAACATCGTAGCGCTAAGCACTTTTGAGGATATATGCGTTACAGATTTCGATATATTAAAAATAGATAACAGCATGTTAAAAATGTGACGACCTTCTGATGATCTATCCCTTAGGATTGTAAAACAGGGAGCAAAGCCTTATATGTATCATTATGATATTGCATCAATGAACTCCTTATGCTATAACTTCTATTAATTTCCCATATATCGACTCGCCATAGACATAGTAGAATACATATAATCAGGTCCGTTTTAAGACCTTCGTAGGCCCTAGGCACTTTTATTTCTAGAAGCCTGTGTGTCTGATAGTTTTACTCATTTTTATGCTAATTTCATCGTTTGCTTGTTTCTTTCGATAGTAGCGATATTTGGCATCGATACTTTTGTTTCGATATTTAAAGGTATCGATACTTCGAAGGCATTTTAAATTAAAATTTGCTGTTTTCTCTTATTTTGTGATTTTCTTTTTGTTTAGGTATTTTTTCAAGTGAAATATTGTAGGCCCTAAAAGGTTTGTAGGCCCTAGGCACTGTGCCTAGTCAGCCTAATGTATAAAGCGGCCCTGCATACAATAAACTTTATGAATGGAACTAAGATAGTTTGATTAAAATATCCGCCTCCAGAGTATGATTACGAATTAGAAGCTACTTATTATGAGGGACATTATCAATGGAATTGATCAATAGAATCATGCATATTTTGTCATGGAATACTTTGTTTTTTATTCTTTTTTTCAGATATTTTATGCCCTTAATGTAGTCATAAAATGTATGTTTCTAACCTACGATTTATAATACTGCAAGGCACTCCAGAGGTGGTTTACAGTTTTGTCATGTCAGTTTCAGAGTTTCGACTCTCAAACGCTTATAGACTTGTTAACAGGCTGACATAATAGGCTGCAACTTTTCTTTCATATATTCCAATATTAATATTATTCGAGGAAAAAAGTAATGCCCCTCTATCCAGCAATGAAATTAAATAAAGTTATTATTGTTTATATCAAACATCATGACTGTTTTAAAAGTGCATTTATTACATAAAATAATTTACATTCCCAAAAAATTAGTTTTGGAAATTCACTCATTTAAAAAGCAAATTAACTATTAACGAGTTATAAAATCTAAAGAACTAATAAGTAAGATATGGTTTGCTTCAACACAACACACAGAAGAATGTAAATAAGTGTTTTAAAACCAGCAGAGGGCGCCCTAATCTTATAATTTTAGTTCAAGGAGTCCAGTAAGTGAATTTTTTTGTTGTTGTTTGAGTTTGACTAATAAATCTCCCCTCAAATAAGAAAGATATGATTGGTGAGGAAAAGGGTTGTTTGTGTCGTCATTTATTGCTTTACCATAAAGCCATGAAGTTATACTTCAAGCCGAAAAAATGGACCTCCCGTTCTCTTGAGATATTAGGTTTAACAAACTGGACCACTTCAAAATGTTTTGTTGCTTAAGCCTCCTAATTACAGGGCTGTCTGTAAAATGACTCTGGTTAGGGACTCTTGAAAAAAAATAAAGAAACCTGCGAGTGGATTGTAATAAGATATATACAATGGATGGATGTAGCAAGAAGAAGAAGAAGAAAATACATTATTGATATAGTTTGCTTTACCAAAGTGAAAGTGTGTAAAAAAAAATTTGTTTAAAAACTTCGTGTTTTTCATTACAGGTAGTATATTTATACTCTCTTTGAATTCTTTGTATTTTATCCCTCTTATTTTCCAGTCTGTTGTATTCTTTGCCAACCTTAAAGTTGTTTTGCTATTAGGTACAATCACTTATATACTATTTGTATTTAAGGGTAATTGGGGATGATGTATCAATGTAAATTTGAAGCAAAATTGATGAAAATTGCATACTTTTTATCTTGCATCTCTATGAGTCAATGTATTAAGATCTTTGCTCCAAGCTTTGAACAGTGTGCGTCAGCGGGCAATTTGGGTAGTGTCAATAGGAGTTACATGATGCACAGATTTTAATGAGATGTATCAAACGTTGCATCTCTGTATTTGCGCAAAAGGAATCTGCTATGCCCAGTATGACGCAAACACAAGCAGAAAATGGAACACAGTGTCAAAGCAAACTTCTATATGCACTTTCTTTACATTAATACATCCCCCCGTGTATCAAGGCAAACATTGGAATGTACCAAAGATGTAATTGAAATCAATTACATTTTTTCCTTCATTAATCTGATTGTTTTGCCCTAGAATTGCACAACCTTTGCCTTGATACACCTCCCTTACTGTTTTTGGCTATAATCAAGCTTATCATCCTTGTTTTCCTTAAGTGATTTTCACAATCTCAAGAAATCAAAATATCTATTTCTGTAATATACATTACAACTAGAGAATGAGAATGAACTAGAGAATGAGTATGTTTAATATTTTCTTAAATTTATACATGTAAGCAAAATAGTGCCACTATTTCATGTGGATTTAAACATTGTGATGGTAGGGTTTAAATGTTTTAGAACAACACCAACAACACTTTTTTTTGTTTACTTTATATTAAATTAAATATAGAACCATAATATTGTATAAATCTATTTTGTTTTTCTTCACTGGCCTATTCTTAGCCTGGTATCTGATGTGGATTAATAATTTTTACAAAGTAATGTTTCCGACTTCATTTCTCTTAGACATACATTACAACATGAGATGTACTGTATTTGGTACATTTTGAAAACAAATCATATGTTTCCTTTATCCCCAAAATAGAGGAAACACTTGAAAATTACACGTAAGCTGCCCCGTGCAAAAAAAACATATCCTGCCTAAGGGTTCATTTTGTCATCATTCTTACTAGGAATAATCAAGTAAGGAATACTTGGAAGTACTTTAGTGGATTGGAAACCGAATCCACTGTCTCTTCATATAAAAGTGTTACTATATTTTACATAGCAATAATATAAAACGGATGTTTATATGCATGGAAGCATTTTAATTTTTCCTGGTCGAAATTAAATGCAGGCATCAACGATTTATAACAGATTCCCTACACATCCTCTAATTGAAAATAATAACTAACATATACAAAACTGGCCAGGACTCAATACAGGAACCATGTCTGGGATGCATGTTATTTTCGAAGGTTCTAAATTTACTCAATCCATGCATGACCAAAAGTTATACTTTAGCGGTTGGTTTATTTCGGGATAGGATATTGATATTTTCTGAAATACCTTATGCAGAATGCATGAAAAAGCAGCATTGCAACTTTTTTACATGGAAATGTGTAAGACTTTTTGTAGGTACAGATGTGACACAGCATTTGTCAAAGTTTCAGGCTGCAAAACGTTATCAAAACCTACTACCACCATTTATTAAAACAAAAAGAACTCATAGCACGCAAATGTGTAATGTGTCAAAATATTACTCGGTTAGATCTGGTGCTATTTTATTCTCCAGTTATGCAGTCAAAAGACCCAAAAATGTTTACTTGATTTTTCTAAATTTATATTGAACTACTTGTTCAGTTCCTGTACCTAAAATGTTTTTCATTGTTGTAATCTGTTAAAAAGTAGCTACAATTACTATTGCCGACGAAATCCAAAATGTGATGACATCATTCGAAATATAGTTGGTAGCATCAATATTTATTTGTACCCACCAAAGTAAGACAAATATGTTTTTCGTAAACCTTGAACAAGGAAAATACCAATGATGTAATGTATATTTGTAATAGTGGACGGTTTACACATTTTTAAGCGGTATGTTAACAGAAATTGATAAAAAAAATAAAAACATGAACACAGAATAAAATAGATACCCATGGATCAACCATTCATAAGGTCAATAAGGACAAGAAACAATGTTATTTCAATGTTTTTTATTGAAAGATGTGAGAAGTCTTCAAAAAAAATGAACAGATAGATACCCGAATAACCAGCACATTTCAAATCATGTATTTAAAAAAAAATATATATATATAGCACAGTTTGTGATAATTAAACTTTTATTGTATTGGAGTGAAAACAAAAACCTGAGGTTTATTCCTGCATTTTCTACCCCGCTCTGTAAATTACATAGTGGATTTATTTTTCGTTTAAAGTCCTTTAAAAACGTAATATTTTCTGAATGTAACAATGGCACATGATTGTCCTAAACAACAGGCGGGATAAACAATATTAAAAACACAGTTAAAGAAACCATATCTCCTTCAATCACAAAGAGCTAAATAGGTTTTCATTTACAATATATATGTATCATGTAAATTGAAGGAAAAAAAAGAGAAAATGAAATGCATTGAATTAATCTCTAAATATTATGTACACACCATGTACAACTCTGAATAAATTAATACCAATTTGCATATTTTGGGATCATTATAGCTTATTTACACAAATTACTATTTTTCATAAATATCTCTGGCACACAGGTAGATAAGCACCTAATAGTGTACCAGCTTTCTGATTTGGTGAACTATGCCGTTTAATGTGTGAGTTTAGCTAAGGATAGCATCTTTTGTCAATGCAACATTAGTTTTATGTATTTTTTGTAATTATTTTGTATTCACAATCCGATTAGCTTTACTTCATATCTGGCTAGTGTTTGCAAGAGTCAATTTTAAACAAACCCCCTATAACCACCCTTTCAAGAAGAATTCTAAGGAATGTCTTTCTACCCTCTGTCCCATCATCTCTTACATTGAGTCTTTGCATTCTTAGGCCATTACTCCTGTTGTGAATAAAAGGGGTGATCCTTCACAATAGCACTATTATAATATGAGTTCTTGATGTCCCTATAAAGACTGTTCTCAATCCATGTTGTGAAGATGTATCCTTTTATTTCTACATTGAATAAAACGTATTTTTATTTCATTCTTCTCAAACCTTCATACTTGGTGGGGTTTCAGTGTGTGGTTATAGGAGTACAAGTTTCTTCTTTGATCGCTGCCCCTTTTCAATAAATAGTTATACTGTGCTGTACAAAATCCCAGTGCTTTTCAGCCCTTGTGGCTCAGGTGAATGGCAGCATCTGCCAGTCACTTTGCTGTCTCCCTGCCAGGCGAGACCTCTCTCTGGCTTTCCAAACCACTGACCAGTCTCTGGATGTTCTGCAACTCATTTATTGAATCCTTCATTGAAGTCTTGGGGGAGAGGGAATTTGAGTGGGACCTATGGGTGCTACTTTTGTGGACCGCAGTATCTGGGATGGGGCTGGATTCCCTACTGCTGCCAGGTTTGGAACTCTCTGAGCCAGGATTGAGGCTAGCTGGCAATCCAGTGGTCAGGAGGTTAGTGCTGGGAGGAATGGTCACTGGGATTTGGTATGGGTTAAAGCGAAGTCGAGGCCGAGTGCTGCTGAGGAATGGGTTCCTTGACATAGTGCTGGCAGCGCTGCTCACTGGCATGGCAGAAGCTGCTGCCGCAGCTGCAGCCATGTATGTATAAGGATAAGGAAACAGCCCTCCAAAAGTGGGCATTGGAATCCCCTAGAAAAGAGAAGACAGACATTAATATTTATTTACACACCCTTAATGGGACTTCTATTTCTAGAAACACCGTGCAAACACAGGTAAGAACAGGTGTGACAGAAAGGAACACACATAAATAAGCATGACTGCATTCTGTAAACCTCATAATATCGTTAAAATGTAAAAAATATATACATTTGCCTTTTATTAATGTTTTACATAACTGTTGCTCTGTTTGGGACAGAAGGGGTAGGGTCTGAATAAGCGATGGCACAGAGATAGTACATAATACTCCTTGCTGCATTACACCCCCCGCCCCTCAATTGCTTTCGAAAGTTTGCCTTCCTTTAAAAAAAACTATCTTTCTTTTCTCAATCAAATTAAGTCTTTGTACTTAAATGCACCGACTTCTTTGTACTTTCAAATCTGAAAATCATTTGTTTACTATGAAGTATTTCTAATTTATGAAAATGTATGTATTATATACACAGTGCATTCGAGGACATAATAAAATAGGTAACTATAAAAGTCTGATTTTTTTTCTTAAGTGCTAACTACGTTAAAATATATTTGCATACGAATATTATACTATGTAACTATGTAATATTACTGTTGCCACTTGAAAAGTGTCTAATTTGTCAAAATAAGAAGCTAATAGTCAATTCATGATCTCTAGTGAAAAAATATATATATTAATACGACATGGATGTGCTTTACCCCTTATAATTCTTACATTAGTACATGCTATGCCTAAGAGGTGCTAATATTTTTATTGTTCACTTTTTAAAACTTTTAAAATCAAATATTCCTTCATTGGTACTCAATATTAGAGGCAACTCAT
The DNA here is from genome assembly GCF_040206685.1 of Ascaphus truei. Classification (NCBI taxonomy): domain Eukaryota; kingdom Metazoa; phylum Chordata; class Amphibia; order Anura; family Ascaphidae; genus Ascaphus; species Ascaphus truei. The sequence goes on along the minus strand of NC_134485.1, from coordinate 147,246,768 downwards.
ACCAGCGCTCATACAGCACTAATCAACATCTCTATGTGAAGGTTAGTTAATATTATCCTCTGGGGTTTCATTAAAAAGTCTACCACAAAAAGGTCGGGTAAAACAACTATAACAAATTTATTTTATGATCCTGCGAATACTTTGAAATTCCAAAGGAAGAATAAACTACTAAATAATACATTCTTCTTGTGTGTGTGTGTATATATGTACATATACACACACACACACACACATACACACACACACACACACACGTGTGTGATTATTACTGTCAGCATGCAGAGCATGATACTATTTTAATTTAATAATGCATACTGAAATACAGCAATCAAGGCTTATACAAGAAAAAAGATGCAAGTAAATTGTTTTCTACTGTTATAAAATAAAAAGTTGATGCTATTTATTGCCATATGTGGATTAGGATACAAATGTAATCAAAATATTACTCCAAATTAAAGTAGATTATATGAACTCAGGTATCCAGTAACAGAGATTTTCCAGTCTTACTCTGGCTAGAGTTAGCAGAGTCGGCTGAACAGTTCATTTTGACTTGATCCGAAATTGAATCCTACATCAATAAGACCACCAGGTCCATTTCTAAGAGACAGTGAAAATGCCGAAAGATATTTGAAAACTCGGTATCAAGTTCACTCAACTAGAAAATCAAAAGGTTACAAAACGCCTGTTTGCCAAAGACTTAAATTGAGCTCTATTTCTACTGCAAATGGAGAAAGACTGTCAACCTCGATTTACATCACTCATTCAAGAAAAAGGACATTTTATTTGTATTTTAGCTATTTCTAAAGGACAGTGTGGGTATAGTGCAAGAATGTATTTTTGTTGTGATCAAGCTACTTTGTAAATCTGTTCTGCAATGTAAAAAAAAGTCCATGAAGCAGGAGCTAAGAACACAATGTTACAACAGCAAAACATTGTTATCTTATTTAAAGAAATAATACAGTTAGTGTCTTACCTGAGAGGCCAGCATGTGCTGGGAAAGGTGAAAGGGGAAAGGGGTAGCTGCCCCTGCTGCCGCTTGGACTGAGGCTAAAGCTCCATTTTCCAGACCGCTACCTGATGTCATAGAGGCCAATAAATGTCCCATACCCATGGCTGAGAAAGCCCCGGGAGCCATTGCAAATTGTCCTGGATGGATGAAGAAGGGCTGTCCGGCATTCAAGGGGTTGAAAAACTGCTGCCCGTGTAGGCCAGACAGAGCTAAACTCTGCAAGTGACTGGCACTCAAGTGTGGTGGGCTTTCAGTCTGTACCATCAGAGGTGAAAAGGTCTCTTTACTTAAACTTCCACACTCAGCATCCTTTTTGGATTCCTCTTTCCTTCTGCTCTCCAGTTTGTCCTTCTCTGAGCTCCGGGCACTGAATAAACTCTCACTGTCCTTGCGGGATACAAGTAGCTCTGTTTTCTTCTCGGGGCTGGGTTTCTCCTTGACTCTTTCTTCCAGCCTGGGGCTGCTGGGTGTAGATGCACCTGGGCTGTTTCTTCTTGCAGATTTCACTTCACGCCTTTCTAGCTCTTGATCGCTGTCTACACTGAATTTCTCGTCTAAAAAAAATACAAATTGCATTTTAATGCCACCGTGTACATAATCCAAGAGCAGGGGGATATGATTCCATATCACTATACTAGTGATATGTTTGCTGCCTAATGACTTTGCTGGTTGCTCCCTAATGGCAGATGGAAAAACATGCTTTAACATTTCAGTATATCAAATGAATTTAATCTATGAACGTGTATAATAGGAAATGTATCTACAAACGTATAAAATATTCTGTTTCAAAGTATTTGTGTTAAAACTTTCACTATGTTCATTGATTACAGAATTAGGTTTTAAATAATGGTTATATTATTGCAATGAAAAGAAAACCGAATACGGACTATTTTCTTGTTCAATTTGTCTTTGTGGAGTGCATTCACTTCTTACACTGCATTCTGCTCTTGTGCCACCAGGCAGTGAACGGTTCATTCTTTCTATGTATATTCTTACTACAATCTTGTTTTTTGTTTTTTTGTATCTATTTTTTTCAACTTTTTATTTTTATTTATTTTATTAAACAACAACAGATAACATTACAGAATTTGGAAATATGCATATAACATTGGAGAGGGGGGTTGAGGGATACAAAAGGGGGAAAGCGAAAGTGGTGATGGAGGGTAGGTGGGCGGGGTGAATAAGGACATGGTGTATCTTTTTTTACGATCTTCGATTTTGCTGGAGTTTAAAGTGTAATATTCTAAATGCTCTCATCAAATCTTTTATTCTGAAGATAGATTTTAGCTAGAAAAGAATAAACTATCTGGTGATCAAAATACTAACTGTGGCATCATCTATAATGTAAACAGTATTAGATACCAGCTGAGTATAGTGTTAGTGTAGAAGAAAATATAAATATGTATGGAATTTAGACTTTGATAAGAATATTATTTTAGTGTTATTAATCAATTGTCCCCCAGAGTCCCTATAATGTTTTCCAGAAAATATAACTGAATCACATAGTTATTGCATTGTGTAGAACACAAAAGCCATATAAAGCATGCTACTGTATAAGATAAAGCACAGCTCTGTGTACCATGGTTTGTCGGTATTGGATATAAGATTAGGCCTCTTACATCTAGCACTTGCAATTTTATTTTCATGTTACAACCCGTTGATTTTTAGAAAGCGTTACATACTTAATTCGCTGGGATGTCCGGGTTATATTAAAATGATAAAGAAAAAACATTTCAATTGCGATTCCTCATGATATCGTGTAGGATAAATCAAAGTGCCATGTGTACAAAATACAATTGGATGTAAAACTCATGTTGCAGAAATGTAAGTTTTTTTAAAATTAAATATAACTTCCTTCTTGTGATGTTGCTTGCAACCTACGGGTGTTGCTTCAAGTTTGAACGATCCAATTTGTCACATTACCTTAAAAGAACACCATAAAGTTGGCTCATAGATACGTTAATGTGGAAAGTTTTACATATAACACAATACCATCTAAAGCAATCAAAACATTTTTAAATGAAATAGAATCGCTTATCTCTAAGTAAAAATCTATTTTAAATATGATATTTTTGATTCAATGCAAATTCAGTTTACAACGATGTTATGACAACTGCTGGAAATATTGTTTAACAAACGTGACTGTAAGATATTTAAATCTTATTGACAATAGTATTCACTATACAGTATGATCTGAACATGTTGCCAGGCTTTAAAATAAACAGTATACCCTATAATTCCCAGTGTCTAATACTGGTGAAAGACACCCTTTGAAAATAGAACTCCAGACTTCCATTTATGTGTTGCTGTTATAAGTATAGGTAGTAGTAGTAGTAGTAGTAGTAGTAGTAGTAGTAGTAGTAGTAGTAGTAGTAGTAATAGTAGTAGTAGTAACATTATAAGAATTATGGGTCAGTAGAGCTATAGCCTAGTTCTACAGTCTTTTCATGCAAAGCGCCGTATAATCATGGGTTTGACAGTACAAGATGCACTGGATACAACAGCAATTACCTCTATTACTGCGGTTTAGTCTTAGTGGACTCGGCTCAGTACTCAGGGGAGAGTGCAGATTGTCCCTGCCTGAGGCAGGATCACAGGAAGAGGCATCAGATTCTACCCCATCTCTGTCTGCTTTGCATTGCTCTTCATACATCCGCAGGGAGGGAAGAGTCAACTGTTTCCTTATTATAAAAACAAACAATTAAGCACTGCATGCACCGATTATAACCATTATGAGACTAATGTCTGAAAGAAAGATTCCATAATCTAGAAAACACCTTTAAAATGCCCCCATGTATCTAACATCGCTGAAGCCACTATTATTACTTACTATGATAACTAAAATAGCAAGTTGCAAATCTAACCCCTTCTGTGATTGCATATTATAAATATCTATTTTGATTGCATACCTTTTTTCTCGTCTTCCATTGCCTGTGTCTCTAAATCCTTTAGCAAATGGATTATTATCAATTTTGAGCTGTGTGATCTGAGGGGGGGGGGGGGGTTAAAAGAATTAAAAAAAATGATTAATTTGTGAAAATCAGTCGAAATCCTACCACCCTCTTATTATTAAGTATTATTTAACCTCATCTGAGCCGGAGATATGATTACTCCTTTCAGCTCTTAGGTGCATGTGAAGCCTTTGCCACTGAGCAGGATAAAAGGATAAGAGAATTCAAAGACCATGCAGAACCGAAATAGTTAAAAGGTTACACACAATATAGTTCGCCCTTTTAGATTATATCTTTGTGAAATGGTACACACGGTTTAAATACTTCTTGACAAACTTCACATACATTTTAGCTAAATAAATATATTATAGTCTTTAATCCCTAAATAGTTCAAATAGTGAGTAGGCATGTGCCTTGCCTAGGTTCTCTTTCAAACAGTTTAGAATACACAGAGTCCATGGTTTAACACGCCACATGCTTTATTAAAAATGATGCTGAGGTTTGGCTTGAATTATTAATAGAGTTTTAATGATAGGAAGTTATTTTTCAGGGCCCCCAGGAGGAAAGATGGCGACTAAACATTGCTGTGTTGGTTAAAAGCTATTCTTATCTCTCACATAAGACTGATGGTGCAGGGGACATTAGGTCAATTAATAATTCATACTTTTGAAATATGTCCCCATCAGATGCCATCTTTAAAAATGCATGTCTGGTTTTCTTCATGTTATGTTTGTTCAAACAGATTTTTGTGGGTTTTTTTGCTTTTAAGTTATTTTCGAGAACCATTTTACTTTGCTATAACGCTCAGTGGAGGTATTTTTGCCCACAAGGAAACATAAAATACCTAGAACATTGTGTACATTTAAAAGTCATGATTTACCTAAATATGTATAATATCTTAACTTCAGGGATTATTGTTATTATCAATAATATTATCCATCTAAATTGTGTAATATATGTGTAGATTTTTTAAGGATAGATAGATTAGATAGATAGATAGATAGATAGATAGATAGATAGATAGATAGATAGATAGATAGATAGATAGATAGATAGATATACATTTTTTGTATTGTTATTATCATCGAAGACATACAATTCAGTAATATTATGTATTCAAGGATTTGTATACACCGAAAAAATTACAACTCCATGGCCTTTGGAATTAAAGTCATTATCTCTTACTTTAATAATCAGTTTAAAATATTATATTATGAAGTAGTTGTAGCTCGTATTATAAAATAATTGGAGAAGTTTTGTAAAAAAATAAATAAAAAGCACCTTCAGTATACCGAGTTAGATTGATTTAGCCATCAGAATTGAGGTTGTAATAAGAAAGCCAGTCTGCAAGTCGATGCACTGCCTATCAGCATTGGGTAGCTTGCGGCTCTGCTGCAGCATAAGTGTTCTTTAATCGATTGTGACTTTTTGCCATAAACTTTACGATTGAAACAAGCCCACCAGGACCCTCGGACAGATCTGTCAATTAGCATCAGCAGCAAAGGGTGAAGGTGTGTCTTGGGTTTTGGACACAACACATTTTTACATGCTCATGTTGGGGTGGCTTAATGACCATTGTATGGCATATACAAGCCAAAAAAAAAACAGCGAAAGCCAATTTAATATGTACATAGTTATGTTCACTCCCAGAGCACTGCATGGAAAACATGTCAATAGGATATTGGACTAATGCTTGAAATGGCAGAAAACCAACTTACTAAACGGGAAAGCCACATCATATATAACCACAACGTCTTAATTAGGGCATTCATATGTTTTTACACACACCATTTATTCTTTACTGTATACAATTACAATTGATGAAGGATATTAAAAATGTCCATCTAGCACAGTTCACATGAAAAAAATTGTTTTGTTTTCAAGGCTATAATTTGTGCTTGATTTCAAACCTAATTTTCAATACCAACAATCACACACATTTATTATGTCGTCACTAAAATGTAGAAAGCAATATTGCAACTGATAATAATTATTAATTTAAATGCATAATAATTATTTGTTGTACCATGTAAGGTATGCTAATAATGTTTGCGATGGTTTCCAGCGCATACTGTCGGTGTGTGCTTACTGTCTGATCTGAAAACAGAAAGCAATCTCTTACCTTATCGTTCTGATAAGCAGTGACTGCTATGAAATCTGTCTCTGGGAACACATATGTCCTGAAGGTGCTATATGGGAGCTTCAGAATATCGTTGGCTCTCACGATATGAAATCTGGGCTGGTATTTATGCATGGAATTGAGGATAGTCTGAAAATAAGCATTAAAAACTTCAAAACTCAAGAAAAGGCGCAATCATTGAGTTTATACCTGGCATTTGTTAGCACAGTGCAAATTCACAGATTTTGCAATATGTTATAGAGTAACCAAAAACACTCAACCTCTTTAGAGCAGTGAGCTGATGGCCCCTCCGACACTGAAGGAGTTAAATTTAACAGTCTCTGAAATATATAGTTAATATGGAACACGCTTCCTATCATATAGAGATTGGAGTTTTGGGACTTAAATATGATAATAGTTTATTGATTGAACATCACAATACAATCTAATTTGAAATTGTTTACGTTCAAACACATCATTTAATTCAGAGGGAGACATATTTGTGCATATACAGATATGTTCAATTTGCCTTACACAGACGGCAATGAGACCTGTAGACCTGTTTAAATAGGGTTTATACAAACGCAAAATGCCTGTGGTCAGAAAACATCACCTGTTTTGGTGTTACAAAATTCTATCCTTATATAATGAAAGTTTAAAATGATTGGGTGAAATAAATATGTTTAAACTGTCAGAAAACGAATCGATCTAAATAGTGTTATATCAATGAAAATCTAGGCGGACAAAAATGTTACAGTACTTCCCATCCAGGCGTGCAAACCCTTTTTGCTAAAAATCTATTCTGCTGGCTAGCACAATCTGGCTACAGATGGGCATTGTAATCAATGACGTTCTGTCCAATTTAATATGCCAGAATTCGGACTTCCAGAACGACAGATCTTAACCAAAGAGATGAAACCTTAGCAAATGCATTCATTAGATTATGTGAATATCTTAAAGACGTTAAGCTTTTGTGTGTGTTTTTCTCTACACTAAAAACATCATGTTTAGTATTAAAACACCAAGGCTCCATCAACTGAATATGTTTAGATATAGAATGCATATCTGCGTTTACACTTAAACATGCATGCGTGTATGTTTGGGATCAAAATACATACTCGTTGAAGCACGAACAGTTTGCTACAAATGTAGAATTGAAACTAATCCGCGTTGATGCCATCACTAATGCTTGGATTTAAAGCACAAACTAAAAACACTATCATAAGGGAAATGTATACAAATCTAACATGTGATAAATGTGGGTGAAACTGATAGCTCTGGTAATGTTTAAAAAGTACCGATTGGCTAGAAATATTTTGACTGTGCCTGGAAAGAAAATATTAGCATGAGCAACACATTGAAGAATATAAGAAAGGGCGAGGATTTATTTGCATGTGTACATTGACAAAACAGACACACAGTTATATATTGATTTGATAACCCTCAAAGTAATGGCTAATGCAACTCATTGATTTGCTTGCACCCTGAAGTCAGGGGGTTAATTAGGTGTACTGCAAGATTTTGACAAAATGTGAAGGAATAGAAAAAGCATATGAGCAATTGACTTCAGTAGAAAAATAACACAGGGATGATAAAAGACGGTGGATTTCTTTGCAGTCTACTTGAAACGTTCTGTGAGAAGTCTGGTGAGTTTATTACAACATAAGTGCAAAACTGGATCAAAACTTGAAGAACCGCTCTACCTTGAACACCTTATACAGGATAATTCAGCCATTGCAGTTTGAGTTAAAGCCCTGCACTAACTCTTCTTTTTGGCACATTTGAATACGCTGTGTGTTACTAGGAAACTATGTTTTAAAAAGTGCTTCATCCACAAAGTGTTTTTTTATGTTCTAGATAAATCAGTCATAGTGAATGAAACATTTTTCCATTCCAAGACTTAGAAGGGGAAAGGCCATTTCCCTGCACAAGCAGGTGAGTTTTCCGAGTGTATACACTGTACATGGGTGCTAAGACCTATTTACTTGGGTCTGGTGCTAACTGCCTGTCGAACTGATTGACTGCCAAGTAAAGTCAAGCAAGGTCTCTAAATCCTGTTAATTACCATATCAAAAAAGAACTGGATAACTTTCTCTTCTATCTACTGAATGCTTGTCAAAAGGCGGAGACAACGACTGTGTTTAACATTGATAGGCAAACAAATATTCTTTAATAAGATAACAGGAAGCTTCTAATTTATCTAGAAAGAAAGGGGGGTTTAAGAAAACCAAATGCAAAAAGTAAATAGTTAAGTTACTAGAAACAGCCCGAAAAGCTTTCCCACTGAAAACAAACATGTATTTCATGACAGCAGGGTTTTATTTCTAGGGGAAACTGCAAGTAGCCCAGCTAGTTAGTTTATTTTACTTCCTCTAAATCCATATGATTTGTGTTGTATGAAGTTTTTTTTACACATGCAGCAGTACTTTAACTATTTCCACTGTTGAAAGTGCCCAACCTTTCAGCTGTAAGCTTTGTGTCTTTAAGATGCACCTGTAGCCATGGCTACTTGTTTGGAGAGCACAATTTCATGGGCTGCCCTAACCCCACCTCTAAATTACACTTAAGGGATATTCGCCAAAAGTACTTAAAGACTGAAATAAATGGCCCCATATTTTCTCTTCTTCCTATGTCCGCCTCCACCACAAGTTAAGTGATCTAGGGAGACGCCAAGGGTCAGGGCTAAAGGGCTTACCCATTCACACTGAACCCCACTCAGACAGCCCTGTCTCCATGACCTCATTTCAGCAGCTTTGTTTAATCCTAAACATTTTTTTACAAGCTATCAGAGTTTCTTCTTACTAAGAACATTTTCTAACAGCATTTTTTTAAATGTATCAATGTTTGCACGTCTGCAAGCTCGCATTATAATTGTAATAAGAAAGAGTTTACAGAAGCCAAAGTTTTTAGAAAGAAGACCAATTACAATATTGTCAAAGTAAACAGTTATGACAATTGCTTGGCAGCACCCAGCTTTTATTTATTTCATAGGGAGGTCAACATTTCTGTATATATAGAATATAATGTTCTTGGTAGGTATATGGCAATATAATACCATAATAGTAATTGAACATCTAGCAGCCACTGGCTGCATTGGAATATTTTTCCCATTTTACCGTAGGAGGAAACTAAACAGAATTTTTATCAGTAGTCATGCCTCAGTTTACATCTTCTCCATGACATCGGCCATGTGTATGTATTATCTTCATATTCGACTCAAAATATACGAATGTTATATATATATATATATATATATATATATATATATATATATATATATATATATAGCATCTAACATTCGTATATTATACACAAATACACACACATATATAAATATTGATATTGATATATACTACATGTAACAAATAAAAAATCGTATGCTCATAATGGCATCGTTATTTTGCTAAATTTATATTAAAATATTCTTCAGATCGGGGATTTTACCTATAAAGAATAAAGATAAAAGGGCTGCAGCTTGTGCATTTCAGAAAATGAACACAAGATTTTTATTAATCTCTTAAGTGCCTACTTGAATTATATGGGAACCTGAAAACTCACGTTGGTTTTTTTTTATGCTGCCAAAATATACCGTATGACGAGTGGAACAGAGCATTCATTCTGTAAATAAATTGAAAAACTACGGGCAGGGATGTAGGTATTTCTGCAGGTTTCCTCAACTGAAAAATATATAATACTCCAGTTTTACAGCTTTGCGTTTTAACACTGTTAATGTTTTCACTTGTATTTATAATAGTCTTTTTTTAAATCATGTGCAAAGCAAGAATACAATGTATATGAAGCCACCAATGTAAGAAGAATTGTAAACTGCTTTGTGTGTCAATGTACACATATTAAAGAAAGGTGTCTACCTATTTTGCCAAGTTCAACATTTTATCAAAGATACATCCATGAACAATATTTATTCAGTTTAAATTTAGTTTAAGGCTTAGCATTTTACATTGCTTAATCTCTGTTTTTCCCAGTATACCATTTTAATTATAAACTCTTGAAGTTAGGAAATAGCATGCCCATAAACTTATTATATATTTATAACCGTGTCTGTGGACTGTACAATAACATGAATCTTTAATTGTTTCCATACTATCTACAATGATACAAATATATGTTGGTGCCAGTACATTCCTAATTCATATTGGAAGATGAAGGAAAATCGAATGCACTGGATGAAATAAACAATATTTAAGATGATCAAAGTTGTATAGTTAATACTTACAAAGCCATGCTTGTCTGAGATATTATTGGTGAGTTTCAGCTTGTGAAATGCAACAGGTTTGGCCATCCACTGCTCCCCGGTGGCAGGGCTATCAGGGTGAATATACATGCGCTTGGGCATCTCAGGGTCAGCTTTGCCAGCCACCATCCAGCGAGAATTATGGAATTTATACCTACAGTCATCTGCTGCAACTATATCCATTAACAAAATGTACTTGGCCTTTTTATCCAGGCCACTCACTCTGACTTTAAATGGAGGGAACATTCTCCTGTTAGGAAAAAAAAGAGTACATTTATTTTCATAAAAAAGTTTTTAAAAAAATGCTTAAACTGATTTAGCAGTAAATTGCCACACATTGGGCATATGTAACGTTGTCATTTAAGGCATAAACACATTTAAAGGGTACAAACAGATATGAACCATGATTACCACTGAGTTGAATTAGATTGTGATATTTGTAAATTGTTCTGAATACAGTTTATAATACAATTTCTTAATTTGGGCCTTCCCGTCTAACCCAAGAAACATATTTTTTTTTCTAAATTAGCTAATACATGGGAATTAAACTCATTTTGATGACATCCATAGATTAAACATGTGAGCTCTGTCTAAGCGTACCTACATTAAACGTCCCTTTAGATCTTGCAAACGTAACATTCTTTAAACTTCAGGATTGCTTCTTTGTTATCTAGTAATACTATGTAGTCAGTATTTTGGCTGTGTGGCCATTTAATTTTGCTTTGTAAGATTACTTTTTATTCTATACTATAGTTTAGGGACCAATGAAAAAACGCAAAAATTGTCAAAGCCATAATTTATAATTGACTTAATCCGGGTGATCTGTATATATTCACAGGAGATCTGAGATTGTTTTCTGGCAAAAACAAGCTCAGATGTCCACGGTATGGAATCAATGCCAAAAAGCTTTCAAACGTGCAATCGCATTAACTTGCAACATAAATAAGTATTCGTGAAAAATTACTTTTAAAATGACAATATCTTCATAGATGCTATATGTTTAAAATGCTGTTTCAGTAGTTAAATACACAAATGAGTCTCAAACATGGGAATCATACCATTCAGTTGTGTGACCTGATAGTAACATCTGTGTTGAACATTGCAACTTGCTCATACAATCTCTGAAAAAATCAATCTCACCAAAAGTACTGTATTATTTAGAAAAATACTAACCATTGAAGTATTTTTCTATGCATTACAAATACAAACATAGAAACGTGTTGCCTCTCTCCAATTTTTAATACTAATAATATTTATAAACAAAAATAAGTTGTTTTTAAATAAATGAAACACGAATATAAAATGCACTGCTTAATTCCAAGGACGGCTGCTGATATAATTTGGCCAGAGATTTTCTGCATTCCAAATATAATAAAGGAGGAGAAAATAATCTGCCACATTTATGCATGGCTAAACTCATGTTTTATTTTGCAGTGTATTCATTTCAGTTGTTATGCCTGTTTTCAATTCGTCGCCGCTTTAAAATAAATATGTGTAATGCCTCTTTATTTCTTCTCTTTTTTTCAATGCACCTTGCTATTATAATTCTCCCCAATGTTAGTAATAGTGCTACTAACCAGCAGAACCACACTAACATATTTATAAATAATATTAATCGATATTACCACACTGCCATATCAGATTGTTTCACAATGTGACTGACGAGTTTACCTATTATTTTCCAATTATTCCTTAGATCATTTTTTTCTGGCAATTTAGTTTCACTAAAACAAAGCATCCCATCTAATTTGTTATTGCACATTTACTTGATCATCTAAAAGATCCCTCTTCTTTGCATAAGGGGATGCCACCTCACCTTCCTGACTTGGTGATCACCATCTCTGTGCCTAGTTTGTGAAACTGGTCCCAAAGCTCCTTGGCTTCCAGGTTCACTTTGGGGTCGTCCTCCACCTCCTCCTCAGGCTCCAAGCTTTTGAGCGAGCGCAAATGAGCCGCTTGGTGGTGATGTCCAAGGGCTGAGACGTGGAGAGCAGCTTCTGCGGCTCCAGCCAAGCTGGGGTCCGTGAGGGGTTTGCCCAGAGCAGCCGGAGGCAGAGCCAGAGCCGGGAAGAAGGAAGGCTGAGCCGCTGCTAGGAAAGCAGACATGGGGAAATCTGCTGGTCTGGGAGCGTGAAAAGGGTGATACGCCATCGCAGTCCCCGGGAAAGCTGGATCTCTCATCAGTGCATCCACAAATCCAGGAGAGAAAATCGTAGCTTCCAAAGAAATACTTTTTTTATCTTTAAAAAAAAAAAAAAAAAAAAAGGCTTGGGTCTTTTTTTGTGTGGTGGTGTTAGAAAGTCTCAGTGTAAAATATCACAGTCCTTGTGCGAGATCTTCAATACATCTATGTCTATATATTTTTGTCTCACTTGATCAAACAAATCGGCGAAACAGAAAGTTCTTCCCAGAAACAGCTATTTTTCTTTCCCTTTTTTGTTGTTGTTGGAAACCTTAAAAAAAATATCCCAAAACAATAACAATTATAAGCTATGGAAATAAAGTCTCAGCGAAGCTGGTCATATTGTAGGATCTGAGTTGAAATGGTTAGATCTTGTCGTGATCTCTGTAAAACTGTGACTATCTCACATGTCCTTCCTGCTCTGATCCCCTTGCTAATGAGCCAAGCCCCCTTGATTGCTGATTTTACGCTTTTTGGACCAATTGTGGATCTCCATAGGCGTGGTTTGACAGCTCAGGCCAAGATCTGGATGAGAAAAGGGGGTCGAGAAAAAAAGGAAGGTGTCGGAAGCATCAGCAGTAAGAAAACATGTCAACAGAGTAAAATATTAACCAATGACAGAAGGAAAGAGCTAGAAATCCCCACCCACTGAAAAAGCTCCGTGCTGCTGACCGGGATGAGTCAGATTTCCCTGCCGGCTGAGTGAGCTCCTCCAGCGGAGTGAATTGCTGACTGAAGCCCCCGGGTGGAGCAAGTGGGGTGCAGTCCATAGAAACCCATGAAAACCACAGGAGAGCCACATCCAAACCGCACTCTTAAGTGCAAAGCCATCTACTTTCCAGGCCTCTCTTAATATATGTATATATATTTATATATATTCTCGGTAAATCTAAAATTGTTTCATTAAACAGTATTTAAGTAGCTACATCAAAAGAATTGTTTTGTTTTGTAGATCTATAGAAGGTTTACGCAGGAAAGTTGTAAGGGGATAACACATTCCATGTCCCTGTGCAAGCTGCAATGTTCATAGGAGAGAAGTTTGGAACGAAATAGACTCAGCCTTGTGCTTAGGAGCAGGATGCATGCAAACTGGATAGAGGTGGGGCCCACCGTGCATTAAGTTGCTTTTATGAAAACTCCATGGACTGGCAGACACTGCAAGAAATCTGAGGCAGAGCAGAGTTGTTGGCAGTGTATAGTTTCTCTCTCAAATATCCCTGTTGTGTTTGGGTACACCACTCCTGCTGTGTATAGGGGGACTGCAAGAGAAGGACTGCTCTGTGCACTTTGAGGCATCGCCGCTTTAAATACAACCCCCGAGGTCATTTGCACAGTTCAGTTAGGAAAGAAGCATTCTTCAGATGGGAAGCAGGCACAAGTGAATGGATTTCCAGAATATTAAGGCAAAACTGGGGTGAGTGATGGCCATCCTTGTCAGCTAACTATTTTAGCTATCCACTTACTATAACATTACTTAATTATATTACACTGCAATAGAGAATATTCTTTTATCTTTACTATATTTACGCACATATTCTAAAATGAATCACCCACACCATATTTCTCGTGTGTATATTTTCCAGAGTAGGGTGAAAAGTGCAGCATTTGCAGCTTGCTTAATTCCTCTCTGATGAGTTTTGTTTTCTTCATTAGAGCATAGGAAGAGTTTCAGGCAACTCTCCAGTAAGAAAAAAAAAGAGGATTTATTTACATAAGGGACTTTTGTGATACACTTTACGGGAAATAATGAGAGGTTCGTCTTTCATAGAGAACAAAGAAGGCCTTGTATATGCTGCTATCTTTAAAGATGCTGCAATGTTAATTCTTAATAAATATTTCAAACACGTAATCATTGAACTGGGTTGACATGTATGCTTCCATATCATATCATACACACAGTCCAACAATAGGGCACCCCCATTTTTCAGTGTAGATAGCATGCAGGGTGCATACCGCCCGTGTATTGTAGAGTACAGAATTATATAATAGGACAGGCACTCCAGTATTGAAAAATGTTGTATTTAATACACAGCGATTCGGCTCATAACGGTGGCCTTTTTAAGAGCTCTTGGAAAAGGTTCAGTTTGAAGTCGAAATGTTAAGTATTAAATATAACGTGTGTGTGTGTGTGTGTGTGTGTGTGTGTGTGTGTGTGTGTGTGTGTGTGTGTGTGTGTGTGTGTGTGTGTGTGTGTGTGTGTGTGTGTGTGTGTGTGTGTGTGTGTGTGTGTGTGTGTGTGTGTGTGTGATTTGGGATGGGAGCATTCCATCATAACACATAACCAACATAAAAAAAATGGTTCAAATATAGTCTTGCATTGTATTCCTCTCCACGAAGTTGCATTGTTTCACACGTAACCCTTGATTTGTTTATGTATGTTCCTTTAAGAGGTCCATTTATAGATCTGTTCTGATTAACTGGGGCTCAGTTTGTTAAAGAGCCGCTTGGCGCCAGTCTGCTGACGTCTTACAATAAGAACCGTCTCTTGTCACTTCATATTTACCCAAAAAATCTTCAAACAGCGCCCTCCAAATGCTGGACTCTTTGCTACAGAGCAGAGAAAAATAACAATCTGTAAGGCGGATTCTCCACTGATCATAGCCCAGCCCTGTCTGTGATTTGCTTCTGAGATGGTGCTAGTTCATTACCTGCCCCAGGAAAGCAATTTAGGGTGCGCTCTACCTACACTTGATTCACATCTTTCTCGACCTCGTTATACACAGAATTATGTAGTGCAATTTACAGTAAACATTTAAAAAAGCAATAAACTAAGACGGCCACCTTGAGATGTTTGGGGTTACCACTCAATGCACTTGTATGAAGTAAAAATGCCAAAATCAAATCCACATTGCCCCTTTATTCATCATAAAAACAATTAAAAAAAGATTTTCAGAGTAGAATAACACAAACTCTCTCTCTCTCTCTCTCTCTCTCTCTCTCTCTCTCTCTCTCTCTCTCTCTCTCTCTCTCTCTCTCTCTCTCTCTCTCTCTCTCTCTCTCTCTCTCTCTCTCTCTCGTTTAAAATAAATAAATAAATATATCTATATACATATTATACATAGATGGCCTTCCACTGGATTTTTCAAAGTATGTATATTGTATGTTGC
This sequence comes from Ascaphus truei, assembly GCF_040206685.1. Classification (NCBI taxonomy): domain Eukaryota; kingdom Metazoa; phylum Chordata; class Amphibia; order Anura; family Ascaphidae; genus Ascaphus; species Ascaphus truei. Next base: position 147,231,148 of record NC_134485.1, on the reverse strand, counting down.
CCAAAAGTAAAACGTTTCTAGTTCTGTTCTTTCTAAAAATGCAAACAGAGATGGACAAGAATGTATAGCATAAATTAAACCATAGATACTGGTGTGATGAGCCAATCTCCTATAGAGATAATATGTGATCCTTTAAAGGCCTAATTATATGAATCTATGTATTGTAGGAAACAGAGTATTGCAGGCCCTCCCAGTTCTGCAAGGGTCAATGACAATATAAATATTAAATGTAAAACATTGCAGCGCTATAAGATCTCCAACATTGAATAAAATACAATACTATATGTAGGACTCATCAAATAGAGACTTCTTATTTCTGTCAATTCAAAACCCGCAGAATTTGTTTTACTGCTACCATCTGACCAGTAAACATACATTGATAGTTTAATCTAGTTTACACGGCAACAACACACAATCACCCTGATTGATCAGCACTTAATAACGTGACATTTTTATTTCTACATTAATTAATTGAAACAATAAAACCCTCCTAATATGTAAAGGATATTTTTTGGGGGCCTGCATTTCTCACCCTCTAGGAACCGCATATGTGAAGTGTCACCAAAGAGATTTGCATCAAGTCTCCTAGACAAGGTGTCATCTCTTCTCTGTCGATCTCCGTACTTTTCCCCCAGCTTGCAATGACTGTGGCGCCACAAGAGAATTACAGCAGTCATACACGTGTAATCAGGGCCATTTTACAACATAGCATTGTGTTTTTTGCAGGGTTCATCTTCTGCAGTTGCTGTCTTGGTCTTATCAAACGTCCCACTGGTGTTAGCTGGTGGGGAATTAACCCAAGAGGAACATTATGCATCCTCTAATAGTAAAACAAACAAAAAAAAACTCTTAGGACATCCTGGAAGTCATTATCCTAGATTGCTCTTGCTGGGTTTCCGAATATCACAAGTTTTTTTTTTTTTTTTTAAATCTGAGAAAGAACTATGAGAAATAGGGAGAGGATGTGTTCTACATAAAAAAAAATGTTTAATCAACCACACCAAAGCATCCCATCTAAAATGTTTTCCTAGAAATGTCCATATGGTGGCTGAATGGCTCAGATCTAAAAGTCAGTGTCATTGCATCTTTATTCAATTCAAAACATAGTATTCTCTTGATATTATTCATATTTTAAAAACATATCTTTTGTATGGCCTTTGGTTTATTACACAGGTCATAAAAAAAATATTTAAAATATGAATGCACACACAAGCATGTATTGTATTTGGAGCATGTACTTGTAAAACTTGAGCACGCGTATCTTAATAGTTCTTTAAATAATGAATGGAATATTGGTTGAGTAAATATTCCCAATATCAAGTAATTATCTGCAAAGGAGACTTTGGAATTCTTCCAAAGTTTCAGTATCTACCTTTTATAATAGATAGCAGGTGTGCATCTGCAGGTATTTTCCATGTTTAAAAAGGTATCAAATACCGGATGGCAGTGGTTCGATTGTTTAAATATATTCATAATATTAAGCTTGTCATTTTTTTAAATCGTTTCTTATTTATCTTTTCACTGTTAACTGTGAAGCGCTTCCTATTAACACATATTAAGTGATACATGTACATTACGTGGGTTTCTGCGCATGGGTATGACATTTTTATTGCCTGAAACTACCAGATAACCACTGTAACTGCAGCTATAAATAAATGGTTAAATTGCATTTAAAAATAAAGTTGTTGATTTTTTTGTTCCCCTGTGTTTGTAAAAGTAATATATAAGCACATAAATACCCTTTCTGTGATGACAATGACCTTTTAAGTTTTCTACAGGACTGGCGAATACAAGACCAAGAAACAATTCTGAATATAATGGATATCTAAGTTTATTTTGCTTATCATCAAATATTATCTTATTTTCTTCACAATAGTACTAATATGGTCCATAATTTCCAAGCATACCTAATACATATGGAAATACAGATACCACTCACTGTACTTCCTTTGACCTGTGCATTATGTAATAACGTTACTAGTTATGTCATACAGAAAATCTGTATACAAGAATAAAGGTATATAATCAGTGCTCTGATATACAATTTCCATAGTGTATATTCTTTAGATCTCGCTTGATACATTCTTGTTCTATTATAACTAGAATTAGAGTGCACGGGCACATTATTTCTTTAACAATCACACATATAAAAAAAAAGAAACACACACACACACACACACACACATGTATATGTAGTAAATGTGAAATGCTGATGCTTAAACCATATGTGTGTAGAAAAAGCCATTTTTAATTCTCATGAGTATGATGAAACACTGTATGAAGACTAAACTACTCTGTTGGGCTTTTAGAAATATTTACTGAAAAAAAATAGAGGTTAAATTCAGCAATAAAAGATAGATGCTGCCTTACCACTAATCACGAAGGCTAATATTATCCACTTCATAGAAGCACAAGGTTACTTTAAGAGACCCGTTGATGCTCCCGTGTTCAGAATAAATGGTTTCTTGCTAATTGCTTGGAATAAATGGCTCCCAAGAAAAGTTAAGATAAACATCCTTACTTCCAACACAATTTTTTAAGAGTTCCCCATTCCATGTTCTCTTTTCCCCTCTTTCTCCCTTTCATCTTTGCCCATCTCTTCTCATCATCCCTTTTCTATTTTTAGATTGTAGACTTAGACCTTGGCGCCAGGACGCTTAAGACCTGTCAAAGTCCTTCATATTTCCCCCATGTCACATGGACTTCTCCTTTACTTCCCTTCCATGCAAAGGCAGTAATTTGGATCTGTGAGTTTGTGAGCAAATGCAATTTGCTCTTCTCCATTGCTGTGTTGTCACTGTGACCTCAGTCAGCAGGGCTGCTGGTGTACTGTCCTGTCCACTTAGACAAATTGCAAGTGATTGATGAAAAATAACAATTATCACAAGGAGCAAACCCTCCCCTGCCTTCTCCTCCCTCTCCAAAACATGGGATCTGGCTCAATACACTCAATAGGAAATGAATGGAGATTTCGCAAATAACAAACCAAAGACTTAGAGTCCCCACTGGCAGAGACACAAATGCTCTCTACATGTTTAAACAAATATAATCATCTAGTATCAACGTTACCAACAAAGCCCCTAATAACAAATATACACATTTAAAGGAATAAAAACGTTAACCCAAATCCTAGTTGCATTTCTATGTAAGGAAGCAGGTTAACATCGCACTGCTTGTCAGATAAGCATTAGATGTGATTTAGGATCTCAGTTCATTCTGCAAGATATGTGCGAATAGCAAAACATGTTCTTATAAACACTTCAGAACCAGGTTGTATTAGATCAAAGAGCATTAACACTCATTGTAAAACATATGACCTTTTTCTTGCTAACATTGACTCTAGAAAAGGCCTTTAAAAAGAAATATGCATATATGATTTGTCTCAAATGAATATATCTCTGTATTTTAGAATGAGTCCCCTTTTTATTCTCATAACATAAAATAATATATAGTACAACCGAATGGCAGGTCAAATTGCATGTATTCTTTACTTCAATGGAATTGTTTCTATGTTGAGGCACAGGGGTCATTAAAAGTGGATTAATTGCTAATATTTTATATTTGCCTGGATTTAAGATACCTTCAACATTTTGTAGTTCTGCCATGAGTGCTTCGGTTGGTCATGTTGTCGGTAGATATCAAATCTAGCAGCTGATGGAAAAGGTAGGCGGACTAAGAACAATTTCACTGTCTTTCCGGATTTGAAACTTTTTTCCCCTCCCGTATAGAGAGACTTGTGATTGCTGCTCTGTAACCCTTGCAAGGCGTATGATAAGACAAATACAGAAGACTGTCCTCCAAGCCTCTGGGGCTGCTGGAAAGGCCATCTTTGGGTTCTTTGGGAAGGGCAGAAAGGAAAGGGCACGCAGGCAACAGGTGCAATTATATTTGCTTATTCGCTTTTGTTACCTATATATCTATTGTTTTGTTTCAATGCAAAATATAGCAAGACACAGGAGCACAATGGTTCTTTGTACACTCAAATTTAGACATAGTGGGGGGGAGGGGGGGTTGTGCACCAATGGTTAACAGGTGTCAACTTGTGTGAATCAAGTCTTTCTTTGCTTCTGAAAGTGGTTAGATGCTTGATCATGTTATTCATTCATGCAGGATTACATAAACATTTTAAGACATGTTTCTTAATTTATTGGAGACGGCATATTGTCGATGTATATATAATTTGGATAGAATTTCACTAACCCCCTCTTTTATAGTTTAGAGTCAGTTTTAGTTTTGGTTTTAATATACCATAGTTACAAAACACTTACTACACATACTGCTATATGTGAATATGTTTGTGAGTTGATCTTATTTACTATGTAAGGACATCGAATGTTATTTCAATGCTCTTTTTCCAATATAAGATCAAAGGAAGGGGTATGTCTTACTGATAAAAATGCAGCAGCCACAATATTCATAGGTAAATAAGAATGACATTATTCCTCCGCTTGAATGTTGCTATTCAATGTATCTGAAAGGATAGCACGTACTAAAAAAATCATATTCTATCCCATTTTTTTTACATTCAATCTTGTAAAATGGAGTGTGTGCTACATTTGTGTCTCTTAATATCCACTACTAAATATAAGGGAAGTGACCAAATCATTGTTCACATTTTGTGTCCTGCATTGTAAGTATTGTAGTGTTCTAGGGACCTAGTCTATAGATTTTCTATAAGCAACAGTAGGTTTCACGGTAGTAAAGGTATCAGGTGAAATGAACGTCCCACCTTGAATTTCACAGCTTCACAAATATGGAATGTGTCACTGATTCCCAAGCTCCAACAAATTGTAAATCATTTGTTTTGAAAGAGCTGAAAGTTTTTTTTTTCTTATGTCTGTGCATGAAGAGTCTTAAGAGTATGATTTCTAGGCAGAAAACACTATCTTCTTAGCTTCAGCCAAGATCTTGATTAAAAGTGTTTTGTGGAAACAATAATTACATTTTAGTGCAAGTTTAATAGAATTTGTTTGAGCTCTTTGCACTGTGGACTGAAGTTAGAGAACACTACAGTTCGTCTTTCATTAGACATGTAGAAATAAACTCTAACCTCAAACATGCATAAGGGTATTGTCCTCACTGGGAAATGACAGTAAAAAATGAATAGCAAAGATATTTACATTCTTCCATCCACCTATAGGTATATATACATACATACATACATACTGTACATACATACACACACATAGATTTACTCCAACAACGCATTTTGAACCCCATAGTTAAATGTGTTCACGATGTAGCCTTTCATATTTCGTATTCATTTAGCACCAAATGTATATTTGCAACCGTTTGAGTTATAATAAAAAAAAATCTATAGCATTTGAGGGAAATAAAATAAATGTAGAAGGTTGCTAGAGTTTCTTTTTTTTTTTAAGATTGTTTGTTCAGTGGAAAATTGTGCATTGCAGAATGAGAAAATAACTGGTTGTATTCATATTCCAGTTTAATGTAATTTCTCTATTTCCAATTTCCAATACTAGTTCCTCTAAACATTCTACGCTAGTACTGTACACTAGTACAGCACTCAATAACTACATGACTACAAGTAAAAGCCAACAGATATGGGAATTATATGTCTGAGATCTTTTCAATCACAAAGGATCCTGGAGGTGGATTGTAGTACTGGACATGTGTATTTAGACTCAGAGGGGGGCGCTATTACTCGAATCTGCAACAGCCAGGAGAGCTCTAAAGAATGCCTTATAATAACCAGTTATTCTGGTCATCTTGATGTAACTGAAAACAATAGGATATTTTTCATTCGCAAACATTAAAACAATGACCTGCTCATTGTATGTAGTGTAACATGTTTTCCTTATCTGCTTCAAGATTGCCTGCATAAAGAATTTATTTATTTATAAAATGTTTTACCAGGAAGTAATACATTGAGATTTACCTCTCGTTTTCAAGTATGTCCTGGGCATAGAGTTAAGATGACAATGTAATTGATCTTGTAACAACCGACTTTTACATATGACTAAAGCTCATATATTATTATTATTATTATTATTATTAAAAACAACAACTAAAGCTACCGCTGGGATACCACAATCGAAAATGTGTTTGTGTATTTGTGTGTTTGTGTATGTGTGTGTGTGTGTGTGTGTGTGTGTGTGTGTATATATATATATATATATTAGGTTTTCTAAACAACTATCAAGCAAACAGGTAATAGTTTGTATACATTGTATGTTTGGGAATGTGAATTACATGAATTACGTTTCCCATTTAGAATATACTATTATATACAGTGGCTGTAACAGAAACTTCCCAGAAAATATTATTATCATAGTATAATGACAACCACTAACTTATTCTTGTGATTTGTATGTGTCCTAATGTGTACTTTCATATCATTTCTCAAGGAGCATACTTCCAAACTACTTCTCACATGTTACATTTAACTGACTGTTTAGATTTAGTTGGTTAAAAATATATATATTTCCAATAATCCTGCTTTCTGAAAATAACAACAGACAGATACAAACTTGCTGAAGTTTATCCAGAGTTTAACAATTTATAAACATATTTTCCAGACTATTCGTCAGAAAAGTTGCATGTAAACCACACTCCAAGAGGTAAAGTGTGGTTTGTGTCCTAAAAGCACAAACCAGTGGAATCAAGAATATTTCCGCTTTAATCTAACGTAGATTGTTGTCTTTCTATAGCGTTTTTCAATTGAAAAACAATAAAATGTTATACACTTGTAGCTACCTCTGGGGTAGAAACTAACCAGTACTCAGGTCATAGGGTGAGACTGCATGCAATGTTTACTAATGCTTGCAATCTATAAGCATAAGCCAAGGAATAGGGACATCATTATTACTATACTAATTATGAGTGAAAGTGTTCGAACCCACATCCTTGGTAATACCAGTCTTATTCGCTTTGCTCCACTTCCTCCATCTACAAATGTGAATTGTAACTGCATCTCCATGGTGCACCGTTCAGGAAATGTTGTATGAGATGTATGCATCATGCCAGTGTTCTGCACTTTGAGAACAGAAATGAGAAGTGACATGCTCACGTTATTGCTCAATATTATGTCACAAGATATCGGAACATCGTTAGAAAAGGGCAGTCGAACGGAGCAGTACAATAAATGTGGATAACTCATACATTCAGGAAGTAATAAAATAATGATAAAATAAATGTGAAGAAATACTGAGTACATAATTATACCTGGCATCAGAACGTGGGCTGAACACTAATGCCATATAACAAGATACACACACGGTACCACAATAAAAGTAGCAAATTCAATTACACTGGAAGCAATAAAGCAGAAAACAATACGAAAAAAGAATCAGAAGTATCATGAATTGGATTTTGAACTCAAGAGTCTTTAATTACAAGACATGTCAAAAGAAACACAAGTTTCATATCTCGTCTTGAACTACCCCCACCCACACTGTTTATCAATAGGACACAAACTGAAGTCAAGAACCGCAACACAAGTGGCCGAGTAAAATGTAGGTAAGGGTTAATTTGTGGACTCGGGGCTGCAATAATAATGTATGATACAAAACTGCAAGATCACTGATCATATCTTGTAAATGATCAGAGCAGTCTGAAAATAGAAACGCATTTTCTGCTATTATTTTCTCTGGCACCACATCTAGCAGGCAGTATAAAAATCGTTATTTTCCACACTCCTCTGGATACACATTACCCCCACTCTTTCCCAACTCTCCCTTCTCTTCTTTGATCATTGAGCTCTGACCTTGTTCTCAACAGTCCAGCAGGTTGATTGATTTTCAATTACAAAGTCTTCACTGAGTTGGGACTAAATTAACCCTTTTTTTTGTGATTTTGTGCTATTTGTGCATGTCCAGCCTGTTGATAGAGTTGTGAGACATCATTAAGCTCCCCCGGGCATCCTAGCAAAGACAGAATGCCTTCTATTTCAATAAGCTAATTATTATAAACTTTAAATAATATATAACATTCATTGGGATGGGACCATCAACTTTCTGAAAGCAGATTTTTGTTACTGCTCCCTAAATTCAATTGTAAAATGCTATTAACTCCAAACTGGTTATGAAAGAAAAAGCAATTTACAGTATGCTACAATTACCTCTATTATTCTTGTAATCTAAATTCCAGCAAATACAGATAAAGAGTAACTTGTTTAGTGCAGCAGACTCAGACCGGAGAAAGAGAGTTTAAAACTGGATTTATTTTTGGTCATGAGTAAGTGTTTGAAATAAATGTTTATAACATTTGTTCCTAAGCAACTTAAGTTTGTGACACAGCATAAGTCATAATGTTTAATTGTAAAAGTTATTACTTTGCAAGGCACTCTTCATTAATGGAAATGGTTAACTGAAAGATTGCTTGTGGTCCATTCTGTGGAGTTTATATGTAAACTATTGCACTATGTATGTTTTATGGACCGACTTGTTTGGTTCTTAACTAAACTGTAAACATGTAAGCTGTGTATTTTCTCTCAATATTAATGTTGGTTGATAAACCTATGATGAAGAAATATTTATCAAAGACGAAGGGCCACACACAAACACACACTACTTACCCTCAGCTTTTGAGGATTTTATAGAAATTTAGTTACAATCCTGTGGGAGTCACTAAGTGCATTGAAGCCAGCTCTGTATTTACTGCAACTTTATCCTTTAAATAAAAAGGATTAGTAAAAGCTAATATTTAATAAAATAACGTTATCACTACATCTTCACTGGGATTTAAATGGAGATATAAAACCCGTCCTGTTAAGAGAATGAGACGGATCATTAACATTTAGAGAGAAACACATCAAGTGTACCTCCTACTACGACTGTATGTTTGCTTTATATAGCTAATTAATTAGGATGTTAAATGTTGTTAATATACAGTAATATCACATTACCCAAACAGAGACAATAATTTCCAATAACCCCCAAAATTAACGCCACCCTTTATATGCATTAGAAATATAAATTATGCATTTTCTTCTTCTGTTTGGAATTTGGAGAATTGCATCACTCTTCACCAGAGAGACAATGTAATCATGTATATTGAATTAATACAACCCGCTGAAATCATGCAGGCGGTTCAATTAAAGAAAGACTTGATGGCACTTACCATAACAAATGTTGTCCCCCCTGGAGTTTAGAAGATGTTACATTCTTACTGCACATTTCTTAATCAGCCTCCTCTTCTGAAACAGACTGGTCGCTCATTTTGTAACCACAATGTACAGTCCTTACATGGTTTATAGAAACAGGATAACTAAAGGTGATTGAGTATCCTGCTTTAATCCTTTCTATAAGGCAAAACAGTCAAGATTAGCCTCTCTCTTTCCTTTTGGGAGACTTCTTTGTAATCAGTAAAATATGAAGTTGATGAATTTAACTCTTTGTTTCCTCATAGCAAAGCTAGATAAAAACAGTTCCAGATGGGGAAGCTGCCCATCTGATTTAACAAGAATAAATAATCAGGTAAAATAGATTCAGGTGCAAGTTTTGACTGTGATTGTCCGTTTCAGAACTTCAGAACTTTTTTTTGTCACTCTCCTTTTCCTTCCTTTTTGATTTTCTGGTTCACCATTTCTCCTACCCTTTCTCTAATGCAATTACATAATTTCTACTCTCAGAAATCTGGCACTATAGAACAATCTGTTTTTAGATATAGTAGTATATATACAGTAACTACATGTACTATGTATTTATTTTGGAAACACACACACACACACACACACACACACACACTAAGAAAAGCAGTTGGCACTCACGTATAAAAAGCAATAAGTTGGTGCTTGTCCCTTAGGGTCAGTCATAAGAAGGGTGTTCCTCTAGGCAGCGAAGCAGGAAGAACAAGACAGCACACAGGTATAATCCAGGAATAGCTGTATTGAGGTAGGTGGCACATACACCGACGTTCCGGTCCTCACAGGGGGACCTTGAGAAAGGACCGAAACGTCGGTGCATATGCCACCTACCTCAATACAGCTATTCCTGGATTATACCTGTGTGCTGTCTCATTCTTCCTGCTTCGCTGCCTAGAGGAACATCATATATATATATACACATACACACACACCAAAATAAATACATATGTTTACTGTTTTTATATACCTTCTATTGCTTCCCAATGTATTCCAAAAGCATCACATTTAAGTGTACACTAATGGCGCTATATAAATAAAGACATACATACATACATCTCTGAAGATTTTTCCAGACAATGGAATTTCATGGAAAGCAATTCAAGGTTTCCTCTTCTCCATTTGATACATTTGGTACAGTTGTTTCCCCATTAGTTTTACCGCAGTTTCCTACCCAGGACAATTTGGTAAATAACTCTCTAAATGACTTTCCAAAATGCTACAATAAAACAAATATTTACCAAATTATAATTGCACTATAGTAAAACGTATTACTTGGATATTTGCGTCGTCTTACAGTTCGTTTAACTCTAAAGTCTACTATATTGACGCACCCAACCTAAAGTTTGGAATGGTATAATTGTTGGTGTTGTATGGAACATCCCAAAATCTTAAAATAAATAATGTTTTATGTCTAATTTATCTGCCATAATTTGGCAGATAAATTAGACATAAAACATCATTTTTGTACTAACAAGTATTTATTAACTATTTACTATTGTAATAACAACTATCTTCTACTATAGAGCTCAATGTCATATCTAAATTAGAACATGAATGTTCCTGTTCTAATTTAGACATGATATTTAGATCTATAATACAAAATAGTAGACATTCAAGTGAAGATAAATCGGTATGCATCATTTTAGTGGGAATTCAAAATATTGATTCAAATAGGTATGTTTATATTAGGAATACACGTTTTATACACGTGGAATAAAAAAGGAGGGAGGGTTAATACGTGAAACTTAGTCATTGAGTGCTCTGTGATTAACGTGTCTGCTCTGAATGTGTATATCTTCAAATCTTATATCAAATATAAGAAGAGGCATTTGTGGTGTGGAGAGTTCATATAGCATGAATCTGTAAATATTTTTAAGTGACCATGAGGCCTCTCTTAGCATTTGCTCGAATAGATGTTCAAATGATAATTATGGTATCTTGGAAGACAAGTCAACTTGTAAGTAATCTGTGAGTAGGTTTGCCTTTCTTGTGATAGAGGCTCAACTGGGTCAAGGGTGTGTAAGTAAAAATTATATTTAGTTGTAACGTTATATATGAAAAGCTATTTATTACTCCACTGCTTAGTTGTGAAAAACGTATTCTGTTTCATCAGTCTCTTTCCTTCCTGGACCCTGTAAAGCGGTGTTCCTCAGCACATGGAAGACCAGGGCAAAATTATATGCCGGAACCAGCAATTTCCCTGGCACAGCCAAAAAGGTCTTATAGCCCCTGGCCACCGTGAAATGTTTCCTGCAGCTGTAAGGACAGGTGTAGAAAGTTGAATACGCCATGGCTTCAATTAGTCATATTCAGGCCAGTGGCTGCAGATATAGAGGTGTAGATTAAGATGCATTCTCTCCATCTAATAATAACATAAATGCAATAAAAATAGGCGATATATTATATATCCGCCTGTGCATCTATACATGCACTTTCAGCACCACAGAAGAGTACTACAAGTCCCTGTGGGAAAATGAATCATATTGGGGACCGTTTCAGAAAGTTCTCCCAAGCAAAACTAATCAAACGATAAAAGTATTGTAGATTCTTCAAATGACATAAATACGACTTGTGAGCACATTAAAGTCTCAGTCAGGTTTGCCACCCTGCCTTTCCTCATAATCTTTTAGCATACAATGCTTCCACTGGAGCCAGGGATGCTGGGAAATGACATGCAGATGAGCACTCACTGTGTGTCACTTTTTGCTCATTTTTGACCATTCTGGTGTAGTTTTGTGATCATTTTATCTAAGATAAGAATCCACATTTTAGTGTAACTGTTAATGTTGTTTCAGTACAGTAGCACAGGAAAGGTGATATCGAAGTAGCATGAAGGGTAGCTATGAAGATGGTTGCATTAGGGCTTCTTATGAATATTAAATATTCTAAAATGTAAACATTTAAGTAAAAAACGGTTAACCAAGGCAGACTTTAGAGGAGATCAGAAACTAAGGAGGGGATTAATAAGGTAATGATAATGGTAGCAGTTAGAGTGGAAGTCAAGGCTTATATTAAAATGTATATATATATATATATATATATATATATATATATATATATATATATATATATATATATATATATATATATATATATGTATATATATATATAATATTTCAAGAAATTAAAAATAAAAAGACAGAATGTATACAATTTTATGCATTTCTTTTACAATTTAGACAATTACTCTGCATTTAAGATTTGTATGAATACCATTTTATAAACTGTAGTTGCCTTTTTAAGTTAGTTTACCATACAATCTATAAGTTCTTAATTTTCACTCAGGACTGTATATTAGGTCTTCAATCAATTTAAAAGCAAAGGTGTAACACCACATTAATTGGTTTTGCAAGAATGAAAACACCGTGCCAAGTAACAATTCCTTTACTATCTTCAAATACAGTTTCATCATTTAAAATAAAGTTAATAGCTTTACAAATGGAGACTCCAAAGCCCAACTGCAAGTAAAGACAATAATCAATAGTGACTTAGGATAGGGATTTTTTAAAGGCCTGCTAATAAAAATTGCAGTAGGTTTTAAGAGCCCCTAAGAAAAAGAAAAACTTTTATAGAAACAAAAAGGTACTTCAATATTTAACAATGCAGCATGATAGCAGTATTACAAGAAGAAAGGTAAAAGCAATTTCAAAAAGACATGCCAAAAAAAATGATGAGTTAATTGTTATTTCACCTAACAAAATATCATCTGAAATAAAAACAGGTTTAACATGATAAGCCAAAATATTCGAGACTGCTGCAGCAATTGGCTTTATGCAATATTTAGGGTGAGGTTGTGAATAAAACAGCTTTAACCAAGAAAAAATTACATTGGTGGCCATATTTTGAAAGAACAGCAATGTTGGCAAGTAGTACCACAGTTGGTAAAAACCACAGTTTTGTTAAGTACTCCTCAGATTCTCATAAATTCAGAACAGTTTTTACCAGAAAAGGGGCTTTGGCTGGTAAGTGAATGTAGGTAAATGCCACAGTGATTCCTAAATTACAGTGCTTTGGGTTTAGTCATAAAGCTTGTCACTGGCAACAATATTTAAGCCCCCCAACCCCAATTTTGCAGTATATATTTATCTCGAAAATAGGACGTAAATGCTGTAAGAATATATATTTTTAAATGTTTGGCTATTATTATAATAATAACCAGTTTCTATAAATGTTGATTGTCACAGAACTGACAGTTTATTTCAAGCACAATTAATGTCTGTCCACAAAAGCTTAGCATTTAATGATGGTGTTTGTAGACAATGTTACTTGTCATAGGTTGGAGCCCCCACTCTTAATTTCTTCAGGAACTTTCTCCCAGTGCTTACTTTAATATTTGGTACATTCGTCCCGTTTTTGGATCATATTTTCCCGTATTATGGCCTGTGTGCTCTCTCTGCAAAGTACTGTGTATAATGGGTTATATCGGTCTGTATGAATATACTTACACAAACATTGCCTATACTAGACCACTCCATATCTACTTGTTAAAAGAATAGTGTGCAATATTTTTTTTAAATTTATCTAATTATGGGTCTCCCCATGGAATGATTGCATCACATTATGTAAAAAGTTTGCTTGTCCCCTGTAACAAACCTAAATATGTTTCTTTTTTATTCAGGTCTTATATAATACATCAATTGCTCTAACCCTTTATGTCTTTGGCAATACAAACAAGGATGGATTAACTATGTTCCTGTATGTCCCTGATTTTACAAACAGTCATCAAACTAAATAAATAATGTAAAGATTAGAGCATTCAGTTACTAATGAGCATTCAGTTACTAATGATACACTAAAGTATTTTTTTTAACTATTTAAACTATTCATACTTGCCTGTTTTTTTAAGAGGACAGTAACCTGTACCTACAAAACCTGCAACTGGCGTTTTATCCCTTTAGTTCTAGGATGGACTGTTACTTTAAATCTCGTTCTGATAATAGGCAGAAGGTTTTATAAGTCCTTAGCCGCATAGTCCTATGAGGTTATTGTGTCAATGGGTTGTGAATCATAGTTACCGTATTTAACTATAACAGGAACACAAATGTTCTCAAACAAATCACCACACACATTCCTGAGTCTCAGGATTACAGGTGTCCTTAGTGCAAACGCTTCTTCTCGTTTTTCCTTCCAAGTTTTTCAATGTGGGGACATTATAATAAAAGAGGCACAAGTAAGGGATTTTTGTATGCACATATGACCTGATTTCTTAAAACAGAATCACATACTTTAAGACAGAAGGAACATTAATTCATATCATATAGTGTTTAAATATTTTCAATGTCTTGCTTATATTTTCTGACATGTTTTGAAACAGTAAAGATTTTCAAACAGACAATTGTGCGTCTACACCAATGCCATTCCCACCCCCCTTAAGTTTTATCTAAAGGAAGCTCCTGTCTGATTCTCAAGACAGTGTCTGGATTCATGTTAAATTGGATCCCTCTGAGCCTAATGCTTTCCAGATTTTACACCTAAAGTTACAATCCATGAGTACTGATGTAGCACAAACACCAAGCAAATACATTATGAGAAAAGAAGTGAGAGTACATTTCATGGTCATTTTATTGTCTGATAAACATATTTGTGTATTATATTGGTTTCGTTTTAAATCCTCTTTGGAAACCATGTGAAGGCAATGTCACTGCTTGCCACACATAAAACATAAATAGTACAAGCGTTAATAGATTAATGTGGATAGATGCAGAAACGGCAACATTTTTGAGAAGTTGAATTTTGATATAGTTATGCAAAAAAAAGTATCTTGTTAATTTTCTGGAAACATTCAATTTGAATGCTTCATTTTATTCTGTACTACATGTGGATTTTGTCTTATCTTTGTTTTAATTTGTAATCTAAATAATTCGTGTTTTTTTCTATTTTGAATTAAACATGGGTATTTAGTAATTACCATATGATAAATAACACATATCAGGGTTTCCAAAGCCTTTGAATTCATCACAGGGTTTTTGCTAGAAGCTATAATACCAGTACATAAACAATTAGTTCAATAAAGGTTGAACTGGATGGAGATATGTATTTTCTATACTATGTATGGCATTATTGTCTTTATAGATTCAAAGGTCAAAACTTATCCAGTTGTATTTGTAAGATAATAAAAGTGGGATGTAGACACTTGGGCAGTGGGACTTAGAATTAGAGTTCTTAGAACCTGAATTCAGTTCCATAATCCCCACTTTCTTTTCCTTAATTATTTGCAGTTGTGAATTTTAAAAGCTTTTTTTTTTTTTTTTAACTTGATGACATTTTCCCATTGATACATTGGGAAATATTCTTGCCTCACTTTTGCACATCTATGGTAGACTTTGATAAATGCCCCCTTATATTTAATAAAAAGAAATAGTGAATATAAAGAAGTTAAGATTTAGTGCCCAAGTCACATATAGGTAGTTGAAGAAATATTTGTTTTCACCCTACCTCACATTTTACACTGTTCATTCCTCCAGCAGGTTTCAATTTCACATAAATATTGATGTGAAAACATTTAAAACGGAACCCTTAAATAATCCCAACATTGTTAATTTGTTATTATCCAAATCACTAGGATTTTTTAATAATTGCAACATTCATTCTTAGTTGTGGCCCTATAAATGAAAAAAAAAATAACTTAGGTATTTAACACCATGTCTAAATTGTTTAATGCTTGTTTCATAGTTTAAGATACGCTTAATATGTTTTCAAATGTAGCCACAGATAACCAACACCAAAAAGTATAGTAACAAATTCAAAGGACAATGCATATTGCTTTCATTACGGCTAGTTAAGGGATCCTTACTAAATGATGTAAAAATGCTGTAGTGATTCTGGCCAAGTTCCACTGCATGTCTTTGAAAATTCACCATGGCAGCCATATTTGAGAGGCCCTATAACAAATACTTTACATCAGTATTTTTATTGAATTGAAAACTGCTGCTGGATAAGAAAGGGAAGCAATTACGAACATAAAGGAAACTTAATACAATTTATTAAAGAAACAAATACTTGTTTTTATCATCTAAGTGGAACTGGTTCTTTAACTAGCCATTGACAGCATTAATATATGTTTTGATGTCTTCTATCAATTAAATGTTTTGGCCTAAGAGTGACAGTTAATGAACACATCATAAAGAATGAAGCAAATATGAGGATTTGTAGGCAAGCTGTTAAATACCTGAGTGTCTTAATTTTATTGTATGTATTTATTTATGTATGTATGTATGTACACTATGTATGTATGTATAAAAGTGTAGTCGGAAGTCAAGTGAATCTAGAGTCAGTTGTATAGGCACAAATAATTTCATGAGATGATATAAATTGTCAGTACTCATTTACTATTTCACTATCGCAACTAAACTAACACTTTTTTTAATTTAAGTAATGAAAAGCAAATACAACATCTTTTGTTGAAGGAGCAATCCAACTCATTGATTTTTTTTTTTTTTGCAATGTTTTTTTTTTTTTTTACAGAGGATTGAAGCAGGGGGTCTCCGGAGCTGAACCCATTCATTTTAGCTCTGGGGACACCCAGCTTTCAGAGATACGTACCTCCGTAGTAGGTGCCGGTAGCCGCTCTGGCTGAGTTAGCTGGGCTTTAAAGTTTAAAGTTACCGCATCACATGGGCCAATAAGAAGCTTTATCGATGACTTCCGGCTTCCTATTGGCGGCAGGGTGACAGCGCTTTGAACAGCGGCCATTACATGATCCCTGGTAGCCAAGCAGAGCAGCTACCGGTACCTACTACGAAGGTAAGTATCTCTGGAAACACAGGGTCCCGGAGCAAAAGTCTTAAAATAAATTGCCGTCATGGATTGCCGCTTTAAGTGAGGTAGGGCTTTAACAAAATAAACTATTTTGTTTCTCAGCAGTATGATACTATGTAGTGAATGTATCTATCAGTAGATTTATCTAAGGTATCTGTGTGTAGGTGGGGGCAGAACCCACATTAATTTTCTTTATTAGGATTTATTACATTTTTGGCATGAGACATTTCACCTCCATGATAATGATGGGTCAACATCTGTTTTCTTTTTAAAAATCTTGATAAGGCCTTTGAATATTGTTTTCTTTTTCTTTTTTTCTAAAGGAGGAATATGACTGGAACAGCTGCTGTAATGTGGTGTCATCATAGAAGTTTAATTTTAAGGCTGCAACATGATGACCATTCAGAGATGAATTATTAACAAAGTAAGCAGAGGAGGTCCACTTCAGGTTTAAAAGTTTCTTGGTGCCCTAAAAAAGCTAATGATGGAAAATACTTTCTAACATCATTCAACTTAATATATAACAGGCAGTGTTTGTACACTCACGACATAGATTGATACATTTTGCATGTGATTTATTTCCTCTATTGAATTTGAACTATACAAAAGAATGAGCATACTGTAACAGTTGTACCCTTTTCAGTGGCAGCTTACATTTGGTATTGTATTTTCCCTTCAAGTAAAGTACAACATTTACCAAATGTATCAATGTATTTGCTTATTTTAACTTCTATACACATTGTTATTAGACAAAGATAAATACTATGAAGAAGGTTATTCATAACCGATTAAAATTCATTTTTTCTCACATGCATTTATATTTATATACCAAAAAAAAACAATAAAAAATCAATTACTTTATTCTCCTTACAAAATGGCCACAAGTCTGCATGTATAATGTGATAGTCTGTGTTTGTTAGTAGGTAAAATAAAGCTGGCTACATCTGTATGTGCTCTACGGCACATTCCATGAAAAGTGTGATCACTGACTGGTAAGGAAGTTGATTGTAAACATCTCTATAGAAGGGGATCTTCAGTCAAAGACCAACAGTTGAGCAGTGGGAGTGCCCCCAAATTTAAAGAAAATGAAACATCATTGGATTGTTACTCTAAAAGCCAAATAAAATTTCAAGGTCAACTGACTTGTAAACTATTTTAGTTGTAAGGATTGCCGCGGTATTAGGTAAACTCTTACTTCACCCATAATACTACATCTTATCTGTCCTGTTAATTGGTTCTCCTTCCTAAGTAAGATCAATGATATTATCAGACTTGAAATTAAGCTTCCTCTGATTCCGTTTGTTGCTATTTATTAGGCAGCAGGAATTTTTATACAAACTTTGTATAACAAGTCTATGTAATCCTAGGATGGGCTTTTAAGTACATGGAGGGATGCCTTTTACTAATATGTAAGAAAACACCTTTTTCTCAGAGCAGACCTTTACGACCACCAAACATAAAAGCAACAATTTTGAGAAAGCAATTGGAAAATAATACTTATCTTAATTATAATAGTTATTGTATTGTAATGGCTATTTATTTCACACTGGGTAAAACATTGAACTATAAAAGTAAACATTTAACATTATGAATAACATTTCCACTGAAGCAGTAAAAAAAAAAGTTTGTTTTCAACTGAATCCTTTTCTCAGCTATGCTTAAAAACTGGAGTTAGTTTAAGTGGAGTAAACTTGGAGAAGATGGATTAGATGTTTTTTTTTTATTTTATTTTTTTAAAGTAAATTTGATTAGAAAAAAGAAATTAGAAACTTTCTGGTTCATTTACTCAAGATTATCAAAGACTCTATAAGCCAGATATGTTTATTAAACTCTTTGCAATTCTCTTTGGGATCTGACTGGCCCACCAGGAACCCAGGAATTGGGTTCTGGCCTGAGCTTAGCAGCCTGCTCTCCCTCTTTCCAACAGGTGTATAGGGAGTGGGGACATTGCTGCTGGGGATTGGAGCTTCTCTCTACTTCCTTCAGTCAGCTGAAAAGAAGAGGAGCGGTGAAGTATTTACCAGGATGCCGATATAAAGCAGCTGACCTGAGTGGGCACAGATATACTGCAACCTGCGGCTGTAACTTCCTTGTGCCTGCGAGAGAAGGGCAAAGGTACAGCCCCCCCCCCAGTGCCACTATTTCTTTTCCATGTCACTCCCCCCATGTCACCCAGTCTCTCACCCGTCACACCTCCCACTACCCCATATTGTATATGTGTGTATATTACATATATATATATATATATATATATATATATATATATATATATATATATATATACTGTATATTTACCAGATTGGGGTCCAGCAAAAAAAGAGACAGCACACTGCATGTAGTCTTCAGACTGCATGCAGTGTGCTGTCTCTTTTTTTGCTGGACCCCAATCTGGTAAATATACAGTTTGTTCTATTCATATGGGCTGCCTGGTTAGTAGTGTGCCAACTGCCTTCTCTTTTATATATATATATATATATATATATATATATACACACACACACAAAAGAAGAGAAGTGCCAGCTCCATAGCATAATACTGTAAAATTAAGAAACTTTATTCAAACATGGAGTAGTCATAAGGGCCTATACTCACATGGTGGGTAAAAAACACAATCGTTTAAGACAATCTGTAACTGCAGGTAGACGCCGGTTGACAGACAGGTAGCCAGGGACGTAGGGTCAAATAAACCAGATGATAGAGGTGGGGAAAAGTCAATGGTAAGTGTCTCACAGTCACCAAAGTTACCTCTCAATAGAGCCAATCCCAGCTGCACCACAACGCTGCTCCCACCGGCTGTATAATGCACTGTACAATGTGCTCCTGATACCAGAAGTTACCTCCTCAATCAGGCTCTCCACGGAGTGTCCAGGCTGTTGGTGCTATACTCAGCCCGCCGCGAGTAATGGCGGCACCACGAGGAGTGGAGGAAGGTAGCCGGGATGTGTGGTGCTTCCTGGAGATTCTATATATATAGTGCAGAATAAATGAGTTCTTCAGTATTAGGTGATACCTTTTTTATTTTGACTAGAAATTTATGTCATAGGACAAGCTTTTGAGAATTCTCCACTCTTCCTCGGGTCATCAATACTGGTTTACAAAGGAATCTATGGCTAAAACATAGGTTTGGAAAGCAGAAAAAACAGAGATTTAGGTTTTAACGTAGGTGAGGAAGGGATGTTTGAAGAAGGTGACAAGTAACAGCATGGAGGGGGAAGGGAATGCTGCGTGGGGGGGGAGGGGTTGGATAAGAACATTGGCAGAGAGGCAGACAGGATAATTACAAACAATTGTAATAGTGTGTGAGAAACCCCATATCCGCAATAAATCTTGTTTTGGTGTCAAAGAGTCATTCTGAGTTCAAATGTTTTCCATTCTTGGGTGCTTGGTATTTCCACCAAAAAGAGAGCACCATCATAATGACAGAGTACAACAACATTGTTAATCCAAATAAAAAAGGTATCACCTAATACTGAAGAACTCATTTTTTCTGCACTTTCGCAACTGGACTAACAAGGCTATTTCCGTTTTATATCTGTAATAATAGAAGAAATGTGGGTCCAATAATCATTCTCAGATATCCAACTAGGGAAAACCTTAGACAGTTGGAAGTGTGTATTCATTCTCTGCATTACCTTATCCTCTAGCATTTTCATATTTAGAACTGTTGACATATTTTGTTATCTGACTAGAATACATTACAGCATATGAAAAAGTGAGGGTAGCTGCACCACCAGAATACAGTTCTCCAAAGTTGTGCTTCATGGAGACTGATGTGAAACCGTGACAAAGGACACTATGGGGCCTATTCTAGTGGCTGCGAAGCTGTCCGCACAGTTTGGCATGTTCAGAAGTAGCGTAATGAAATGTGAGAAAAAACGGTATTCTCTATTGCAAACCGCTTTTTCTAAACCGCATCTAAAAAAAGTGACAAACCACACAGTTTAACAGCCTAAGCACCTGAATTGCATTAGGCTGAGTCCATGGTCAGCGCTTAGGCGCTGACCCGTGCTGAGGCGCGCTGACGATTGTCAGTGAGCCCCTGCAGCTGCAATGAGAGCGGCTTTAGTAGGGGCTCGCGCACGCTTCCGCAGGTGTGCGGAGGCGTAGCACTTAAATTTGTTTTAGTTTCGGCGCTCACGGGAGCGCAGGGTTGGTCACGTGAGCGGTTCGCCCAATGAGGGCGAACCAGCTCCTTGACGTCACTGGCCCGCCCCCCGATACACCCCCGGACGGTGTGCGAACTAAGGCCAGGGAAAGCACCCACTTTCCCTCAGCCTCAGCGCGCCTCCGCACAGCTGGAGTCACCATGACTCAGCCTTAGAAGCCGAATGACCAGATATGGTGCTAACTCCATCCCCAGTCTGACTTATGGGTTTTGCTCTCTCAGCCAAATCCATATTTCTGGCTGTAGATGTAACTCGCAATACCAATCTCACCACTAAGGTGATGTTAAAAAAATAAAAACAGTATTTTAGAAGCAATTTGCATTACGGAGCTACGGGAATAGCAGTTGTTGGCAAAAAATGAGAGTTTCGCCCTTTTTTGACAAACAGATCAGATTGGCAGAGCAAGAGTTATAACAATCTAAAAAAGTCGTTTAGATGCGTTTTAGACAAGCAAAAACGGCTTACAGAATAGCAACGTTTACCAATACGCGACTAAAGTGCACTTTAGACGCGTTGTCACATTTCAGAGCTACTAGAATAAGCCTTTAAATCTGTCCATTTTTAGTTTTAACTGTAAAACCTTATATGCAACTTGATTTGCCTGCTTTCTGTTGAGAGGCTTATTCACAAACATGAGCTGATCCTACCACAGGAATATCACAAAGTGTTATTTAAAGCTTCTTTTTATATTTGCAATAGTGAAATTCACTTTCCGTTGTGCCGTTGCGAAGCAAATAGTAACAAACAAAGTGATGGCAAGCCAAGTAGCATACTGTACCTAGTCTGCCTATATCCCTATCTATACCTAGCTTACCTGATGCATTTAGTCAGTACTTTCTAGGCCTACAGTACATGACATGTGCTTAAACCAAACATGCTACATTCTTTTTTTGTGCTTGTTCTGGTGATACATATGTAGCCCCCTTTCCCGTAACTAAGGAAACTACGCTTGCTGTCTTTACCTGTGGTTCACAGAAGGCCTAAGCCTCCGCCGCAGGGAACCTGGGGTGAGCTTGTTTATCTTGATACAGCGCCTCCACCTGGGAGGGATCCTAGTGCCGTAGGATAGCCCCTCACAGGAACCAATACAGTCAGTAAATAAGGATACGCACACGGATATGTCTAAGTTATATTTACTGACACACATATAACTAAATAACTCTATACACAGTGCCCCAACACAATACAATACCCACACAATGGGGGCTATGCACTAAGCAGTGATAAGTCATTTTAAGAGCGCAAAGTGCTTTTAGAATGTGAAGATCCGCCGA
The DNA here is from genome assembly GCF_040206685.1 of Ascaphus truei. NCBI lineage: Eukaryota > Metazoa > Chordata > Amphibia > Anura > Ascaphidae > Ascaphus > Ascaphus truei. The sequence continues at coordinate 147,208,844 of NC_134485.1, read as the reverse complement.
GCGCTATGCACTAAGCCGCGCAAACAGGCACTTTGCGCTCTAAAACGGGCTTTTCCTTGAAATTTTTTCTAAGTACAACTTTGATCGTACGATCAGCTGTTTGCACTGAATCCTGCCCTTCTGCGGGATTCACTAAGCAACGCAAACTGATCGTACGTTAAAGTTGCGCTGAATAAAGCTCACCAGCTAAAGGAAGGTGATAAAAAAAGCTGGACTTAGAAAAAATTCTTTGTTTACCTTTTTGCATGTGCAAAACCAATACAACAGGCCGGCGGGTGACCCCGGCTGACCCCGCAGGGATCCCCGAGGGAGGCCGAGGGTCGCGCGGGTGGCCCCGGCTGACCCCGCGGCCGTCCCGGGTCCCCGCGGGAGTCCTGGGGTACCCGCGGGCCTGCGGTACCAATGTTGTGCCATCAAAAATACTAAACATTATTTCTAACTAAATACACCGCCCTAACACATACAGTATAATAATGTGCAAAATAACTATTATCCAGATAGGGATTATAGATTATTTGCCCATTATTAAACACTGCATTAGCATACCTAAAAAAAAGTCAATAAAAACAGTTTGCCATCTAATTCAATCAATACAAGCAGTAACAACATCAACAATTATTTAATTAAACCATTAACCAATGAAACCAATTAATTCCTAAACCAACTCAAAATGAATAGTAGCACTAACCAATCAAACCAATTAATTACAACAACATTAATGAATGTAAACATTAAAAGACAAAGAAATACATTCAAACAATCTGTGAAAGAACCATGAAACGCATTAGCCAACATAATACAACATTAACTACAAACGAACACCAATCGCAAACATTTTATTACATTAAGCAGGAAAAATACAAACAATTACATCCACATAAGAAACTGACATTAAAAAACCAACAGCAATACCAAGCCAGAAATGCCCCCAAATATTGTAATAATAATGTATAAATCTGTACCCTAAAGTGGTACACATTAATATATTATCAGTCAATGTGCCTCCCCCAAAAAATCAAAAATCACATCCAATAAAAAAACCTGTAAAAAAAGACATTTACAAACATTGAATATATTACTTACCATTAGAAGCGGTGGCCCTCCGACTCCCGGGGAAACAGGAAGCTCACGTACCTTGAAGTCCTCCAACAGCATCCGCTGCCATCCGCCATGAAAATCCAGCAAAGGTACCCAAATCTTCTTTTTTCTTTCTTTACTCACCGTCTTCTATCTTCATCTGTCACCATTTCTTGTTCTTCTTTATCTTCTTTCTTCATCTGTCAATCCAAAATATCCCATGTTAAATCCCAGCCGATGCTGTCTCGTCGGCTTTTTGGGCTCAAATGAGGCGTCACGGCCTTAAATAGGGCTTGTGACGTCACATTTTGCCTCAAAATGGTGAACAGCCACCTGATTGGCTGTTCAAACCATGTTCCGACTTTAATATTTTGTTTTTGGACATGACGTCACTTAAAGGGAATGATGCCAGCCAATCAGAAGGGCTGTGCTTCATTTGCCTTTAAGATGACGTCACGAAGCCGGCGTCACATGGTATTTCAGCCAATCAAATCGTGGGAAACAATTCCACACTCTGATTGGCTGAAATACCATGTGACGCCGGCCATTTTGGATTTCGTGACGTCATCTTAAAGGCAAATGAAGCACAGCCATTCTGATTGGCTGGCATCCTTCCCTTTAAGAGACGTCATTTAAAAAAAAAATTAAAGTCGGAACATGGTTTGAACAGCCAATCAGGTGGCTGTTAACCATTTTGAGGCTAAATGTGACGTCACAAGCCCTATTTAAGGCCGTGACGCCTCATTTGAGCCCAAGAAGCCGACGAGACAGCATCGGCTGGGATTTAACATGGGGTATTTTGGATTGACAGATGAAGAAAGAAGATAAAGAAGAACAAGAAATGGTTACAGATGAAGACAGAAGAAGGTGACTAAAGAAAGAAAAAAGAAGATTGGGGTACCTGATCCGAATCTTCATGGCGGATGGCATCGGATGCTGTTGGAGTCCTTCAAGGTACGTGAGCTTCCTGTTACCCCGGGAGTCGGAGGGCCACCGCTTCTAATGGTAAGTAATATATTCAATGTTTGTAAATGTCTTTTTTTTACAGGTTTTTTCATTGGATGTGATTGTTGATTTTTTGGGGGAGGCACATTGACTGATAATATATTAATCTGTACCACTTTAGGGTACAGATTAATACATTATTATGACAATATTTGGGGGGCATTTCTGGCTTGGTATTGCTGTTGGTTTTTTAATGTCAGTTTCTTATGTGGATGTAATTGTTTGTATTTTTCCTGCTTAATGTAATAAAATGTTTGCGATTGGTGTTCGTTTGTAGTTAATGTTGTACTATGTTGGCTAATGCGTTTTATGGTTCTTTCAGAGATTCTTTGAATGTATTTATTTGTCTTTTAATGTTACATTCATTCATGTTGTTGTAATTAATTGGTTTGATTGGTTAGTGTTTCTATTCATTTTGAGTTGGTTTAGGAATTAATTGGTTTCATTGGTTAATGGTTTAATTAATTCATTGTTGATGTTGTTACTGCTTGTATTCATTGGATTAGCTGGCTACTGTTTTTATTGACTTTATTTAGGTATGCTAATGCAGTGTTTAATAATGGGCAAATAATCTATTATCCATATCTGGATAATAGTTATTTTGCACATTATTGTACTGTATGTGTTAGGGAGGAGGGCGGGAGGGGGGTCGTGTATTGATGTTTGTTAAATCTTTTTTAAATATACATTTTAATTATCGTGTAGATGTGCAGGGGGTCTCCGGAGCTGACCCGCGTTGGTTTCAGGTCCGAGGACCCCTTACTTCAGGAGAAACAGGCCCCTTTATGGGGTGCCGGTATCCCCTGCACTTTCAAGCGTCCGCGTCACGTGACCGGGACATTGAAATTCTGTAGGGGATACCGGCACCCCATAACGGGGCCTGTATCTCCTGAAGTAGGGGGTCCTCGGACCTGAAACCAATGCGGTTCAGCTCGGGAGACCCCCTGCTCATGTACACTATAATTAAAATGTATTTATTTATTGTACGATCGCCTGTAACAGCCTTGCATGGAGATGGCAAATCTCCATGCAAATGTTACAAGCGGCTTTTTTTTCAATCAGCTAGCGTACGGGAACTTTAAGTGCGATAGCAGGGGGGAAATACATTGCACGCACAATAAGCCAGTTTTGGGCACGTCCGATAAAAAATGGGCTGCGGCCTTAGTGAATCATGCCGCCGGCTTCATTTTTTATCGGGCGTGCTAATTTTTTTCAGGCCAGTGCGAAAGCTCGGAGCTTAGTGCATAGCCCCCAATAACAACACCCCTGTGGAACCCCCAAAGTACTGAGGCACCTAACCACCAAAGTCAGGCACACCCAAAGTGTGTGGAGTAGCGCTACCCCTGTGTGTGGCCATTGGTGCACGCTGGGTACCATCCGTGTCTTAGGCCAGACTAGGCTGAGTTGGATGGTGGATCCGGAGAACCGCAACGTGATCCCACGACGCGGTCTACCGAATCCTCTCTCTCCTGTCCGGAAGTGTCCGCCTCTTGAGGGAGCTCCAGCAGGAGTGTCTTCCTTAATGTCAATAGTGTTGCCTGTGGTCTGGTCCCAGACCGCAGGCCACAGATCCCTGCGTGGCGTCCGTCTGACGGTGAATCACTCTGTCACTATAGTACTGATGCTGTGAGCTAAGGGGAAGCATCCCTATCTGGGGCCTTCCCTGAAGCACACACAAGCTGGTTGTAACTCAGGGCCTAGCTGGGGCCTAAGGGCAAACCTAGACCTAGTCCAGGAAGCACTGCTCCCCGAACAGTACCTCTCTTGTTGCCTCCTCCGACTGGCGTGGTCTCTCTTCGCGCCAAGGACCTACTTCCCTACTCTCCTGCTTCCGTCAGCCCTATTGCCTGGCTAGCCCCTAATCATCAGCCCTCCCCCTGAGGACCCTGGAACATGTAGTCCCTCACTCCGTCTTGCAGAGCCATTAAGATGGCCACCGCACTGACTGCGCATGCGTAACATGTTATACTGCGCATGCAGAAGAAAACAAGATGGCCACCGCAACTGGTATCTACTGCATGCGCGAAGCATTGTACGACGCATGCGCAAGGGACAAGATCGCGGTGCCCTGCACGCAGCCGGGTCCGCCCGTGGCTCCGGCGGCACCCGAGCACCTCTGCAGCTGTCCTGCTCCCCGGCCAAGAGGAAAGAAGGGATACAGCTACACATGCATATCAGAGACCTCACAAGTAATTCTCAGATGTATTAGAGAGTTTAAACTTATGTTTACTCCTATTTTTAGATAGGTATAAAGCATGGGGCCTCCAGCGCTAAACCCCATTAATTTCAGCTCCGGTGACCCTCTATTTACCTCCCTAATTCATGACGGTAGCATCCCCGGCTGGGCACACAATATGGTGGCTCAAATCTCCCACAGTATAGGAGCCAATAGGAAGCTGTAACATCATGCATCGTAGCTTGCTGGTGGCCTGCGATCCGCGAGACATTTAACAACCAGGAAGTAACCGGCATGGGCTTCTCTGGTATATTACTCGGGAAGCAGGGGGACCCCGGAGCTGAAATTAGTGAGGTTCAGCTCCGGAAATCCCCTGTTTCATAACTACATAAACATTAAAAAATATTTTTCAGAAAATGCTCCTTGAATACTCGGTGTTGATATAGTATTGAACCACAAACTTCAGGAAACTGGCTTCACCAAGGAGTCTTACAAACAGTCATACTGCTCCATGAACCTTATCAAAACCTACAATAAGCCTACATTCCAGTATAAAAAAACAACTAATGCAATACTTTATTACTGTGTTTTCTTGATTATAGGGTGACCCTGAATATAAGGCGACCCCCTAATTTCAGTATAAGCTGGAAATAATTTTTTTTACACACACACTGTCTCTCTCTCTCTTTACCTGTGTCTGTCTCTCTCAGTTTGAGCTTCCTGCCACAAGCAACATGGCTGCTTCAGGACCCCAAGGTGGAGCTCCTCTGTTTTACCCTCCTACCTCATACATCCGACTGCTGACTGGCTCGCAAAATGGGTGGGGCCCGATTATAAGGCGAGTATGTACTTTTTAACGTAACTTTATTAAAAAAACATTGCCTTATGTGGCCATGGCTGGGCCAGCTTCCTTTCCGCTTTGCCTGTCATGTAAGTTCTAGTAAGATCCAGACAGTGACAGGCTATCCTGTGGTGTTTTCCCTCCTTCTACAGCCTCTTTGAGTGACTGAAGTGGAAGTGACCTGGGAGTCTGCATGTGTCCAATAAGGATGCAGATCCTGTGCCCTCCCCTTTTGCACCATGGAGGAGGTGTCCTAAATGATAGAGATTAACACAGCTCTCACAGGGTGGGGTTCAGGCATTTCCCTCTTCCCCTTCCAAGGATGAGGATGTAAGCCAAGTCTCCTCCCAGCTGGGAGGGAGACATGTGCTCAGTCCCTCATGGACTGGGTGCAATCACTACTCTAGTGAGGCCTCATCATTACCAGCAGGCCTGTACCATTCAGGAACCTGGAAGCTATCCTGCCAAATGATTGCAATCGCTGTAAGAACATCAGCAGTGGCTGCACAATAAAGACCATCCATTTTGAATATATCTGGCTGAGTAGCAGTGCTACACTTATAATCAGCAAAACCTGTAATTACAATCACTTATAATGGGAGGCATCTCCATACTTTGACTAACCTTTCAGCAAAGAAGCACTTTACACATTCCCCATTTCTCCAGTCTTTAAGTCATACCCCCTTACATTTCTTATTATTCAGAAAAAATGTGTTGTCTGCACCTTATTAATACTGCTGATGCATTGCGAAAGTCTCTATCGTGTCCATGAACCAACCATCATTCCAGAACCTAAAGAATTATGTTGACTATGTTAGTGAGAGAATGTTTGTGGTACTCTGTTGTATAAGCAAAGTGCTATCGCTCATACCACTTTCAATGGCCCTCATTCATAGAGGGTGAGGCATAATTTCCTAAAAAAAAGAAGTTACAAAGGAAAATGAAAACATTAAGGAGGATTCTGTATTTGTGAGTCAGACATGCCCCAGATACAGTCTAAACACATATTGCATTGATTTACATCACTAGAAAAATACATGGGAGTTATAAATAGTGGATAATAACGCATAGTTATCTGTACTAGTATTTGATGCAACATTTTTTTAATGCACAATAGTTCAGTATGTATAAAAAATCTTGGTGATAATAAATAATAACTTTAATCTTCTCGAGTGGAGGGAGGCAAATGTAAATACTGTCCATGATAATTAACAACTGCTGATACCTATCATCCCCCATTAAATTTTCCAAGTACCAGTGGAGAAACTACTACTGTGGTTAGACGGACAACAAATATGATGGCTTTAGTAAGGATATCTCCAGTGAGGCTACTTTAATTCCTTCATTGCTAGATGTCTCTTATTAATATTGTAGTAATGTATAATTGTTTTAATTCCCTTTAGCAAAGGTTTCATATGCTGTCTTGGAGGTTGACTTATGAAAGTGTGATACACATAATCATACAAAATCAGGCATTCGGATGAATGGTCTCTTTCACCCATATCGCACTTTTGTGACAACGTTTGGTAGGGGCTGTAAGGTGAGAAGAATAATCATAGTCAGTATGTCCGCACGAAACATGGGAAATAGATCATCCGAACTGTATCACTATGCTAAGTATATCCATACAGTCACATGATCTTAAAGGCCACAGAACTGTCCTATCTGTCAAAAACATAAATAAATATTCACTCACTGTTATATTATAAAAACTTTAATAATTCATTTTTTTCTCACATTCCTTTGCCAAGGGACTGATTTATATGAGAATCTCAATAAAGTTAATTGTTATGGATCACTGCCGCACAAAAGATACATACATTTCAACTCTCACTGATTATCTGTGAGTCTCACTCATTTTTAGTATCAGCAGTCTCATAGACTTCAATAAAGTGTCACTGATAAAAATCAGTTATTTCTTTCTAAAATGCTATCAATTTTTGGTCCAGAATCCCCCACATCTAATTGATTTTGGCCCTTGAAGGTTGACATCTCTGAAGATTTTAGCACCCTCTGACACAAACAATTCTCCGTCTTTGCCACTTTGATGTTTTTGTATTTGGAAGAAAACAAAACAGGAAATTTTTCATTTTGTATTATTTAGTGTAAAAAATTGCTTTATTAAGGACCACGAATTATTTAAAAAAAGAAATATAAAAAAGGATGCAACAATTTAAAACCACAAAACCAGCTATGAAGGGGTGAAGGTAAATAAATAATTATATTATCTATCTATATCTATATTAACAATAATATATAATTAAACAACTATATTGTCTCCTGCAGTATATCAAAAGGATAATATTCAGGAGTGGAAGCGTGAAATGTTGCCCAGTGTCAAAAATACTTTTTCTTTCTTTGTAGCTCAAAGACGCACACATATTGAAAACAAAAAAACATAATTACTAGAGCACAGTACACCAATTACAGTGATGCATGGGGAAATTTCATTAAATGACAAACTTCTTATATTGGCACATAAACTTTAATGCCCCTTCTATTAAAAACAGGACTGCTCCTGAGAGGTAGGACTCCATCAATTTCAAGTGCCGCAGCATGTCAGGCTGATATATACCAAAAATAGCCAGAGGAGAAAGTCAGACAAGCTAATATTCTCCTAATTTTGAATAAATGTAACTTTGTTCAGCGGCCACTTTTTCGTGCACTTCATTGCTTCTGGTTTTGGTTATTTCATTTCCATACAACAGCTACAAGATCCATAAAACCACCAATCTTCTGTAATGGACATTTTTTCCATCTGTGGAATTAAAAGATATTGACCCTCGAGGTCTCAACCACAGTTATGGTGCTAAGTGGTAAAACAGTATTTTCTATAGGGCTTGTGTAATTTAAGGTAGCCTAATAAAAAGGGATTTAAAATATATATATTTTGTGTGTCCAACCTTTTTTAAAGCATCAATATGTAGTGCTAACCACCAAATATATTGTGTAATGTATCATTTGCTTTGTGTATATTTTGAAACAACTGATCTAATTTTCTTGCTATCCTATTTTCTTTTTGTCATCTTCTAGAACCAGAGCCCTGGAAAGCGGGATCCAAAGAATGGATTTAAAAAAAAACTTCAACGATTGCAGTAGAAAACAAAGACCAAGGCAAAGAAAAAGATTAAATATCGATAGCGCCTTCATTTTAGGTAACACCGAGGGTTATACTTACTAAGCAGTGCTATGCTACAAAACACTGTGTTGCCCCAGAAGACATTTTATATCCCATTCAGTTAAATATGGGCCTTCATGTTTAAAGAGATTGTGTGTATTATCCTCCCTCCTCTGAAAATGTATATAACGCATTGTTTAATGATCCTGAATATTTCTGTACATGTCCAGCCTGTTAGTCAAAGTAGAACTGAAGATGCCTGCACTAGAGCCTATATAATCTTATTTAATCTGAGGACTCTCTCAAAGAACAACCACAACAGTTTTCCTCAGAGAGCCTCAAGTTTAGCAGGTATTTCATGGTTTAGAAATATAATGCAGAAAAGGAATTGCCCACACAATTGTTATTATAATGTATATTCATGGGGATAATAATACTCCAACATACCGGTAGTTTCCACTGGGTCCTTAATTCATTGCAGAGATCATACTGAGAATAGTCCTCCTCTGTAAGTGGATCTGGCCTGATATCACAGCAAGAAATTTTCCAAAACAGAGTAAAGCACTGAGGAACGTGTTGTCAAAAAAAAATAAAAAATAACACATATTTATTTGGTACAAAAGTGAAAATCCATCTTTAAAAAATATGCATGGAACATGTAGAAATGATGTCACCTCACCACATATATTAGATGCCACGAATAGTAATATACACAACCACGATGAGGAGGCCCTGCGGGATCAATGGTAGTTCCACATAACGCCAACAGCCGTGTCGCACCCACTCAGCGCTCTAACAAGGCTTCCTGATGCCCCACGCTTCAGGCTGTGCTTATAGTGCCGTCTTTGTGACACACTGGTAGAATGTTTATATGCTTTACTTAAGTAATAATCCCCAAAGAACAGAGCATTACTGGCCAATAATGCCCTGGCTGGAAGAGTTGAAGGCCCAAGGGACTTTAACCCATCCAGAGAATTATTAGCCAGTAATGCCCTTTTCTGAGGGGATTATGACTATAGTAGGCTAAATGTAGGCTTATTTTTTTTTTACATTTTTCATAAAAAAGATAGACACTTTTGTAGTCATATTGATTTTTTTTATCAGCATTGTCTACATTCTTTTGCTTTTACTGCACGTGTTTATTCAAATGAAATTGTACAGACACACAGCCCCCTCTATATACACACAAACACACACACACTGTGCAACCCCCCCTTATATATGTAACGGGTGGACCCCCTTGTCAGACCCCCCCAATCTCACATTGGCCCGTGTGGTCTAACCGGTCCCCATTACGTGATCGTGTATGGTGGTGCACCTGCAAGTAACAGGACTCCTGAGTCTCCCGCTTGATGGTATTAGGGAATGTCATCAGGACAGGTAGCTGAGGTAGTGGGTGCGAGTCCAACTTACATCATGTGCAGCACCTCCACCTCATCAGGATCTGTTTCCGCAGGGAGATGGTCCTGGTGAGGAACTCCTTCTCGGTGGTGACTGCCACTGTTGAGTAATCTCACACTCACACAGTGGGGGTATCTTTGAACAGGGCATCTTTATTTGCATGGTATGGGCAAGCTGCCCCTCACAGCTAGCAGCTCAGCCGCTCATCTCTTTGCAGCACTCCATTAGGAAGGTCCCTTCTCCTCTAATAGATCTGCTTTCCACCTCTACTCTCAAAGAGATTCCACAGCTTCTCTGTCTGCTGTAAGCTCCTGTCTCTACTTCTGCATCTCTCTCTTGAGCTGCTCTGACTCTGTCAGCTCCTCTAATTCTGCTGCGTATGCTCACTGACTCACAGCTAGCATGAGACCACTGCAACACTGTTGCAGACCTTCACGTGCCTCTCACTGAACAGAGGCAGCACAACAACAGGAAACTGAACTCCTAACTTTAGGCAGTGCTGTGTCTTATATCACCCCCCAGAGAACAAACATGATCTGTATCACTAAGTGTGGACACAATGCATGTTGTCACTTCCTTTGGGATATATGACACCTCACCAGGGTTTGAGGGCAAACCTCCATTGATTGTTGCTGGCAATCCTGCATACTTACCAGGTTTACTGCCAGCATGAGAAAGAGATATGTACACCAATCTTACACATGGCTACATTCTCCCCCTGGTGGAATCCCAACGACCCGGCTGGGACCTAAATTTTCAGGAACCTTCCTTCAGGTAGCACTGCAAAACATAATAACACATTATTACAGTACATATCTTTTCTCATAAACATTAACAAATACATCCTAACTTTAGATGTGTAACCACTAGGATTACTCTATGCTGAAGTATCCCTTACTGGTACTACCATACCCTCTTAAGGTGGCCTGCGCACAGCATGGTCCACTGGGTTTAGAGCAGCAATGCTGTAACACTCTAGGTGACATACTGGACAACCACAATCAGCCCATAACTCTGGCCTGGATGCTAGTGGACTGAGCGGATCATGCCCATACACGTCCCTAAGGCCTCTCTGGGAGATGTAGACTACCCCCTCTTGACTACACCACTTCTCGTCTAACCCGCCAGGATCCCATTTTTCTTCCCCTGATCCTTCCTCTTCATCAGTGCCATATCCCCTATCCTCATCAAGGGAACCCATTTCGAACTTAATTTCTCCCTCCCATGGATGGTGAAAATTAAGTAACCACTTTTGGCGATCCCTAATAACTCTTGCCAACACTGGAGGCACATAGGGGGTTCCCCGGGCAATAGGCACAATATGAGCAACATTACCCAAATTCCTAGATAAAACTCCCAATGTTCCTGGGGACCCAAAATTTGACCCAAGGCTCTTAGGATCACACCCCACACTAACAGTACTATTGTCATCATTAGTGCTGTATAACATTCTTTGCATAGCCATTTCCCTCCCCGATCCCTCATCGGAGGCAAAGCAGTCACCCCAGTCCAGATTTTCCCCAGTCCATTCTTCAGAAGTGGCTCGGGACTCCCCAGACAACCCTTGGCTAGACTGGGACCCATAGGAAAAAGTGACAGGGGCAGGGGTTTTAACTATGGCCGGGGGTTGGACATAGGGAAACACTGCCGGCATACGCGGGGCTACGACCCGCAACTTCTCGCTACCTTGCCCGGTACCATCGGACTGGCACTCCGGTTCACCCGTGTCCATGTTCCCAGGCTTCCGCAGGGCCTGCCGGCTCTTCCCGGACCCAGGCGACCTGGTACAGCTGCTTGGCTGCGAGGACATGCCCATCTCGCTTGACTCGCCGCCATCTTGCGTTGGGTTCCCAACCGGAACCTCTTCCTCCAGAATGACATCCGCCACCGGAAGTGATGGTTCTGCTCTCCGCTCCATCCGGGCCTGAGCTAGGCCTTTCTCCGCCGTTGCCACCACCGGCGCCTGTGTGGGGTTAGGAGGTTCCTCACCACTCCGCTGGCTTGCGATGGGTTCCTCTGTGGTAGGCCGGACTGGCCGTTGTAGGGCACACGGGCCTACATCAGGGTCCGCAGCAGATGGGATAAATGTCTCTTTATCTTAAGCTTCACTTGTGTGGTCCGCCGGCTGGCGCATCACCACAGCTGGTTGACTACTGTCTTCAGTAGTACAGGATGGGGGTAGGGACATCTCCGCAGGGGAACAGCGTCGGGGCGCTTCGCATTCGCTGGTGTCCATCGGCCTGAAGCGGTCCTGTTCCGCCGGTACCAGTGGTAGCGATCCCCCTTCTCCCTGGGCAGTCACCTTACCCTTCGTTGATTCCGTCAGCTGTGGTTCCATCATCTGGGGTTCCGGTTTTGGAACCAGATCTGGAGCCGTCTCTGTCATCGGGGCTTGGAACTCCTCAAGCTTAGGCAGAAAAGGGCTAGACACAAGACGGTTTGCTCCTTTCACAAAGAAAATAGCTCCCCAAACAAGTTCTTTTCCCAGAAATACACAATCAGAGCCCAAACACCTCAAGCTGGTGATCCCGTCAGTGGATACTTCCCGGAATCCTTTAGGCAATGAATAATAGGCAAAGTCCATATCGCCCTTCCTCACTTCATGCATACACGGGCACAAAAGAAAGGGGTAACTCACTCCTCTGGCCCGCCATGCCCCTGGTAGCTGAGGTTGTGGTTTGCTGCATTCTGTTTCTTTTTTAGGGGGAACAGAAGTGGCTACTGGCAGTTCACTGTGCGCACTCCCCCTGGTGGACTCTAGAGGAGAGGCACTTTCTACCAAGGGATAATTTTCCTCCATTCTTGCGGTCGCCATTCTTTTCTCTGTTATCGCACAGGGAGCTCCTCTCTGCGGGGCAGCTGCCACACCGATGCAATAAAATGCCTTGTGCACCACCTTGTGTACCTAATGTAGATCTGACTTGTGTTTGCACTACCTCAGGCTAGGCTCACTTTCTCAGTGTCTACTGTTTCTCCTTCCTCCAGTCTGTGCTCCTTGGTAAGTGGTCTGGAATGGAGACTAGAGTACTCTGGCTCTTCCATGCAGTACTTTGGGCGTCTACCTACTGTTGGCTAGCCTAGCGCGGACCCTTCCAGAATTCCTGCCCTACGTTACCAGTTTACCCCTTCAGGCGTCCCCCACTAGTGCTACCTCAAGGCGACTAGAACAGCAATAGCCCCCTTCTCCAGACCTACTAACCCCTAGCAGGATCCCAAGGCATCTGTGCGGCCTGCAGCTCCAGCAGCTCCCCGACTACCCCTGGTTCCGTCCCACGCAGCACAAAGTGGCAGCAGACACTCTCCCTGTTTCCTAGCATGTGCCTAGCAAAAGCCTGTCCTGTTGACAGGTCTATCTCAGCAGCACCTCCAAATGTAACGGGTGGACCCCCTTGTCAGACCCCCCCAATCTCACATTGGCCCGTGTGGTCTAACCGGTCCCCATTACGTGATCGTGTATGGTGGTGCACCTGCAAGTAACAGGACTCCTGAGTCTCCCGCTTGATGGTATTAGGGGATGTCATCAGGACAGGTAGCTGAGGTAGTGGGTGCGAGTCCAACTTACATCATGTGCAGCACCTCCACCTCATCAGGATCTATGTTTCCGCAGGGAGATGGTCCTGGTGAGGAACTCCTTCTCGGTGGTGACTGCCACTGTTGAGTAATCTCACACTCACACAGTGGGGGTATCTTTGAACAGGGCATCTTTATTTGCATGGTATGGGCAAGCTGCCCCTCACAGCTAGCAGCTCAGCCGCTCATCTCTTTGCAGCACTCCATTAGGAAGGTCCCTTCTCCTCTAATAGATCTGCTTTCCACCTCTACTCTCAAAGAGATTCCCCAGCTTCTCTGTCTGCTGTAAGCTCCTGTCTCTACTTCTGCATCTCTCTCTTGAGCTGCTCTGACTCTGTCAGCTCCTCTAATTCTGCTGCGTATGCTCACTGACTCACAGCTAGCATGAGACCACTGCAACACTGTTGCAGACCTTCACGTGCCTCTCACTGAACAGAGGCAGCACAACAACAGGAAACTGAACTCCTAACTTTAGGCATGAGAAAGAGATATGTACACCAATCTTACACATGGCTACATATACACAAACACTCTGCAGCCCCCCCCCCTCTACACCCACAAAATACACTCTGCAGCCCTCCTCCACCCTATACACTCACAAAACACACACTCAAGACACACACAGCAGCCGCCGCTCTACACCCACAAACACACACTGCAGCGCCCCTGTAAATCCACCAAACTGCAGACACACACACACACCAACAAAACACACTCTGCAGCCCCCCTCCACCCTAATACACCCACTGAAGAGACACACACTGCAGGCCCCCTCTACACCCACAAAACACACCGCATACACACACACACACACACACACACACATACATACCATACCTCCTCTACACGCACAAAACACTCACCAGCAGCCTCCCTCCCACTGCAGCCCCCTGTAAATCCACACAAGGCAGACACCCACCCACACACCAACAAGGCACTCTGCAGTCCTCCTCCACTCTCTACACCCACAAAACACACACTGCAGACACACACACAAACACCCACAATTCTCACACTGCTGCCCCCTCTACACCCACAAAACACACACCAACAGAACAAACACTGCAGACACACACCAACAAAACACTCAGCTGCCCCCATCTAGATCCACAAAACACACAGCAGGGTATCAGCACAACTTTCAGCATGCAAGAGACAAGTTGTGCTGATACTCTGGCTTGGGAGAGTGGGAGCTGGAGAGAGTTTCTTTTAATTCTTCGAAATTGGCCGTGGGGGATATCCGAATGGAGCACTGCGACTTCGAGTGTAAACGGACCGCGGCAGAAGCAGGGAAATCACTGTGAGAACCAGGGAAGGAAGATTGTCGTACCGGACGAACAAAGGAAGATAAAAACAAAAGATACCTTGATGCGAGCCATACTTACAGAGGGCCGTGTAAGTTGTATCTATTTATCCTTTGTTATACCACCTTCCCCACACCTCAGCTTAGAAAGCTTGGGTATTGCTATATCTGTATTTCATACTTCACTGAAAATACCGATACCCTCCATCATCCCCTAACCTGTGCTCCCCCTTCTTTTTCTGTTTCCATTGCCACTAAGGATCTCGGATAGATCCTGTGGGGGTCTGAGTCATAGGAGGGCATTAAGACGACAAGTGGGGACCCAAAACACCATAACAAGGTTTTATACATTTTTTACATTTTTTACAAGTTTGGTTTTCCCCACCACTTCCATTTGAGGTAGCGCCCGGGCACTTCTTCATTATAGTGATGTTAAATATGTCTTATAGTTACTCTGGTCCAGACCCTGAAATAGGTCTTTAACTCAAGTTGAGAAAGAGAGGAGACGAATGGGAAATAGACATGTTACACCCATCCAGACACTGTAAAACTCCTATTTTAAGGTGTGCATGTGAAATATGATCTAACTAAAAAATAAAAAAAAGTCCCAGCATTAACATTAACAGACTTTTGTAGATATGCAATGTTATGATAACACCTTGTTTCCATATAATGTGCATCTCATTATCACTAACGCCCGTTATAGTTAATGCTATGCTCTTTATGGGAGAAAATATGACATAACCTCTCATTATTGTCCTTTGAAGATACAATGTTATTAGTGTGAAACTGTTAAAAATGCATTCGCAAAATTTAACGCGTTTTCCCCCCCAAATTCGATTCCTTGGGAAAACAATATTGTTTCTTGGACCAAGATCATTAACTAAATAAAAAACATACTTTTATTGCCCTGGAAATTCAAACTGAGCACACTATGTACTTTATTAATGTTGTGCATACATGAGACAAGCCGTCGAAAACTTTAAGGTTGAAGCTAAAAGTATCTGTGCTCATTTGCATTTCTGCATTTTAAACAGTGTTGAGGAACCTAAGAAGTGTGGATGCATCTTGGGGGTCTATCCTTTGATGTATGGCCTTAATATAACCGTTTCAATGCCATTATGCACAGCAAGTAAAGTGGGATACTGAAAATTGACCATTGGGTAGTGTTTTGGCTTTAAAAAGATGTTAAGGGAGTATTTTTATAAAGACAAAGGCCCATGATATTTACTAAGCGTAAGACACCTTCTGGCCCATTAAAGAGCATTCAAAGTCTATTTAGCCAGAGCTGGAAGGTGTCTTATAGAATTGCAGGAAAACATATGTTGGGGAAAACAAATTAGGTGGGAAAAAAAACTCTGAATGTGTGGCCAGCACGAGACAGACTGAAAAAACAATGCAACAGAGTTTCCAAAGTGAGATACCAGATTTATTAGTGCATTCTCTTCCATTTATTAGAGAGCAGTGAAGAATATAAAGTTTCAGGTCCTGATGAAAGGTCTGTATGGGACCTGAAACGTTGTATTCTTCACTGCTCCCTAATAAATGGAAGAGACTACACTAAGAAATCTGTGAGTAGAGTCCTACTTTGTATCTTACTTGGGAAATTCTATTGCATTGTGTTTTCAGTCTTATAGAATAGCACCACTTAGAAAATATGGCGCAAAATGTTGATTTAAGGTGTTTTATGTTAATTTTTATCCACTAGGTGTCCACTAGTACAAGGGATTGGTCATATGAATCAGTGGACGTAGTTATTTTATTCCATGTGTAGTGATGGGATGTATAAATATTTTGCTCCAATTAATTTGTCTAAGAAAAAAAACACTACTTCGGCCCTGGCACTGCCATGTCTAAGATACTTGTGTTAAATGTATTAAAGTTGAAGGAAAACAGTTTGTTACATTACAAACACAGGTAAAAGACAGGATATAAATTAATTCAGGAGCAACAAGTCTATAATTAAATCTGCTGGATACGTAACTGCCATTGTGTCTGGTCACTTTCAGGACAGGGGAAACAAACATTATCAAGTCCTTAAATATATTTAAAAAAAAGCCATAAATGTATTCTGTAACCTTTTACGTCTTATTAATGTACATTGCTTTTGTTCAAAGTTTAAAGCTTGCTATTACAACCCATTTCCTTGAAAGTTACACCCATTTATCAAACATTCGGGACAGTGAGTTGAAATAAACTTGGTCCGGTAGCCTAGGGCTGACCATATTATAACCTGGGCTACTAGATTTGCAGAGCTGATAGTTTGTCTGGCTTCCTGAGCCTAAATTGAGATTGTGCAGCACAGTTAAGAGATATAGAAGCTTTAAAAACACGACAAACAACATTGAAAATATGAGCCCTGGGATATCAAAGGGGCTCTTAGTCAGCCCAATTACTATACATATTAGATCTCTTCAACTAAACAGGTCAATTACCAGGCATTAAGTGTCCTGTACTTAGAATTTTGAATAATATGCACATATTTAGAGAAAGCCTCTTACACATAATGCAATAAATGACTGTCAATGCAAAATTATTCTCCAGGTAACCTGGGCATTCTTATCTCTGCGAGACGACATGATAGCTTATTTTTTGTAAAACAAAAATCAGCTTTACCATTTAAAGACCAATGTCTACACAACTGTAGACAATAGCTTTTTTTATTTCTTTAGAGATAAAGAAGAAAAAAATAATATTATATAAACTTCAGCTTTTTCATAATTTGATGCTTTGGCATGGTTTTGCCTATTAAGTGTGCCTACACACACACATACACACTGTTCAGGGAGAACGAGACCCCTTTAATTTGGCTAAATATCTTGCAGAAAAATCACTTAATTTTCATGAAGATTTGAGCAATAATAGGTCTGTCACTTTTTTTTATTAGCTTTATATTGAACACAAGTAGGGAACTGCCCTTTCTAACCAAGCTATAGAAGTATTAGGGCTATTATATGTAACCCATATTCCTCCCCCCCCCCCAATCGCAGATAGGGTGCATATGAGGAGAATCTATATGTATTACCAGGTGTGGTGCTTTACCTGTTCGGCTCACAGGAGGTCTGAGCCTCTGCCAGTGAGAGCCTGGGGTGTATCCTCTGGAACAATACTATATGGTACAGCACCTCCACCTGCGATGGCTCCCAGCAGAGCGGGAGTTGTTTCTCGCAGGACACATTCAAATGAACACATACACTAGATATATATATATATACATAACTGTTTACTATATGGGCAAAATAATAACATCACATCACATAATAGCAACACAGCCGTGTCACCTTCTGCCACTAGCTGGCAGCTATAACCTTGCCCCTAAGTGGGCTATACCCTTACACCTTACTCCTCCCACAACACCGTGTACCCAGAGTCCCACGAGTCCTCTAAGAAACCCAAAACCTATAGACGGGATCAGCGCCTGATGTACCGGTAGGTTGGTGCACTTAAAATATGATACCTACCCCAGTGCTCCAGCACCTGGGGCTGCAGACACTTCCCAAAGGATCCACCGCTCTGCGATCTCCTCAGCGATGTCCTGTAACTCTGCCTGGTGGTGGGTGGCTCCCTCATGGAGTGATCCACCTTTAGAAAGTCTCTTATCTCTGCAGCCGCAGAGAGTGATTCACATTCACAGCAATACCAGGAGATCCACGCTTCCTGGCTGTACCCTCACTTGTCTGGGTTCTACAGGACCCTGTCCCTTGCTGGGGCCTGAGGGGGTATGTCTGGCCTAGTGTATGAGCCACTTGCTCTCTACACTTACTCACCCTTCCCTGTCTGTGTCCCAGCTTCTTCTGCTTCCTCACTGCAGCACACAACAATGTATCTTTCCTCTCAGTGAAAGCTGTAAGCCTTATTGGCTCCCTGGTGTCAGGTGGCCTGTCTGCATCTAAGCACTCTGGGGGCTGTAGTCCTCCATGGCCCTCTTTCCTATTGGGGCCACGTGCGCGATCTGTAATGGCCGCCACTACTCTCCGCTGAGCCTGTGCAACATTGTAATGGCCGCTGCATCGCCCTAACTGCACATGTGCGACTGTGGACCGTCCCTGTGCTACGGAGCGCCTCTGCTGCCACTTCTCCTTTACCAACATGGCTGCCACGTCGCTACTGCGCATGCGCTAACCTCTGCGACACAACCAAGATGGCGGCGCCCTGCTTCCGAGGCCGCCGGGAGCCCCCGCAGCAGCGAGGGTAAGGGGGACCAGGGGGGACCCTGCTACATATAGATAGGAATGTTTTAGTAGTGAATGGAAGTGTCCAGCAGCTAATTCAGGACTGTCCCATACAAAGCATACTCATGAAACCTGCATGTCCTGCTTGCTGATGGCATGGATCCTGGTCCGAACCCCGTGCTTAGATTGTCTGCTCTTCTGGGCAGGGATTCCTGTTCCTACTGTGCGTACCTGTATTATAACATCATGTTCCTCCCTGAAGCGATGGATGCATGGTAGGTACTATATGAAAAAAATATATACATACAATCAAATAGTGTCACTTTAACATTTCCATGTCTACTATTCCCTATCCTCCCTATTTCTTACTGTTATTTTTGTTTCTTGCTTATTGTACTTTTTAAGTTGTATTGACACGAATCACACGATATGTAAAAACAGCAAATAGTACCGTTCTTTCCCATAAACTTTACCTGAGTTGGACAACCAGCATCATATGGAAAATTAAACTTATAAAAAGAAAGCGGAACCTTTAAGAAATCTGTTTTTATTGGTAACATTTCTTTCTTGCAGAAAAAAAAACCCACAACGTAATTGTTTGCCAATGTAAATCTTTTGCTGTTTTATTTAAATACTACGCTATTAAAAAGAAATGACTCACAACATTGTCCATACTGCTTCTTAGATGTCTCAAATGTTAGGATGCTGGGTTTAAAGTTACATTTAGCAGCTGGCACATGTCGGTACAAAGTGATTACAAGCTGCTTTGAGGGAAAGCAAAGCCTTTTCTGTTACAGTATTTCAGGCCTGTACAGGGAAACTGCAGGAAATAATGATAACTTAGTTGCAGTGACAGACCAAAGCATTTTATTCTCCCAGGTGCTGATTAAAGAAGTCCATATAGCCTTTGCTTTACTGTTCTGGAGTACATACCAAACAAATAAAAAATATAGCCTCTTTTGCTGCCCAATGTTTATACTGCAAACTTATGTGAGCAGTGACCACATTTTCATATGGAATTTCTTTTTTGCACAATTCTAGGGGAGATCGGGAAGGGAAATCAACAGAGGGGGGAGATTGAGGTCGGGACGGATGGGGGCAGGTTGTAACCATTTGATCACTACACTAGCGATCTCGAGGTCATGGTGTTGGCAAGTCTATGGAGCGAGGGTGCTGAATACTTTACAGCACTGAAAGAGTTAAAAGGCCAATACTAGAAAAAAAAATCTATCCAGATGTTGCCAATATTTCTATTAACCTATTTACTAAAAGCATAGCGTCAGCGGCAAAGCAGAGAAATTAGGCTTTTACTGTGATATAGCAGCAAAATTTTAACGTGTCGGGAGTCGCAAAATTACTTATTCACATGTAATTCACTAAAATCACCTATCCCAGGTGGATGTTTAATAATATCTTTACTATGTTGATAATGGCCACAATGTACATAGTAAAGATGACACTAGCCAACCTAGAATGTGATAAAAATAAATTGCATAAACATTGTGTAGCCAGGTCCCCTCTGGCTCCCCGGGCCTTCGATCCCCCCACCCTTACCCTCATCCCGGTGGGGGCAGCTGCGGGGGTGAGTGTGTCGCCGGGGTTTCCCAGCGGTGGCCATTACATGTAGAGCCTGAGCCATAGGGCCAGGAGAACAACGGTGGCCATTATAGAGTTGCGCATGCGCAGTTGTGATCGCGCACGTGGCCCCAATGTTAAAGAGGTCCACAAGGTACTATATTACCCAGAAGCCTCTGGGGACTGCCCTTTCACCTCTATCACATGCCATCAGACAGCCAATAGAGGTTACAGATTCTCCTGCTCACAGGATATGGATATGACTCACTCACACCATGCTAGTCAGTAGGAGCTGGGACACGGACAGGGGAGGGTGTACATGTACAGGGAGCAAGTGGCCCCTGCACTAGGCCAGAGACCCCAGTAGGCCCCTACTCCTATTAGATTGTGGCTGCTGTAGGGAAGGCCCTTTCAGTTAGGGACCCTGCCCCCTTTAGTAGTGGGTTAAGTTCAGGGACAGAGCTGCAGTGCTGCGCGACCCTGACAAGTGTGGTCTGGGACCAGACCTACCTCACTAAAGATAAGAGACTATCTGTATGGTGAGATAACTCAGAGGGAGACCATCCTATTTGGAGGAGGATGCCATCGCTGCGACTTTGGCGCTGGACGCAGACGGATCCTCTTGCTGTTGTTCTGCTATACCCGGGTGCAAGAGCCCCGGGCAGGTATACACCAAGTACACCAACTATACACCTCATCTAGTGGGCAGCGCAGTCTCACACTTGGGTGGGGTTGTGGGACACTTGGGACACTTGGGTATGGGGTGTGGGTTTATGGCCCTAGGAGGTCAGTGTTATAGAGTGACACTATTGTGATGTTGTTGATGTACATAGTTACATAGTAGATGAGGTTGAAAAAAGACATAGGTCCATCAAATTCAACCTATGCTAAATTTAGAGAACAGATACTTTATCCTATACCTATACTTACTTATTGATCCAGAGGAAGGCAAACAAAAAACCCCATAAAGGGGAAAAATTAATTCCTTCCTGACTCCAAGAATTGGCAATCGGATTAATCCCTGGATCAACATCCTTCTCATGTCTACTTATTTGGTATATCCCTGTATACCTTCCCCATCTAAAAAGATGTCCAACCTTTTTTTGAACAAATCTATTGTATCTGCCATCACAGTCTCCATGGGTAATGAATTCCAAATTTTAACTGCCCTTACTGTAAAGGACCCTTTCCTTTGTTGCTGGTGAAATTTCCTTTCCTCCAACCTTAAGGGATGGCCCCGAGTCCTTAGTACTGCCCGTGGGATGAATAGTTCTTTTGAAAGCTCCTTGTATTGTCCCTGAATATATTTGTATATAGTTATCATATCCCCTCTTAGACGCCTCTTTTCTAATGTAAATAAATCTAATTTAGCTAGCCTCTCCTCATAAGTTAGATTGTCCACCCCCTTTATTAATTTGGTGGCTCTTCTCTGCACTCTCTTGTTCCATAATGTATTTTCTTAGGATTGGTACCCAAAATTGTACTCCATATTCAAGGTGTGTTCTTACTAGTGCTTTGTAAAGGGGCATAATTATGTTTACTTCCCTTCTATCCATTGCCCGTTTGATGCAAGATAATATCCTGTTTGCCTTTGCAGCTACTGCATGACATTGGGCACTATTGCTAAACCTGCAGTCAACAAGCACTCCTAAATCCTTCTCCATCAAGGATTCCCCCAATATATCTCCATTTAATTTGTAAGGCCTTTTTATTCTTGCATCCCAAATGCATAACCTTACATTTATCTGTATTAAACCTCACTTGCCATTTACCTGCCCAGGTTTCCAGTCTCTCCAAGTTCTTCTGAAGAGAAATTACATCCTACTCTGATTCTATTACCTTACAGAAATCAGCAAAGATGGAGACTTTGCTCTCGATGCCAACCTCAAGGTCATTAATAAAAAAGTTAAAAAGCAGGGGTCCTAGTACCGATCCCTGAGGTACTCCACTCACGACTTTAGCCCAACCTGAAAAAGTTTCATTTATGACAACCCTTTGTTGTCTGTCCTTTAACCAGTTTTCAATCCAGGTGCATATATTATTACTGAGTCCAATTTTCTTTATTTTGTACACCAACCTCTTGTGTGAAACCGTATCAAAAGCCTTTGCAAAATCTAAGTAGACCACATCAACTGCATTACCTGGTCTAAATTCCTACTTACCTCCTCAAAGAAACAAATAAGGTTAGTTTGGCAAGATCTATCCTTCATAAGTCCATGCTGACTATTACTAGTAATTTTGTTTTCCATTAAGTATTCCTGAATGTTATCCCGTATTAAACCTTCAAGTAGTTTCCCTACTATTGAAGTCAGGCTTACAGGTCTGTAATTTCCCGGTTGTGATCTAGCTCCCTTTTTAAATATAGGCACCACATCTGCTTTACGCCAATCTTGTGGTACTGAGCCTGTGGAAATGGAGTCCTTGAATATTAAATGTAATGGTTTGGCTATTACTGAGCTTATTTACTTTAATTTTTTTAAGTCGCTTATGAACGTCTTCCTCAGTTAACCAATTGTTCATTAATATGGAGGTTGTGGCTTCCTCCTGCGGCACTACGATTGAACTTGATTCTTCCCTGGTAAACACAGAGGCAAAGAATTGTTTATGACCAAGGAGGCGCGAGCTTCCCCCCCCCCCCCCCCTCTCCTGTAAACCCTCTACATAAAAACATACAAATAACGAGAGGACACATTTATGGAGGTAAAAGGCCGCGGCTTATTTATTAACACAAATGGGGATAGCGTACCACCTGTCCACGCCAGAATGCTCAGAGCTGGGCAACGCAAAGGGGGCACCCGGAAGTACGTCCCGGTGACCTGCCCCCTCGCTTCAAACCCCCCGATTACCAGCCCCGAGCCACTTCTGGGGGGACAAGCACCTACCCCCCCCAACTGCCGCCGCGACAAAGCAATTGGTCCACTGACCCCTCCATCATAATCTTTTCTTCCTTGTTTCAAATATACTCTTATTTATCTGCAAAATAAAGAAATGTTAACACGGAAAACTAAATTTTTTTTTTTTTAAACTTAAGTCAAAAGGGATGGGTGGGTGGGAAACAGTTTGAACGCCAAGGAACAAGTGGCAGTTGCTTGTTCCTTGGCTCTATTTAAAAAAACAACCGCCCCAACTGCCTTCCCTGATCGCGCACGCGACCACCAGCCTAGCTGGTGGGGGGGAGGGGGTGGCCGCACCCCCCGGTCAATAGCTGTAGCCACCCATGCCGGCTAGGCCAGCTCTAATACCTCAGCTTTTTCCTTATCTCCAATAATCTGCCTTCCCATCTCACACTGACAGGGTCCTATATTTTCTTTTCTCATTTTTTTGTTATTAAGGTACTTAAAGAACTTTTTAGGGTTGACCTTACTTTCTATTGCAATCCTTTTTTCATTATCCATTTTTGCTAATTTGATTGCCCTTTTGCAATTTTTGTTATATTCCTTATAATTCTGATACGATGTCTCCGTCCCTTCTGACTTAAAGAATCTAAACGCCTTCCTCTTCTTGTCCATTTCCTCCCCTACCTGTTTATTTAGCCACATAGGTTTTGACTTATTTCTTTTATACTTATTACCCAAGGGTATACACTGATAAGTGTGCTTTTCTAACAATGTTTTAAAGACTGCCCATTTATCTTCTACATTTATCCCTGCAAAAACATCATCCCATTGTATTACTACTAGATTAGACCTCAGTTTATTAAAATCCGCCTTACTAAAGTTTAAGGTCTTTGTTGAACCCAAGAAATCTATTTTTTGATACTTTATTTCAAATGAGACCATGTTATGATCAGTCTTACCCAAATGTTCCAGAAAGAAAAGAGGTTGGGGCGCTCCCTATTTGTATAGGCTTGTGATGTTGCCTGTGTGGTAGTGTGTAACCAAAGAAAGGGTAGTGTATACTTGCCCTTGTTGTTTTCTGCAGCTGGACCAGTAGAGAAGATAAAGCCCGGAATCTTCTTGTAGTTGCAGTGGAGGTGGAGGGTTGGTCAGCGCACGGGATTTTGCTCAAACGTAGAGATAAGAGGATAGGAAGATATGGAACACGGTATTAGTGTTTTAGTAATCGAACGGTACAATACAGCCAAAAGAACTTTGGAATTAAAAATGTATGAAAAATATATTTTTAAAATAGCTTAAAACTCTTTGGAATTAAAGAACCTTGGTAATTAAAAGTAAATATATGAAAAAATATATTCTAAAATAGCTTAAAAATCCTTAAATAAAATCCTTAAATAAAATTTAAATGGAATTGTGTGTTTTTTTTGTGAACAGAAGCAGAATACGTGCTATATGTGGATGACTAACAGGGTGTGTTTATATAGCCTGTTGTTGGTCTGAGGTAAAAAGGGGATAATGGGGCTGGTTAGCAGAGTTTAATGCGCAGTCTTTCCTTCACGGAATGCTGCTAAAAACAATAGCTTTCTCACCCTCCTGGTGGGGGCAGTACGTGAGTTGCTTCTCTCCCGGGGGCCCAAATAGGAAGAAAAGGGCCGAACTCGGTGAGTGAGCAAAATAGAATGTATTAGGTACAGAAAACAAAGTCAAAATAACACTCACGGTACAGCTTTAAAACAGCCCAGCATCAGCCTGATCGTCCGGTGATATTCCTCTCACCAGTACAGCTCCCGTGGTCGCGTCCGACGGCGGGACCGGAAGAGGAGGTCTTACCGGATGTCAGCAGGCTGGCTGGGTCCTTCAATCAATGGGCTCCGGCAGGGAACAACTAGTTTCGCAATAATGCTTCGTCAGGTTCCTGCCAGATGCCCTGTGTCTTCCCTCTTTATAGGCAAATATCTAATTGATGATTGGATTGGTCATCAATTGGTATTGGTACAATTAAATAATAAAATGTAAAAACGACCTTTATTGAGTGTTGGGTGTTGGACTAATGCCCAATAATATGAAAGACCAATAATGCTAAACTCTAAATACATACATAAATATGTTACAAGTAGTGACAATGTTATACACAGTAGTTAATCATGCACACATGATCTCTATCAGTTCTATGAGACCTTCCCTCACTCGAGGTGTAGGCAATTAGTAATTTGTGCAATCTACAGACATCTTTAAACAAATCTCTTAAAATTGGTAGCAGGTGCAGCACAATAACTTGTGAAGTAAACCTCTAAGTAATTCCTTCAGCAAATTAATTTCATACCTAAAGTGGCCCTTGCACTTAGAACTTCTGTGATGTGTGACATTTAAACTAAATGCAAAAAAGCTTATGCTCAGATGGATGGATTTTGAGTGATATATAAAAAATATAAAATAATAAAATAAGAATATAAAAATGTATTGTAAATAAAAATATTGTATAGATGAATATATGTGTAGTTGGGGCTACCATATGGTATCGCTTAATATGTTTAGACTATTTGTCCTGAAAAATATATATATATATGGTGTATTACCCAGGTTTAGGTGATATATGTTAAAAAGTATCCCTGTGTGTGTCGTGACTCCCCCTTTAGTTTGGAGAATGTCAATGGTGACTGGAATAGAATTGGAAAAGAATTATTCCTACAAATGTGATAGTTCAGTAATTCAAACATAATGATCAGTAATTTAAAGATGTATGGAACTTGGATATATTTTCAATATGATTCATTGGGGATTTGACCCCACGATCATATTAGGCCTTACTTAAAAGCAGAGTGATAAGTTGGCTGTGCTATACAGAGGCAGATGGACTTCATGTACTTGTTTGCACATATGCGAACAGAGAGAGTACAGAATTCTGCAATGAGAATAACAAATGTGGGTAAAGAGTATTGTTGTGTTACCCAGGCTTAGATGAAAAGTTAAAAAGTATCCTTGTATATGTCTTGCCTCCCCCTTGTTGGTAGTTTTAGGGAATGTTGGTGGTGTCTGGAATTGGATTTGGGATAATAACATTTGTTATTCTCATTGCAGAATTCTGTACTCTCTCTGTTCGCATATGTGCAAACAAGTACATGAAGTCCATCTGCCTCTGTATAGCACAGCCAACTTATCACTCTGCTTTTAAGTAAGGCCTAATATGATCGTGGGGTCAAATCCCCAATGAATCATATTGAAAATATATCCAAGTTCCATACATCTTTAAATTACTGATCATTATGTTTGAATTACTGAACTATCACATTTGTAGGAATAATTCTTTTCCAATTCTATTCCAGTCACCATTGACATTCTCCAAACTAAAGGGGGAGTCACGACACACACAGGGATACTTTTTAACATATATCACCTAAACCTGGGTAATACACCATATATATATATATTTTTCAGGACAAATAGTCTAAACATATTAAGCGATACCATATGGTAGCCCCAACTACACATATATTCATCTATACAATATTTTTATTTACAATACATTTTTATATTCTTATTTTATTATTTTATATTTTTTATATATCACTCAAAATCCATCCATCTGAGCATAAGCTTTTTTGCATTTAGTTTAAATGTCACACATCACAGAAGTTCTAAGTGCAAGGGCCACTTTAGGTATGAAATTAATTTGCTGAAGGAATTACTTAGAGGTTTACTTCACAAGTTATTGTGCTGCACCTGCTACCAATTTTAAGAGATTTGTTTAAAGATGTCTGTAGATTGCACAAATTACTAATTGCCTACACCTCGAGTGAGGGAAGGTCTCATAGAACTGATAGAGATCATGTGTGCATGATTAACTACTGTGTATAACATTGTCACTACTTGTAACATATTTATGTATGTATTTAGAGTTTAGCATTATTGGTCTTTCATATTATTGGGCATTAGTCCAACACCCAACACTCAATAAAGGTCGTTTTTACATTTTATTATTTAATTGTACCAATACCAATTGATGACCAATCCAATCATCAATTAGATATTTGCCTATAAAGAGGGAAGACACAGGGCATCTGGCAGGAACCTGACGAAGCATTATTGCGAAACTAGTTGTTCCCTGCCGGAGCCCATTGATTGAAGGACCCAGCCAGCCTGCTGACATCCGGTAAGACCTCCTCTTCCGGTCCCGCCGTCGGACGCGACCACGGGAGCTGTACTGGTGAGAGGAATATCACCGGACGATCAGCCAAATGTTCCAGGACTTGAATATTTGTTATTACTTCTACATTGTTTGATATGACCAAATCCAGTATTGCCCCTCTCCTGGTTGGTTCCTCAATAATTTGGGTCATATAATTGTCTTTAAGCACCCCCAAAAACCTGTTTCCTTTTGTTGTAACGCTAATCTCATTGCCCCAGTCTATGTCTGGATAATTAAAATCCCCCATTATGCAAACATGACCCAGTTTTGATGCCTTTTCCATTTGCAAAAGTATTTTAGCTTCCTCAATCTCACAGATATTTGGTGGTTTATAGCATATTCCCACAAACATTTTCTTTATACTTTTACCTCCACTGCTAATTTCTATCCACAAAGTCTCTACATTTTCATCATTCCCTTCATAGACCTCATCCCTTATAATAGGTTTTAGATCCGGTTTAACATATAAACATACTCCACCTCCCCTTCTATTTGTTCGATCCTTCCGAAAAAGTTAATAACCCTCTAAATTATCTGTCCAGTCATGAGTTTCATCCCACCATGTTTCAGTAATGCCTATGATATCATACTGCTCCCTTGCAGCTATTAATTCAAGCTCCCCCATTTTATCTGTCAGGCTTCTTGCATTAGCAAGCATGCATTTAATTGTGTTGTACTTATCTTCATATAGTAAACTGTTTATATATACTCTGGTGTATGTGGTTACTATATGTGTGTCCTGTGTCAGGGGTTATTCTATACTCTAGGATCCTGCACAGGTGGAGGCGCTGTTATATTGTGAGTATCGCTCCAGGATACACGCCAGGTTCCCATCAGTGGAGGCTCAGGCCTCCTGTGAGCCTGACAGGTATTGCACCACATCTGGTAATACATGAGATTTCCCCACAGGCTCCCATTCTGCGATTGGGGGGGGGGGAGGGGTGTTACAATTGTATTATACATTAATACCTTAGTAGCAAAAGTGGTCAGAAAGGCTTGGTAATCTCCTGCGTGGCAGAGTACTATTGTGGCAACAAAGATTCCATTGAAGTCTACAAAGCTATTGATGAGACTTTCTTCTACTGAGCAAGTAGGGTGGCCAGGAGGCTTCTCCAAAAATACTGGACACAATGGTGACAACCCACAGGCTCCTGACACCTCCTGATTGGCTGCATTACCCAGCAACAGCCAATCAGGATTGAAGAAGCTACCCAGCCCCCTAGCATCACCCATGCTCTCGCCCTGTTCTGGGAAATCCCGCGACCCCTTAAGTCGGTCAGGTCCAGTATTACCTCTCATTTTGTACTGGACAGAGTGCCCAAATACAGGACAGTCTGGTTCAATACTGGATATCTGGGAACCATATGACCAAGACTGAGTCAAAATTAAGGATATTTGATAGGCAAAAAAATCAATTGACATTGTGCCTAAAATTCCATAGTTCTCTTACGGTGTCAGTAGCAGTAGATTTATAGACTTCTATATTTTCACATCTGGGTTCTCATAATACACCAGGGGACTATGTTGGCTGTTATCATCATCACCATTGTGAGAATAGAAGTTCTCAGGGGTTAATGTGGACAATAATGTAGAAATGTGCACCCACTTACTGCCCGTCATGCTGTTTCCCACCTACCTTCTACCTTAATGGCTCTTTCTCTCCCATATTAATGTTGATATTTACCAGATAAAGCTTTTTTAACTCACAAAACCTGAAGCCAAGATTAAGGCTAGTGTTCTGTTCAATAGTAAATGTGATGAACAGTTGGTTCTAACTGTAATAGTAAATTGCTGCCTTTTGAACTTAACAGAAGGGAAATCCGTTAGTACCACTGGCGTTGGCTTCAAACTAGACTGAACAGAACTGCACTCCACAAAAATGATACCGTGCATTTTTTTCCTGTGTGTATTATTTCCTGTGGTTTAAAACTAAGGGTTTAAACTTCGAGGGTAATTTTAAGGAGCAGTTCCATGTTTTTTTTTTATTATTACGAAATTAGCATTTAACTAAACCAGTATGTAATTTACATTAGTTTTATTTTTTAGGCTTTTGGGCTTAATTAATAAAAACAAAAAAAACCTTAAGATGTGATTGTGAACACACATGTTTAGCTGTTAGAAAAGGTGTTACATATCTGAGAGCTTACACTTAATTGCCAATCAGTGTTTGCTATTAGATACTGCAGAAACATTAAAGGTGCATTCACTCAAAGGAGCAATCCAAGTGTTTTTTTGTTATATCGGATTGAAGCAGGGATCCTCCAGAGCTGAACCTCATTAATTTCAGCTCTTGGGAACCCCTGCTTTCATAGATATACACCTCCGAAAGGTTTGCCAGTAGCTCTCTGCAGCTTAAAGCTCCCGCGTCACATGGGCGAAAAGGAAGCCGCACAGCAGCGGTGTGCAAACTGGGTGTCGCGCCCCCATGGGGGGTGCAAGATTATTCAATGGGGGCGCGGGCGATTGCAGAGGCCCCGTGCTCTTCCCCCAAGGCATTTAAATTAATGCCGGGGGATCGTGTGGGGCCTCTTCAACTTCACATACCTTCTCTTCGGCGACGCGTTGCCATGGCATTGCAACGTGACATCACGTGACCCCACGGCGTCTGAAGAGAAGGGAGGGGGGGTGCCAGCAGGGGGGGAAGCAGGAGGGGGGGGGACGCGAGCAGAAGCAATGTCAAGGCTTCCTATTGGGCCGCAGGGTGCGGGAGTTTTAAAAATCCACCATAATATGAACCCTAGATGCGAGCTGGAGCAGCTACCGGCACCCACTACGGAGTTAAGTATCTCCGGAGGGCAGAAAATGAATGGGATTCAGCTCCAGAGATCCCCTGCTTCAATCCTGGATAATATTTTTTTTTTAAATTACATGGATTGCTGCTTTAATAGTGGTTAATACTGTAGATGCTAAAACTTTATACTACTGCTGCTCTGAGGACAAGAAACACACAAAGGCAATGTGTAGTGTATTCCCCTGATCCAGTGTCAAATCAAATAAATGTTACTTTGTTTGTTTGTTTGAAGCCAGGTTTTTTTTTTAGCTCATATACCGAATGGTAAAAAAATTGCCCCCTCTCCCTCCCCCTTGATCCGAGCCCCCTCTCCCTCCCCCTGTGAGCTGAGCCCCCTCTCCCTCCCCCCACGAGCCGAGCCCCCTCTCCCCCAGCCCGCTCTCAAGACTGCACACTCTTGCAGTGCGGCACTTCCGGTGCCCCTGCTTGCGAGCGCGCGCAGTCCCGCCGTGATCTGAGGTGAGGGGAGATGTAGGGAAGGTGCAGGGACTGATGTGAGGTGAGGAGGTGCAGGGGGTGATGTGAGGTGAAGGAGGATATGTGCAGGGGGGTGATGTGATGTGCAGGGGGGTGATGTGATGTGCAGGGGGGTGATGTTATGTGCAGGGGGGGGTGATGTGCAGGGGGGGTGATGTGCAGGGGGGGGATATGTGCAGGGGGGGATATGTGCAGGAGGGGTGATGTGAGGTACAGGGGGGTGAGGTGAGGTGCATTGAGGTGAGGTGCAGGGGAGTGAGGTGCAGGGGAGTGAGGTGCAGGGGGGTGAGGTGCAGGGGAGTGATGTGAGGTGCAGGGGGGTGAGGTGCAGGGGGGTGAGATGCAGGGGGGTGATGTGCAGGGGGTGATGTGAGGTGCAGGGGGGTGAGGTGCAGGGGGGTGAGGTGCAGGGGGTGATGTGAGGTGCAGGAGGGTGAGGTGCAGGGGGGTGAGGTGCAGGGGGTGAGGTGCAGGGGGTGATGTGAGGAGGTGCAGGGGGGGTTATGTGAGATGCAGGGGGATGTAAGATGCAGGGGGTGGAATGTGTGTGATCTGCAGGGGGGTTTTGTGTGTGATGTGGAGGGTGAGTATTGTGTATGGGTGAGGGGGAGAGATGGGGGTTTGAGAGAGGGGGAGTCACAAACGTTGATGAGGTGTGCTGGGGGAGATATATGAAGATGATGAGGAGTGCTGGGGGAGATATGAGGATGAAGATGATGAGGAGTGCTGGGGGAGATATGAGGATGAAGATGATGAGGGGTGCTGGGGGGATATGAGGATGATGTTGAGGGGTGCTGGGTAATATATGAGGATGAGGGGTGCTGGGGCAGATATAAGGATGATGGGGGGGCTGGGAGAGATTGAGGGGCGCTGGAGATATGAGGATGATGATGAGAGGGGCTGGGGGAGATATGATGATGATGATGATGATGATGATGATGATGATGATGATTTTACCCGTGTGACTCGAATCTGTATTCCTTGGAGCAGTTCGGCCCTTCTCACTTGACAAGTTGTGCAGGCCTGCTCTAAAGTGATGTTTACTATGTAGCAATTCATTATTTTTTTAAAGCTTTCCACCAGGAGACCAGTAGGATGCATATTTGTGTAAACCAGTGTTTCTCAACCTTCTCCTCAGGACACTCCAGCCAGGCCAGGTTTTAGGAGTAATTTTATTCCACCAGTTGTAAAAGTGCAATAAAGTCCTACAGGAATATAACACACAAGTACTAGAAAATTATCAAAACTGTACAGACCAAAGTTTCCGAATATCTCTCCGCAGTATCATACTGGACGGCCCTCCACCGAATTACACTTCACATGTAAAAAACGTATTTCCGCCCAAACCTGGCCCTATTACTTCCTTCTACATTACTGTTGGAAGAACTATCATACACCCAGTAGCACAAGCACGCTGTCTAAGGTTTATACTCAACTCCTCTCTCACATTCAAAATGTAGCTAAAACCTGTAATTTTTTCCTCCGCAATATTAAAAAGATACGCCCTTTACTCTATTGCTCTACTGCTAAAACTCTGACACAGGCCCTCATTCTCTCCTGCCTAAACTACTGTAACATCCTGCTGTCTGGCCTTCCTGCCTTTCACCTGTCTCTCCCACAATCTATCCTAAACGCTGCTGCCAGAATCACTTTACTTTTTCCTAAATCTGTCTCAGCGTCTCCCCTGCTGAAAACCCTCTCCTGGCTTCCTATCAAATCCCGTATCACTCACTTAATTCTCCTCTTCACTTTTAAGACTTTACACTCTTCTGCGCCGCCTTACATCTCAGCCCTAATTTCTCGCTATACACCATCCCGACTCTTGCAGTCTGCTCAAGGATGTCTTCTCTCTACCCATTTTGTGTCTAAAGCCCTCTTCCGCCTTAAACCTTTCTTACTGACTGCCCAACACCTCTGGAATGCCCTTCCCCTCAATATCCGACTAGCACCCTCTCTATCCACCTTTAAGACCCATCTTAAAACACACCTCCTTAACGAAGCATATGAGTAGCTCCGTGGCTGATACTATACACCTCATACATTGACCTTGATACCTTGCAGACAAACTTACCAGAATACCTTCCTACTGTCTCTATACGTTCTTCTACTTACCAGTTAGATTGTAAGCTCTTCGGGGCAGAAACTCCTTTTCCTAAATGTTATTTTTATGTCTGAAGCACTTCTTCCCATGGTGTGTTATTTGTATTATTTGTTATTTATATGATTATGTCACGTGAATTACTGCTGTGAAGCGCTATGTACATACAAATATACATACATACAGATGAATAAATGCATACAGATGATCAGAAATAGATGAGGCCCATGTGGGGCTTCCTAACGCATTTCATACTTCAGAGTCACCAACTAATCATACATTTGCATATAAGAAAAGGGCAAACGTGTGCTTGGTAAATATGTTGTTTATTCGTAAAATCAGGTCTTGCTTGGGTGCTGGAGAAACACTAGGGAAAACAATGTTAGGACATTCTGTCAATAAAGTGTTTTAAGGATCTAAAGAAATGTTTCAAAAGATAAGTTTCTTGAAAGAATAAAAAAATAATTTTATCTTCAGCAGATGATTACTATAAATATTGCTTCACACCTTGCACTACAGCAGTGGCTAAAAAATAATTGTCGTAATGAACCTAATTTTAGACCATAATGGATAATGAGTTGCCTAGTGATTATGGCAGTATCTTTCTGAGACAAAAACTGGTGGTAGTTTTCTAGGTCATTCACTATCTCATGACATCAGGAAGTCTCGAGTTGCCCCTCGGTTTACAGGCCCCCCCCTTCTCCCCTCCACCCTCCCCCGCACACACAATAAGACACAGATTCCAGAATTGGTGTAAAATGGCCACAGTATTTATTAAAACAACATAACCTAAATGGCAGCGTCAGATTGCACCCGTACATGGTGAAAAACCTTCGTCACCTACAGTATGATACCCACAAATGGATAAAAGGAATAACAATATTGTAGTATGTCGCACTTAAAGAGTGCTAGAATATACCATACATGAAAAATCCAGCAGTATGGGAAGCAGTAGGGTAAAAAGCAATGTCACTTATTAATGTTCAGTTTGGAAGATGTCACCAAGGTCCTGCTGCTTTCATGGGGGTAATCCTTGACCCCAGATATGTAAACAAATAAAAACCTGGAAGAAAGTGAAACATACTTCCAGTACTTACATACAGTATAGTATGTAAAAAACGATACAGATTAAAAGTATAAAGAACAGAGTCAAAATTGTGAAGGTGATTAAAAGCAGTCTGAGCGCAATGAGTGTGCACTCTGGTACTGGCTCCTAAGGCAGCGTCCAAGGTGAGCGCGTGTGGCGCGATAAAAATGCCGTGCCTCTATGTGGCAGGCCATAGAGCGCACGTGCGCGACCATGCGCACGATGCAGAATGCCGGTGTGCGCAAATTACCAGAAGACAAATAAATTTGTTTCTGTCGCATGATGGCCGGGCCACGTGAGCGGTTCGCCCAACGAGGGTGAACCAGCTCCATGACATCACGGCCACGCCTTTGACACGCCCCCGACATGCCTCCCATCACGTCTACCCCATGGCCACAAATCTCTCCAGCTGCAGGTGCACGGGATGTTGCGCACGCGCTCACCATTCGACGCGCCCTAAGTCTCCTGGCCTTCTGTCTTTTGTCTCCGATTGGGGCTCCGATGTTGCTCTGCTTCCTTACTCTCCACACAGCGTATCGTTGATTCATAGATTACTGCAGCGTTGGAAAGCACCGCTCAATGTTATGATGTCACAAAGGGGGAGTGTAACATTTACGGATACCAGGATCTTCTTTCCTATGCGTTTCATTAGCACGACTAGCTTCGTTAAGGAATTGAGGTGTCCCATAGGAGAGTTACCTCCAGTTGAAATACCCTCTACTGCTGCCTTGGTCAGAACCAAAGCAATTTAATATGCACTGGTAGTGTAACAGAAGAAAACAAATTACTTGCTTAGTATCTATTAAAGTTGGATGGAAAGCAACATATATGACAAAGTTTAGTCATGTTATGATATTTCTATGACATCAGCATATAGTATGAATTAATAGGACATCTGTCATAAAATATTCAGACACTGGGAAAACTAGCTCATGAATAGGTACTAATCCATATGTATATAAATACATAAGTAAAAAAAAATATATATATATATACTGTGTGTGTATGTATGTATGTATGTATGTATGTATGTATGTATGTATGTATATATATATATGTATATATGTATATATATATATATATGTGTATATGTATCATTTCATATTTTTTGTTTCACAAGTGGCGCTACTGAATTCTTCTCATATATATATATATATATATATATGAGAAGAATTCAGTAGCGCCACTTGTGAAACAAAAAATATGAAATGATATTAATTAAACCGTGCAAATGCTGTGTATAATATTGAGCAAAATATCAATCTAGCAATACAAAAAACAAAATGTGAAAAAATGTTACAAATATGTGAAAAAATATATAAAATATATAAAAAATATATATATAAAAAACCTGTGCAGATATATATTGATAAAAAATAAAACAGGGAAGAAAAGGGACAAAAAATGGAAGAAAGTCCAACCCTTAGTACAAGTCCAGTAGAAATTCAATGGTGATTGGAAATGCTGCTCAGGGATCCACGGCTGCTCTCGGAAGGAATAACCAATTCCAACAGAAAGAGAAGAACAGAGAGCGTACGTCCCATAGTGTAAAACAGTACATTTAATCAATAAAAAAGAGGACAAGGGGATTAAGAACACTCACAAAGGTACAAGATAAAAAGACAATTTGTGATATATAATCACCACCAACAAGGCCACACCGTCCTGGAACACATCAGATGGTAGATTGTCCCTCCGGTTCACATCCAGCAGTGGTCAGGTGCTTTGAAACAATGTCTCTCGGCGTCAGTGCAATTTAGAGATTTTTCAGCCTCAGATCAGCTCCATGCGCTCTCCGGCCGTAAAGCACGCACTGCGTGATGACGTAGTGTCGTGGTAATGTGCCCTGACGCGTTTCGTCACGACAGTGACTTTCTCACCTCCCGTGTGGTGTTCACTATCGAAGAGATTGACCCAGGAATATATGAAGATCCTGCATCTGATTACTTAAGGAATCACACCGAGGACTCCACATTTAACCCCTGAGGAAGTGGCATGTCGCGACGAAACGCGTAGGGCAAAGTTAAGGAGTCTTTCTCCTATTGTGGACTC
Organism: Ascaphus truei; assembly: GCF_040206685.1. Lineage (NCBI taxonomy): Eukaryota > Metazoa > Chordata > Amphibia > Anura > Ascaphidae > Ascaphus > Ascaphus truei. Next base: position 147,173,078 of record NC_134485.1, on the reverse strand, counting down.
TTACACTCTACTCCAAGTGCACTGCCAGTGTTGAGGATACCTACTAGCATTTTCCCGTGACCATTTGGGTATGGTACATTGTATGCTGTAAGTTCTATACCTCCGGAACTGGTATCGCGAGACTACAACCAGGATGTGAACCAGTGTGGACGCAAAACCTGGCTCCGTGGCGTGGAGGTTCGGGGGTATATGTGACGGAGTAACGGTTGAAGTTCTGGTTACATTGAGTTCCTTGCTTTATATCATTTTAATATTGGGAGTGGCCGTAATCTGGGTATTGGGCTACAAATAAATATTTTATATACAGTATTATGCTATGGGAGCCGCGCTGTCTTCATTTTTTGTAATATATATACAGCTTAACCCCGTTATAGCGCAGTCCTCGGGGGCCACCCGCGACCACCGCGTTATAAACAAGGTCGCGGATAATAAATGGCTGCCGAACATTTTTTTTTTGTGGTGGTACTGTGTCTGCCGGAGGGGAAAGCTGAGAACTCTCCCAGCATTCCCAGACCCGGTGTGGCAGCGGCAACAGCATATAGCACTTACCCGGCATCTGGCAGCTCTTCTCTCTGTCTCTGCTTCCTGCTTCTGCTTCCGTCTTGCAAGAGCAAGCTCCCTTAAAGAGACAGTGTGTCTCTGTGTGTGTGTGTATGTATTTGACTGTGTGAGACTGTGTGTGTGTGTGTGTGTGTGTGTGTGTGTGTGTGTGTGTGTGTGTGTGTGTGTGTGTGTGTGTGTGTGTGTGTGTGTGTGTGCAGTGTGCTGTGTGTGTGCAGTGTGCTGTGAGTGTATGCAGTGTGCTGTGAGTGTATGCAGTGTGCTGTGAGTGTGTGCTGAGTGTGTGCAGTGTGCTGTGAGTGTGTACAGTGTGCTGTGAGTGTATGCAGTGTGCTGTGAATGTATGCAGTGTGCTGTGAGTGTGCTATGAGTGTATGCAGTGTGCTGTGCAGTGTGCTGTGTGTGTCAGTGTGTGTGTGTGCAGTGTGCTGTGAGTGTGTGTGTTCAGTGTGCTGTGAGTGTGTGCAGTGTGCTGTGAGTGTATGCAGTGTGCTGTGAGTGTATGCAGTGTGCTTTGAGTGTATGCAGTGTGCTGTGAGTGCAGTGTGCAGTGAGTATGTGCAGTGTGCTGTGAGTGTGTGCAGTGTGCTGTGAGTGTGTGCAGTGTGCTGTGAGTGTGTGCAGTGTGCTGTGAGTGTGTGCAGTGTGCTGTGAATGTATGCAGTGTGCTGTGAGTGTGTTCAGTGTGCTGTGAGTGTATGCAGTGTGCTGTGAATGTATGCAGTGTGCAGTGAGTGTGTGCAGTGTGTGCTATAACGGGGGTTGAGCTGTATATATATATATATATATATATATATATATATATATATATATATATATATATATATATATATATATATATATATATATATATATATATATATATAAAAAAGCATAATAGGTAATTAATGGCGATCAGGTGGTAATTAGAAGAAATCAAAGTAGCTTGATAAATCTCAATAAAACCTAAAAAATCGACATTAAATCTCAATTGAAGTGCAGCCTCTCAGTATTCAGTACTCAAGGTTCATGTGATTATATGGGCAATGAGGCTCTTATAATAAAGGTGAAGCCCGGCCATTGCTCTATCGTCTGGTTAAATATACTTGGTTACCCTATATATACATCCTATTGTGGCTCATCTGACCAAATATATTATGTGAATGTATATGTGTAAACCTTTATTTTCTATCAAATGTATTTGTGCTTGTGTTACTGTGTTTCTTTGTTCCCTAGACACGCACAGAGATCAGAGTTTCCATCAACTGGTTCCCACGTGGGGGTTGAGGACAAAGGAGTGTGGGGATGGGCCATTCTCCTATCTCAGATACATTTTCTTCCCCAGACTGGGAGGCGCCTATTGCATCAAGAGATATCAAGCCAGAATTGAGAACATGGGCAGGTAGACACTGTTCTCATTGGCTGGTTTGTAATACTCTCCCTCCTTGCCTCAGCCTAACCATCACACCCCCAGCCCAGATTGGTCAACACAGGCGAGCCCTCACATTGTGATTGGCCCAAGACACAGAATGTGAGCTGTGATTAGTTGCTGGACCATTCTTCATGATTTCCTATGGAGGCAAGGAATCTAGAAAAGGGGCAGCCGATCTGAGCTCCACATACCTTGCTGAGGCTAGTGTGTTGAGGGACTAAGCGGTGTACTCCGAAATTGTTCCAGAGACACCTGAAACAGAGGCTGCCTGCTATTGCGAGTGGGAGATTTAAAATTGCTCTGCTGCGACTTGCATCCAGCGCTGCCTGGAGTTCTCGATTCCCCACAGGAGTGGAAGCTACACCGAGTAAGCCATTTCGGTGGCACCGAGTACATAAGACTGCTAGGATTCTCCCTGTATCCCCTGTTTTGAATGAGTATAGCTCTGCTAGTGATGTTGTGTCTGCTGGCTCTGGTCAAAATGAATATACATCTATTTAATACAAAACAAAAAGAGAAACAGCGCAAAAAACCTCATGGTGTAGTATGTAAAATAATTATTTATATAATAAAAGGGTGAGTATTGCACGTACATCAATAAAAGTAAGTATCCGCATGACATGTATAGGGACATGTTACCACTACAGCAGATAGAGTAGACGGGAACGGATCCCAAATATCGGTGCTCAGTAGACAAATGGAAAATAGTGCATGCAGATTCTAAGTATAGAATATCACTTGAAGTAGGAATAAGCTCTGATAAAAGCCTAGTGAGACTCTTGAGACCGGTGCATATATCTCCTATATGAGTGGAACGTATGACAGTCCCTGTGATAAGGACAGACCTATGTATATATGATCATGGTCACGTCCATAATACCACTAGAACAAACACCCTGGAGTGGCACTGTAGAGATGGTCATAAACTCCTCAATGTAATAGGGAGAATGGAGTACTCACATTAGTGGCAGCTCATACGGATGCGTGCATCACGCCAATAGGTATCAGAGAGTTTTTGTGAAATCTCTGTGAAGTTTTTGTGAAATTTCTGTGTATTATTTCACCTTATGTTGGTGTTTTGCATCTATGCAAGTCGGTTTTGGTCAATGGGCTTAACCTATGTACCATGGACCATATTTATATCCCTATCCATTATCATTGTGAGTCTTCGTTTGAATCCCAACAGTCTTTATATCGATTGGTAGTATATTCATTGATTCAGTATACAGTATTTAGTTATTTACTAATCTCATTATAGAATACTGAGAGAGTATCTTTGTCTCTTTTACTTGCTTATTCACATTCCCAAATATGAACCACATCCTCCTTGCATTTAAATCTGCTCACTTCCACCATTCAGCTCCACAGTCATATACCAATAGATACTTAGATTCTTCCATTGTTACAATAGATTCAGTTCGTGTTTTTAATAAGTCTATTTGTCATATGTCTTTATGTTTATTTGTTTATTCGTTATATGTTTGTGATTGTATTCGTTTATGTCAGCTCCCGTTCTGTATTTCACAATCCTCCGTACCCACAGGAGGCAGGTCCCTCACCTGGCAGTCTATTGGTGGATACTCTCAGCCAATGAGATTTGTCCGTGGAGGTCTTCACACCATTTCCAACTGCGTGAAGTCACTGTTTGGGGGCGGGGGATCATCTACAAGTTCAGGAGCATTAGCAGACGCGAGCATACTCTTTGACAAAGGGATTGTCTCCCGAAATGCGTCAGAGTGTTCTTTTGTACTCCTCACTTACCATGGATTAAAGGCTATTTTTAACCTATTTGCTGGTGTTTAACCCCCATTTTTTCACATTACCACTACAGCAGACTGCAACTGTGTACGGTCACGTTGGTTCAGCCTGGACAGACAGATCGGATCCCTTCTCTCTCTCTCTGGGAAAATGTTTTTCCCTGACGAATTATATTTGTATACGAAACACGTAGGAAGGAAGAGGGCGCGTTCCAGCATATCACTCATTGGGGTTTCATTATTACAATCAGTGCTTGAAAAATCTATTAAAATACAGGCCCGTGGCGACTGGATTTGACCCCGGGGCGACCTCCTCATGGCCGACACCAAGCAGGGCGGGATTGGGAGCGGGACTAGGTGACGAGTAGATTTTTTGGTTCGGTGAGTAGATTTTTGGGTGATTTGTCAACCACTGATTACAATCATTGACTTTGTTCGGGACATTTTGTCAGCCAAATTTGCAAAAGACGCGACGGAAGTGACAGAGCTTTCTGATGACGTCATCAGTGTGTGCGCGGAGATCCGATACCTGGAACCAGTAAGGAGTTTCTGTTCACATCCACAGCAGCAGTACCTTCACTACACAGTGAGTGCTACACCCAATCGAGTGGAAGGACTGCAGAGACCGCTGCCAGAGAGAGAGAACGGATCCGATCTGTCTATCCAGGCTGAACCAACGTGAATGTACACAGTTGCAGTCTGCTGTAGTGGTAACATGTCCCTATACATGTCATGCTGATACTTACTTTTATTGATGTACGTGCAATACTCACCCTTTTAATATATAAATAATTCTTTTACATACTACACCATGCGTTTTTTTGCGCTGTTTCTCTTTTTGTTTTTGTACTAGCTATCGGTTTGTGGAGCCATCCCATGAGCAAAGCAGCACTTACCTCCATATAACACAGGTTTATATAATCAACTTGTTTTATTTAACACAGCACTCAAGTTTGAGCTTGTACACATTAACCACTCTGCACAGGTTTGGTTTAATTATTTTAGCACTATATCACAATTTTTCTGAGCGCAGATCACTTTTTTCAAATCTATTTAATGTCTGTGTCTTGTCTGGTTCTTGATCCCATGAAAGAGTTTTGGTCTCTGTAACAGGGTCTTATCCCTGTTAAACAGGCTTGCCTCTAATCCAGCAGTGTGCTGGTTAATTGCTGGGGCAATCAATCCCACCTGCTAATCACAGCTCTGTGAAATAGTCTGTTCTGAGACAGGAAGTGTGGGATTCCTTAGTCTCGCACGTGGGGCTGAACCAAGGAAGGACAGACAGAGAGTTCCCTAGTCCACAACTGGGCTGACATGTGGAACAAACAGATGTCTTGAGCGGAAAAGAAACTGCACGCTGCCAGCAAGACACAGGGGACAATACTTCTAAACCTGGATCCTGACATTACCTTAGCACACAAGGGTGCGGACACCAGGAGAACAGAGATGCCTTCCCCTACAGCTACAAGAAACAGATAAGACTATCTTATGGGACTGTTTATATATCTGTTTATATGTATATATATTTTGGGCTGGTAAATAGCTTAGCTAACCACCCAGTTATAGAGAGGGCTGAACTACATGTGTAGATAGTCTCCAAAGCGGAGATAGGCTTTTGTTTGGCTTATTTTCATATGTTTTGCTGTGTTAAAGGGAGAGGTGCAATAAAGCCTAATTTTAGTTTCACTTTAAACAGTCTCCATTGCGTACCTCTGCACACGTCCTCTTACATATGGTGTCAGAAGTTGGGATGAGAGGTAGCCCTTGAAGTTCAAAGGGGCCCCGGAGACTGCCTGTGAAAATTTTTGTGCTTTTGCCTGCATAATTCCTGCAATCAGTCTGAGCAACAAAACCAAAGAATCACATGCAGCAGTGACCAGATTTAAAGGGCTACACATCCAAGCAGGAAAACGACACCGCACTGAAGAAAGCCACAATGCCACAGTTTGACTGGGAGGATGGCGGCAGACGGTGACCCACACAAGGGACGGATGCTGTGACCAGAGTCTACCCCACCACTGCTGAAAGAAAAGAAAGAAAAAAAAACCTGGGAATTTAAAATGACCGCCCAGCTGAAGTCCAATACAGATTCTGCAAAAAGGGGGAAGAAAATGTGTTCCTGGTGTAAAGAGCCCAGCCACATGGAGCAGTGTCCCTTCAGGCCTTATTCAGATGATGAGGATGGCCCCTACGTGGCCCCAGAAAAAGGACAGCAGCTAGAGGACTATTTTTTACAACGAGCCAAGGAAGTGCAGCAGCAAGTAATGCGCTGTGGACCCAAGGAAGGTACAGACATTTTACTTAGCAAGTGCACATCCAGTATCACTGATGAGAAAGAATGTGTGCACAGTACTGCTGATGTTGTAAAACATACCAAAGTAAAGAAGAAGAAAAAGTCTACAGAGATGCCTGTGAGAGCTACGAACTCTACAAGCAAAATCTGTCCACCTGTAGGACTACCACAATTTGGGGCTCTAGCGAATACAGTGACAACAGCTGCAATAGCGCCTCCTGAGGTCAGGAAGAAAATTACACCTGACAACCCCAAAATGGAGGACAAGATGTGGCGTTCCTGTAATGAACCCTACCCCACGGAAGAGTGGCCCTTCCGGTCCAATAAGGAGGAAGACATCTCTTACTGGGAACCCACCCGAGTCACACTCACAAAACACCCCAAGAATGGTGGGGGTGCCTGAATTCGGCATGAACCGAAAAGACCGCTCTCGATGATGACGAATGTGATCGGCAGGAGCAAGAGGGGGATCAGCAGATCTCTGAATATTTACAACACCTAACACAACTGCAAGGGAAACATGGCAGATACAGTGAAGCTGCTGAAGTTTCAAATAAAGACAGAGACCCCAATATCCCTGATGGGATGGAGTCATCAAAAAATAAAAGGCAGAAAAAGAAAAGCGGGTCTTCACTTACAGTGGAAGGAACAGACACGTCCGCAGATCCCGTGGAGTAAAAGGGGGACCGAGATGCTCTGCATACTAGAGAAAATGGAGAATTCGTTCCGCGGATGACCGAATATCCAGAGGGCCCAAGACAGAAGTCGTGTACCCCAAAGAAGTGTCTGTCCGGTGCTAATAGTGAGAAACCTTCAACCAACCATACCAGGGAAGCGGAACCGGAACCAATGAGTGACGATCCCTTAACCAACCCTGAAGCTGCCCTGCAAACTGCCAGGCATGACTGAGATATGCTCTGTGAACAATTGAAACTGAAGAAAAATGATTACGCAGAGCTACAGAAAAATAACGTGTAGCTACAGAAGAATGTGTTCACAATTTACTCTTTGGCCAGGACAGAATTGGACGATCTCAAGACTGAGCTAGATACTGCAAACGCTACTATTACCGCCATGGATAAAAAGCAGAGTCAATCTGATAAAATGATTGCTAGTCTGAAGCAGAAGTATGAGGAGGCACTGAAGGAGATTACAGTCTTTTAGCAAGAGGTTCGCAAGTGCCATAAAGAGGTGGAAGTCTCTCAAAATGAGGTTCACACTCTCCGCATAGAACTGAATGCCACACACCAGGAGATCGGCAGTTGCCGCACAGAACTGGAAGTCTCTAAAAAGGAACTTCACAGTCTCACTAAGGAACTGGACATCTGTCAAAAAACTATCCTCAGTCTTAATATGGATCTCAAAGTCTTTCAGAAGGAGCTTCAGACCCTCATCCTAGAGATGGAAGTCTCACACCAGGACACCAGGAGTCTCAAAGCCGAAGTGCGTAAATGGAAAGGGGACTACAAGGAGGCCCTGAATATTACAGAGACGGCAAAAAGAGAAAATTTAAGACTGAAAGAAGAAAATTCTGATATGACAGACCACGTCAATAAAAAGAATGAAAAGCTGCACGAGCTTGAAAAAATAAAGAAACTTTTGGAAGATGAGAAGTTTGAAGCAGAGCACCGACTACAGAACCAACTGCAAGGTCTGCGTACGCACCTCCAGAATGCAGAGGAGAAGCAGCAAACTCTGCAGGAAGAGAATCTGCAGGCTGCTAAAGAAGTAAAAATGCTGCAGAAACGTCTGATTACCCAGTATGTCCTCGCAAAGCAGCATGAGAAACTGAAGGCTACCCTGAGCATCACCAAAGCATCGCTAGAGGCCACCTTAGAGCCAAGGTGACTCGGCACAAGAGGGAGCACAAGAAGGTCCAGAAACTGAGACAAGTAACTGTGGCCTGAGCAAAGAAATTCACAGTGCTTCACAATATAATGAAAATGTGGAAGCAAGCTCAGAGAAAGTACTGTGAGGAGATGAACACCCTGAGAGGAGAATTGCAGGATGCACTCAAGAAACAGGGATCTCTCGCGGATGAGATTATGGTACTACAAGAAAAGGTATTGACCCTGCCCAAGCATCAGTATACCACAGCAACTAAAACCCCTGAAGAAAAGGGTACAGTGAGAACTGGGAACACCGCTCATCTGAAAAACAAGGTTGCAAAGTCTGAACCACCTAAACAAGCACTAGCTAAACCTTCAGCCACCCAACAGGCAAGACAAAATGGTATACGTGCAGAATCAAAACCAGAAGAATCCTTAGCGGATGAAGCTGAAAAGATGGGACGTTCTCTGGAAGTGGAGGTGGAATTAAAACTAAATCCCAAAGAAGCTGAACTTACAACTCCATGGAGTGGAAAAAAAGTGAAGAAGGACAGCGTCAAGAGCGGAAAACTCAAAGGGCCACTCTCAAACGCTCTGCAACTGTCGCCATACAGTCTGACTACAAAAAGAGGAGCGCCCGACGCAAGGGAAATCTCATGACCGTGCACTCAGTAAAAAGACTTTACTTGGAAAAAGTCCTCCTCAAGCAACTGAGGAGTGCTGATCTCAAGCAACTTCGGGAGGAGACACAAATAAACTGGAGAAAGGGCTCCAGTCCCAGCGGGACTGAGGGTTCTCTTCCTCCACCCACTGTCATTCAAGTCACAGAGATATCTCGAATGAGAGTGCAAGGATGGGCTTTGGCCATGGTAAGCCCGGGCTTCCCACAAACAGGAGAGGTATGTAACAGGGTCTTATCCCTGTTAAACAGGCTTGCCTCTAATCCAGCAGTGTGCTGGTTAATTGCTGGTGCAATCAACCTCACCTGCTAATCACAGCTATGTGAAATAGTCTGTTCTGAGACAGGAAGTGAGGGATTCCTTAGTCTCACACATGGGGCTGAACCAAGGAAGGACAGACAGAGAGTTCCCTAGTCCACAACTGGGCTGACCTGTGGAACAAACAGATGTATTGAGCGGAAAAGAGACTCCACGTTGCCAGCAAGACACAGGGGACAATACTTCTAAACCTGGATCCTGACATTACCTTAATAAAGACAAAATGGAGAAGCCATGTGTAAAAAAACTAACTACATCGTATGACTCAATAGCTTGTAGAACCACCTTTAGCAGCAATAACTTGAAGTAATCGTTTTCTGTATGACTTTATCAGTCTCCCACATCGTTGGGGAGGAATTTTGGTCCACTCTTCTTTACAACATTGCTTCAGTTCATTGAGGTTTGTGGGCATTTGTTTATGCACAGCTCTCTTAAGGTCCAGCCACAGCATTTCAATCAGGTTGAGGTCTGGACTTTGACTGGGCCATTGCAACACCTTGCTTCTTTCTTTTTCAGCCATTCTGTTGTAGATTTGCTGGTGTGCTTGGGATCATTGTCCCATTGCATGACCCAATTTCGGCCAAGCTTTAGCTGTCGGACAGATGGCCTCACATTTGACTCTAGAATACTTTGGTATACAGAGGAGTTCATGGTCAATTCAATGACTACAAGATTCCCAGGTCCTGTGGCTGCAAAAACAAGCCCAAATCATCACCCTTCCACCACCGTGCTTGACAGTTGGTATGAGGTGTTTGTGCTGATATGCTGTGTTTGGTTTTCGCCAAACGTGGCACTGTGCATTATGGCCAAACATCTCCACTTTGGTCTCATCTGTCCAAAGGACATTGTTCCAGAAGTCTTGTGGTTTGTTCAGATGCAACTTTGCAAACCTAAGCCATGCTGCCATGTTCTTTTTAGAGAGAAGAGGCTTTCTCCTGGCAACCCTTCCAAACAAACTATACTTGTTCAGTCTTTTTCTAATTGTACTGTCAGGAACTTTAACATTTAACATGCTAACTGAGGCCTGTAGAGTCTGAGATGTAACTGTTGGGTATTTTGCAATTTATCTGAGCATTGCACGGTCTGACCATGAAGTGAATTTGCTGGGATGTCCACTCCTGGGAACATTGGCAACTGTCTTGAATGTTTTCCACATTTGAATAATCTTTCTCACTGTAGAATGATGGACTTTAAATTGTTTGGAAATGGCCTTATAACCCTTCCCATATTGATGGGCAGCAACAGTTGCTTCTCTAAGATCATGGCTGATGTCTTTCCTCCTTGGCATTGTGTTAACACATACCTGAATGCTCCAGATGAGCAAACTGCTAAAACTTTGGCTTTTATAGAGGTGGTCACACTTGCTGATGATCAATTAATCAAGGGCATTTGATTAGCAGCACCTGTCTGCTACTTAGCATCTTAATTCCTATGGAAGCAGTAAGGGTGTACTTAGTTTTTCACACATAGCTTCTCCATTTTGGCTTTATTTTTTGTTAAATAAATTATGACACAGTGTAATATGTCATGTGTTGTTGTTCATCTGAGGTTGTATTTACCTAATTTTTAGACCTGCTAAGGAACAGATGATTGTTATTATGTCCTGATATGTAAAACCTTGGAATTCAAAGAGGGTGTACTTTCTTTTTTATTTAACACAGCACTCAAGTTTGAGCTTGTACACATTAACCACTCTGCACAGGTTTGGTTTAATTATTTTAGCACTATATCACAATTTTTCTGAGCGCAGATCACTTTTTTCAAATCTATTTAATGTCTGTGTCTTGTCTGGTTCTTGATCCCATGAAAGAGTTTTGGTCTCTGTAACAGGGTCTTATCCCTGTTAAACAGGCTTGCCTCTAATCCAGCAGAGTGCTGGTTAATTGCTGGCGCAATCAACCCCACCTGCTAATCACAGCTCTGTGAAATAGTCTGTTCTGAGACAGGAAGTGTGGGATTCCTTAGTCTCGCACGTGGGGCTGAACCAAGGAAGGACAGACAGAGAGTTCCCTAGTCCACAACTGGGCTGACATGTGGAACAAACAGATGTCTTGAGCGGAAAAGAAACTGCACACTGCCAGCAAGACACAGGGGACAAGACTTCTAAACCTGGATCCTGACATTACCTTAGCACACAATGGTGCGGACACCAGGAGAACAGAGAAGCCTTCCCCTACAGCTACAAGAAACAGATAAGACTTTCTTATGCGACTGTTTATATATCTGTTTATATGTATATATATTTTGGTCTGGTAAATAGCTTAGCTAACCACCCAGTTATAGAGAGGGCTGAACTACATGTGTAGATAGTCTCCAAAGCGGAGATAGGCTTCTGTTTGGCTTATTTTCATATGTTTTGCTGTGTTAAAGGGGCAGGCGCAATAAAGCCTAATTTTAGTTTCACTTTAAACAGTCTCCATTGCGTACCTCTGCATACGTCCTCTTACAGTCTCCCATGACAGACTTTTCTGGTGGCATAGTCGTGGGATCGGTAGTCTCAGGGCTGAATACTTGAAGGTAGTCCGGACTGAGTGGGTCTCAATCCTTGAGACCACAGGGCAACGAGTCACAGACACTCCGGTCAACCACAGAGCTCACCTCATCCCCCCCAGCAGTCATCGTGGATGGCAGATGCCCGGATCCAGACCATGGCATCATGGTACTCTGCTTGGACCAGAGATCTAGCTATGCTTCTTGGTGAAGTGGCTCTTTTTTTAAGGACCTCTTGGATGTAGTCCTAAAAGAGCAATACTTGCTGTACTGAATCCCTGAGGCGAGGGAATGGATTGCGGCCCATGAACCAGATCTTGCCCGACATGCTGCCAAGAGGGCAGAGGAATTTATGGCTGTCCGACCCCAACTGACTGCTCCAGTTCTCGCCATCAGAGCCTGTGATGGTAGGGTGTGTCCGGCCTTCATTAATAAATGTGGAGTCCGGCTGGCTGCCCCCGAAACCATATGGCAAGGGCTGAGAGTGTCAGCTCTTGGGTCTAATATTGTACCTTACCATGTTGCTTTGTAATTCTGTTCCCCTTATACTGTCCCCCATAGGGTTATAAGCTTGGAACCGTGTGTGTGTGGGGTTAACTATGTAAGCCCAGTGGGCCAGTTAATGCATTATATGCTGTATTCCCTTGGACTCATGGTCCCGTAGTTGCCTATGCAAGCTTATAAGTGGGTTGTATGGGTGGCCCTTTATGAGAAATAGCTGCAGGGTAGACTTCTGGAACATGAAGAGGATATTTTGGAGGCAAACAGGGTTAACCTATATTGCCTGCCAGCAAGGTATTAGAGCTGGTGTCTTAGAGCAGGTTTAAAAGCACAGTTCAAAACCCCACACATTTTAGGTCCAAATTGTAGAGTGCAAACTCTAGGGATCATATTTCAGTTTTGCTGTATTTTAAAACTAAAATGCATTTTGTGTTTGTCCTGTGAGGAAAAACCAGTTTGGTAGATTAGCCAGAGATAGATTAGCATAGCAAAAGAAATGCAGATTGTTGCACATGTTGAGGGGGAAGGGATGTGAACAGGATATCTAGAGTAGAATGCCTTTGTTTCACCTAGACACAGCAGTGCCAAGGAAAACGGTTGTTGGATTTCAAACTTATAGGCACGATTTCCATTGGCAAGTTTTGAATTCCCCCCTCCTATCATTGACTGCACAACCACAATCCGTGCTCTAATTTGCTGCCAGCCCCCACAATGTATTAGATATGCAGCAAGCCCTATATAAGGAAGAGCAGTGTATCATTACTTTTATTTTTGCTTAAGCAGGAGCCCTGCAACAAGGAAAGGGCTAGACCTCAACCCGCAGACCCCAGTAAGTATGTATATTCTCTGTATTTTGTATTTCTGTGTATTTCCAATGTTTTATCCAAATAAACCTTGAGTTATTTCATTACCTTGTTTTGCCTTTGACTGATTCCTTAAATATAAATGTGTTAAAAGACCGGGTCTACCGTGACAGGCTTTTTTCTGGTGGCAGAGGTGGGATCATAAGGCTTTGCACTACAACTTCCTGCATGTAATTATAGGACAAAGTGAGCTTATGGAGTGCAAGCTCTCAAAACAAGTAGTGTCGTAAAACACACTTTACAAAGCAGGGAATCACACTGTTCAGTGTCACTTAGGTTATTAGTGCCTGAAAGGTGAAGATGTGGTCCCCAACAGGAAGGTATGTGTCCTGAGATTGTGCATCTGTGGTTGGCAGACCCATGGGAGTCCTGTGCCAGGACTTGGAGTGGCATGAAGGCCGCAGGGCTGACTGCACTACCTGGGGGCTTCGGTCTGGATGGTACAGGTCATGGAGTCGGGCAGCCGTGACTGCCCAATGTAAAACCTATAGGTTGCTAGTGCATAGGTAGCTTAGGGCATCCCTAGAAAGGGAATTGGAGTGGCATGAAGCCCGCGGGGCTTAATGCACTCCTGAGGTAGTGGTCATGGCCACTACCTGCGGGAGCGTGGACCCAGAGAGTGAAACCCTCAAGAGTGTCTTGGAGGGGGACCTCAACTCTCCTGTGGCTACCCCTGAAAACCATTCTTATCATAGTATGCGAACTACAAACACTCTATTCCCGGATGCGTCCAAACTCGACGGTAGAGCAGAGGATGCAGTTCTTCCCAGTTGCGGGACGCATTGCCAACCTCCCCTGGGGGAGAGGGCTTGGGCAACCTGGGCCGCGATACTGAGCGCCCTGGCGGCAGATGGGCAACCCGGTAACCCCAAGAGCTGACTTCCCCAATTTGGGAGTCAGCTGAGCACCAGGGTGGCAGAGGGAGAGAGCAGCCAAACAATGCTGGGATCTTACCTCCCTGAAAGCCTCTGTGCAGGCTGAGGAGGGTACCCTCTGGGTGCCCTGCCTTGTATCCACCCCAAGGGTGGAGTGGTGTGTCCCCTCCAAGACACAGCTCGAGCAGCGGGTCCAGAACCCCGCAGGTGTGCCAGTGGAGCGAGTGTCATTGGTAGTTGCTCCCCCCCCTCTAGTTACATAGCAGGGGAGGGAGCAGCTTAGCGCCAAGGGAGTTGCTGGAGAGGGCAGCTTCACTGAGTCCAGTGATGCTGCCCACAAGGAAGCCATCGCACTGGCTGTGGATGGTGTCCTTCCTCTGCCATGCCTCGTAATCCCCAAGAGAGTGCCCAGTGTTGCATCCACCCTGGTGGTTGAGGCACAGTCAGAGAAGTGGGTCTTAACGGGAGTGCCCGTGAGCCGGGTAGTTCCAAGAGCTGACACTCTAGTACCAGAGAGTCAGCTGAGCACAAAAGTGGCCAAGGGAGCAATCAGCCAAGCTGGTGCTGGAGAGTGTAACCCCCGGAAAGCCATCATGCTGGCTGAGGATGGTGTCACCAGGGGCCATGCCTCGTGGTCCCCAAGATGGCGACCAGCTGTGGTCCGCAGGGCCACAGGTAATGAAGTGGGTCCCAAACTCCGCCACAGTGCCAGTGAATCAGGCACGCCCAACAGCTGACACTCTAGGATGGTGCCACCCAGGTGCCATGCCTCATGGTCCCCAAGATGGCAACCAGCTGTGTGCCTGCAGGGACACAGGTAATGGAGCAGGTCCCAAAACCTGCTGGACTGTCGGTGATGCAGGCACTCCCAAGAGCTGACACTCTTCCATCAGAGTGTCAGCTGATCACCAGAGTGGCAGTGGGAGAAATCAGCCGTGCTAACACCGGAGAGTGTACCCCACAAAAACCACCATGCTGGCTGAGGAGGGCCCCACCCGGGTGCCCTGCTTTGTGTCCACCCAGAGCGTGGCAGGCTGTGTGTCCCACAAGACACAGCCAGAAAAGTGGGTCCTAACGCCTGCAGGAGTGCCGGTGAATCAGGCACCCCCAAGAGCTGACACTCTAACACCGGAGTGTCAGCTGAGAGCCAATGTGGCAGAGGGAGAGGTCCGCCAAATCAACGCCAGGGAACTTGCCTCCCTTAAAGCCTCAGAGCAGCCTGAGGATGGTACCCCCCAGCTGTGTGCCAGCATGGCCACAGGAAAAGGAGCGGGTCCCAAATCCTGCTGGCATGCCAGTGAATCAGGCACTACCAAGAGCTGACACTCTAATACCAGAGTGTCAGCTGAAATACAATGGGGCTGAGGGAGAGATCAGCCAAGCTGATGCTGGGGATCGTGCCTCCCTGCAAGCCACCATGATCGTGAAGGATGGTGCCATGCGGGTGCCATGCCTCATGGCCACCAAAATGGCAACCAGCTGTGTGCCAGCATGGCCACAGGCAGAGAAGCAGGTTGTGACCTCCGCTGTAATTCCTTGTGCTCCCTCGGTCAAGTAACCCAAGTCTGGGGCAACGTTCCCCAGCTACAGAGAGGACGATTGGTGAGATGCTGTCCCCTGAACTCAAGCAGCCAGCAGTCATGCAGCCTCTCCAGGAAAAGACACAGTCAGCTGTCCCTGCAGCTCCTGCCAGCAACACAGCTATGGAGCTTCCAGACAGGCAGCAGTCTACAGCCATCGGGCAGGAGCACCAACCGGTCCACAAAGATTTGTTTTTTCATCCCGGGATCCCAGGCAATTGGCAGGCAATTGGCCTGAGGGTCCCCTGTGCTATGGTACTTCTGAGGCAGCCTGAAAGGTCTGCCCAGGGCATTGGTACCCACGGATGGAGGTGTCGGTGCAGTTACCCAGAGAGGATGCTCTTGTGACCCCAGTCACAGAGAGCCAAGAGCGGGCAGTTGCCAAGGTGGCAGTGCAGTCGGCACTGCTTCCCACCAAGGTGGTTTTTGCTCCCCAGCTTTGGGAGCCCAACCCCCAGATCCTCGCTCCCTTGCTTTTGGAGCCCAAGCGCATGGATGACCTCGAAGGGACCAGGCCGGTAAGTCAGACCATGCCCGACCAGTGTCCCCATGTGTATAATGTTTCCCATTGTGACCTTGTTTCTGACTGTGTGACAGACAGGGAACTACCGGAGCTCAGTGAGTGGTACCGGGAGGTGGTGCAGGCAAATGCCGATTTGCTTGCGGACCATAGTATGCATTTTGCCTGGGTACCAGCCCCTGGAGCTCCAGCTAGTTCAGAGACAGCCAGGGGCCAGTTAGTGGTTCCTTGGAGGTTTAGGGAAGGCTCTATAGTGCAAGGAGAGACAGCTCCGCAGCTGGCAGCTCCCCTCTGGGAGTGGAAGTGAGAGGCGTTAGGGAGAAATAGGGTCCCTGCTATGGGTGAGCCAAGCAGGACCCAGTGTACTGATCGCCCGGTAGACCCCGGGGATCAGCAGCCCCACCTCAGTGCCAGTGAATAGGTGCCCATGCAATAGTGTACTGTGTAAGGAAAATCAAACCACCCTAATCAAGCCCTACATTTCTCCTCACTAGAACATTTAGAAACTTTAACCCACAATAGTTTCTGGCTGACCTTACCAACTGCCCTTGGGACAAAATCGACTTCATTCCTGACCCTGATTCTGTGCTCGACTTTTTCCAATCCGAGTTCTTAAAACTCTGTGATTCCCATGCTCCACTACGCAGAATAAGAGTACGGGGGCCCACCTTCCGTGGGTTACAACTGCCCTTATAGCACTCTACCATTTCAGGGATACCTTGTGAAAAAGCTACAAAGTAACTGGCACTACCAAGGATCTTAATCACTACAGATGCCTGCGGAATATGTGCACAAGGCAAACAAGACATGCAAAAGCACAATATTACTCTGACAATCTTCACCAGAATACATCAAACCCAGCTAACTTCTGGAAGGTTATCAACAACATATTCCAGCTTTTCTAGCCATCAACAAACCAAGTAATATCACCCAGGTGACAAATCCCACTTACATTGCAAATTAATTCAATAATTACTTTGTGGGGTGTGCTATTAACTTATTAGTGAAACACAACCCAAACCACAAACATGAACCTCATTCTGAGAGTACCCTATATCCCCACCCTCTCCCAACACTGCTCACAATTTTCAATTTGTCCCAGTATCCGAAGAGGAGATTACATAAGCGCTCTTCAAATTAAAACTAATATGCCAATGTGGACCTGACTTACTGCAATCTAAGTTCCTAAGACTTGATGCCCCAGTCATTGCCAAACCAATTGCTTCCATAGTCAACTCTATTCTGTCTGCAGGCCATATCCCTAAGACCTGGAAAACTGTCAGAGTTGTCCCAATCTTCAAAAGTGGGGACAAACACACTGTGTCAAACTACAGGCCAATCTCTCTACTCCCAATAGTATCCAAAGTCATGGGAAAATGTGTTCACTCCCAAATAAGTGATTACTATACTAAGGCAAATTTCCCTAGCCAATTCCAGTCTGGCTTTCGCCCCAAACACTCCATGGTAACTACCCTGCTAAAAGTTTGCAATGAAATTCAGTGTGGAATGGAACTGGGACAACTCACTGATGCAATATTCCTAGATTTTGCAAAGGCTTTTGATACTGTTGATCATGTTATCTTGCTAAACAAACTCCAGTGCTCTGGATTAAGAAAGCATGCTTTAAATTGGTTTCATTCCTACATGTTAAACACTGACAAGACGGTAACAACTGTATTTGGGCCGAAGGCTACATTTTTAAAGCTTCCAATGACTGAGCTCCAGATCAGAACCAACGGTAATACCACCCTAACTCCTGTTACTAGCTTTAAATACTTGGGCATATGGTTTGACTCCCTGTAGACGGACGTTCACAAAGGTACACAATTGGAGACTTTATAAGGTGAAATTATAATAGGCTTTATTGTGCCTTTTCCTTTTCATCAGGAAATCATCCAAACACAGAGAGGGGAACAAAGCTTCTATTCACTTGGGAGTATCTCTAGTGAAAATACCATGCAATTAATTCACAACTCCATAAGTCAAGCATGTCTCGCAGCCCCCAAAACATATAGCATGAAATAAGCAGATATAAGCAGTCTCTTAATTATGAAAGTCTTATCTGTTTCTTGCTGTAGAGTAAGCTTCTCTGCTCTCCTGGAACCGCACCCGTGCGTGCACAGAAAATATCAGCATCCAGGTTTAGAAGTCTTATTTGGTGTCTTACAATCAGCTATGCTGGGCAGAGCTCAAGACCGGTCAGCTCCAGAGATGTGTGTTCTCTTGGTCAGTCTCTCCTGGGAGTCTCAAGAACACTGCTCTGTCTCCAAAGGTCAGCTCTCAGTCAGAGCTAAGGAGACACTTCCTGTCTCAAAGGCAGGCTTTTTCTACCACCTCTAATCAGGCAGGGGGTGTTAGTTAATTTGCTACCAGCAGTTAACCACCACACTGCTGGATTAGAGGCACATTTGTGAACAGGGATAAGTCCCCTGTTACATACCTCCCCTGTTTGTGGGAAGCTCGGGCTTACTACGGCCAAAGCCCATCCTTCCACTCTCATTCGAGATCTTTCTGTGACTTGAATGAGAGTGGATGAAAGAAGAGAACCCTCTGTCCCGCTGGGATTGGAGCCCTTTCTCCAGTTTATTTTTGTCTCCTCTCGAAGGTGCTTGAGATCAGCACTCCTCAGTCGCTCAAGGAGGACTTTTTCCACATAAAGTCTTTTTACCGTGTGCGCGGTCATGAGATTTCTGTTGCATCGGGCACTCCTCTTTTTGTGGAAAAGTGTATGGCAACAGATGTAGAGCAGTTAGGACTAGCCCTTAGAGTTTTCTGCTCTTGAAGCGGTCTTTCTGTAGTTTCTCCACACCACGGAGTCGCCAGTTCAGCTTCTTTGGAACTGAGTTGCACCTCCACCTCCTTTTCCAGAGAACGTCCTATTTTTTTCAGCTTCCTCAGCTAAGGATTCTTCTGGCTTTGATTCTGCACTCCTACCTCTGTTTGTTGCCTGTTGGGCAGCTGTAGGTTTGGCTAGTGCTTTCTTAGGTGGCTCAAACTTCGTAATTTTGTTTTGAAGTTGCGTGGAGTCCCCAACTCTCACTGTACCCTTGTCCTCACGGGCATTAGTTACTGTGGGATACTGGTGCTTGGGCAGAGCCAATACCTTTTTCCGTATTGGAGGAATCTGTAAGTTACTGGCCTGCAGAGTCTCAACCTGTTTGAGTGCATCTTGCAAGTCTCTTCTCAGGGAATCTATCTGCGCACTTTGCTTTCTCTGAGTCTGTATCAGAGTCTCCTTCATATTCTAGAGCTCTGTAATTTTTGTCATCAAGGTTGCCGCTGCGTCTGTTTTCTCCTTGGTGTACTGACTCAAGGGAATGGAACAGTCTCTCTGTCTCTCCAGCTCTTGCTCCAGTTTCTGAGCCTTCTCACACTCCCTCACATACAGAGTCACCTGGTATCGAAGCTCCGCTTCCAATGATGCTCTGAAGACTTGCAGCGTGGCCTTTAGGTCCTCATACTGCTCTGTGTGGACGTACTGGGTATTCAGACGTTCCTGCAGCGCTTGTACCTCTTTAGCAGCCTGCAGTTTTTCTTCCTGTAGCGTTTGCTGCTTCTTCTCAGCATGCTGGAGGTGTGTACGCAGACCTTGCAGTTGGTTCTGCAGTCGGTGCTCTGCTTCAAACTTTTCCTTGACTTCTTCTGTCAACTGAAAATTTTCTTCTTTCATTTTTAAGTTTTCTCTTTTTAATCTTGAATTTTCTCTTTTTTCAGTCTCTGTATTCTTCAGGGCTTCTTTGCAGTCCTCCTTCCATTTACGCACATCTGCTTTGAGAATGACAGTCTCCTGGTATGAGACTTCCTTCTCTAGGTTGAGGGTCTGAAGCTCCTTCTGAGAGACTTTGAGATCTGTATCAAGATTACCAATAGTTTCTTTAGCAATGTCCAGCTCCTCAGTGAGACTGTGTAGTTCCTTTCTGGAAACTTCCAGGTCTGTGCGGCAGCAGTTGGTCTCATGATGTGAGGCATCAAGTGCTCTGCGGAGTGTCTGAACCTCTTTCTGAGATACATCCACTTCTATCCGGACACTGTTGACCTCCTGTTGTGAGGCATTCAGCTCTATACGAAGAGTGTGAACCTCTTGCTGGAAGACTGTCATCTGCTTCAGTGCCTCCTCATACTTCCGCTTTAGCGTAGCCACCATTTTATCAGATTGGCTCTGCTTTTCATCCATGGCGGAAATAGTAGCATTTGCAGTATCTAGCTCAGTCTTGAGATCCTCCAATTCGGTCTTGGCCGCTGAGTAAATTGCGAGCACAGTCTTCTGTAGCTCAGCATTATTTTCTCTCTCCCTTTCCAATTCTTCACAGAGCAGATCACAGTCATGCCTGGCAGCTTGCAGTGCATCTTCAGGGCTGGTCAAGGGATCGTCACTCACTGGCTCCGACTCCACTTCCCTGGGATGGTTGGCCGAGGGTTCCTCACTGTTGGCACTGGACAGACACTTCTTTGGGGTACACGACTTCTGCCTTGGGCCCTCTGGATATTCGGTTACCCGCGGGACAAATTCTCCATTTTCTCTAGGCTGCAGGGCAACTCGGTCCCCCTTTTCCTCCACAGGATCTACGGACGTGTCTGTTCCTTCCACGGTAAGTGAAGAACTGCTTTTCTTTTTCTTTTTCCGCCTTTTTGATTTGGATGACACCGTCCCTTCAAGGATATTGGGGTCTCCATCTTCATTTGAAATTTTAGCAGCTTCATTATATACGCCAGGCTTTTCTTGCAGTTGCTTTAGCTGACAGAAATATTGGGTGATCTGCTGCTCCCACTCTGTCTCCTGTTGATCATATTCGTCATCAAAGTGAGCGGTCTTTTCTGTTCGTGCCGAGTTCAGGCACCCCCACCATTCTTGGGGTGTTTTGTGGGTGTGACTCGGTTCGGGTTCCCCATAAGAGATGTCTTCCTCTTTATTGGAATGGAAGGGCCACTCTTCCGTGGGGTAGGGTTCATTACAGGAACGCTGCATCTTGTCCTCCATTTTTAGGCTAACAGGTGTAATTTTCTTCCTGACCTCAGGAGGCGCTATTGCAGCTGTTGCCACTGTATTTGCTAGAACCCCCAATTGTGGTAGTCCTACAGATGGGCATATTTTGCTTGTAGAGGTCATAGCTCTCACAGGCATCTCTGTAGACTTTTTCTTTCTTTGGTAATTCTTTTTTTTTTTTTTTTCAATATCAGCAGTACTGTGCATGCATTTTCTCTTATCAGGTATACAAGATGTGCAGTTGCTAGGGAAAAAAAGTCTATTTGCTTTACACCATTTACACTTGCTATGTGTAATCTCTCTGCTTCAGCAACAGAATTTGGTTTTCTGCCTGAGTTCAGTAATTTTCAGTCTCATCTTTGGGTATTATGGCATTCACACTTCACACTTTGGGTGTCTGTTTTGCTCCCAAGATATATATAGGCAGACTTTTTTACTTGCAGAAAAAAAAACATTCTTTGCAGTGGACTATTTCTTTCATTCCCGGCAGGGTGACTCAACACTCAGCATTTGTTTGCTAAAAATTCCCCTGCTTCAGCACAGTCTTGTATCAATTTTCACACTTTTCTGCATATACTCCATTCACAGCTGGTAGCCCTATGCGGTGTGGCAACCTTTATTTGCAAAATCAGTACCACTCGTGGGTCACCATCTGTATTCACTGCTTCAGCGAAACTTTTGAAAACAACAAACACCTATCCCTTTTTAAGGGCTGACTCACTTCTGAACCCTGACTATGGCTGGAAGGCAAAACCCCTATTTCAATGACCATATTACACTTTGTGATAGGCAAAATAAGGTTTCGATACTTCAGCAATCTCTCTCCTCTAGGGATTGGGGCAAAGAGTCCACCTGTGGTTTTGTAAGTTTCAGTGCAGTGTGGTTTCAGTGGTGTGTATCCCTTTAACTCTGATCTCTGCTGCATGAGTTTTTTTTTCTCAGACTGTTTGTAGGCAAAAAGCATAACAAAAAAAATTTCACATAAAAATCTCCGGTCCTTTGTAACTTCAAAGACACCTCTTGTCCCACCTCGGACACCATATGTAGACGGACGTTCACAGAGGTACACAATTGGAGACTTTATAAGGCGAAATTATAATAGGCTTTATTGTGCCTTTTCCTTTTCATCAGGAAATCATCCAAACACAGAGGGGGGAACAAAGCTTCTATTCACTTGGGAGTATCTCTAGTGAAAATACCATGCAATTAATTTACAACTCCATAAGTCAAGCATGTCTCGCAGCCCCCAAAACATATAGCATGAAATAAGCAGATATAAGCAGTGTCTTAATTATGAAAGTCTTATCTGTTTCTTGCTGTAGAGTAAGCTTCTCTGCTCTCCTGGAACCAGAGATGTGTGTTCTCTTGGTCAGTCTCTCCTGGGAGTCTCAAGAACACTGCTCTGTCTCCAAAGGTCAGCTCTCAGTCAGAGCTAAGGAGTCACTTCCTGTCTCAAAGGCAGGCTTTTTCTACCACCTCTAATCAGGCAGGTGGTGTTAGTTAATTTGCTACCAGCAGTTAACTACCACACTGCTGGATTAGAGGCACATTTGTGAACAGGGATAAGTCCCCTGTTACACTCCTATTTAACATTTGGGATGCACTGAAATCCAAAACCTATGCCAAACTAGGTGTACTTGACAGGAACAACTCCTCCCTAACTCTGCTTGTCAGAAAGTGTATCACACAACAGATGCTAATGGCAATTATCAACTATGGAGACATAGTATATGGCCGGGCATCCCAAACCCACCTTAGCAAACTTGATACCCTCTACAATTCAATATGCCGTTTTGTTCTCCAATGCAACTACAACACACATCACTATGAAATGCTCAAAGAACTAGATTGGTCATTGTGACGATAGCCTGTCACAGGTATTAAGGTTACACAAATCACTGGGTTGAACTGAACGAGGCTTAGATATAATAAAGTATATTTATTCCTTTGGATAGGTGAACACACAAAATAATACAGTAACAGACAAGAAGTACACTTACTTTGGGGATGGGGATGAGAAGTATGAAGCATAGCAATTCTCTCGCAATCAGGTAACATTCAGATGATATCTGAAGACAAAGGATAAAGGGTGGACAACAGTTTATAAACCTTTTGTGCCCTATCCTTAACATTAAGTACAGGTGATTGGTCTTCAATTAACTCTAGCTATTCATTAACGTGGGAACACAATTTGATACATGCCCCCCTGCTAGCTGGTACATGCGCAGTAGAGCTCTGGGGTCTCATTTCTGTAACCCCTCCTCTGCATCAGGAATGCCAGCTAGTCTCCCAGATTGGATTCTTGGCAGGATATGCTTTGTTGTGAGGTGTGAAATGGAACACTTGAAGACTTCTCTGGTTTGAGTAATCTCCGCCCTCATGCAAACAGTGGAGGTGACAAAATCCTTTGAACCATACTTAAGTCCTAGACATTGGGTCGCCTTTCTGGCCATATGCTACCCTGGTATGCAAAGGAATTTCCTCTGGGTTTTACCCATACTCTGGAACACAGTATGAAAGATAAAACATAAACATATTAAAATATCCGGTTCCATTGGGTCCAGCAGGTCCAAACTTCCCAGTTCTCAATGCCGGAACTGGGACACCCTAGGGTCCAATTTGCGACTTGCTATGACCTTCGGAACCGGAGATACACAAATACACTTAAAACCGTTTCTCATTTTAATACAAAAATCTCCGCTGTAAATTAAATCACGGTTTTTCACTAAATCCCCATTGAAAACAACGGGCTCCGCCGCCATAGACTTTCAATGGCAAACCGCCGCCGTTGGCGGCTATGAGAATCTGCCGCCATAGACTTTTAACGGGGCGACGCCGCCGTTGAAGTCAATGGGGGTTTTCCGCCATAGCCGGTCAATGGGGTTTGGCCGCCATTGGAGTCTATGGGAAAAGTCCCGAACTTTCAAGGGGGTCCATACTCCGTCGGGTTGGTCCAAGAGGGTCAAGGATGGTTCTGCAGCGATGCCGGAGCAGTGACTACAGATACCCCAAACCCTGATCCTCTGGACCCTCCGGAACCGGAGCTATGGATTACCAAATTTCAGCTTTTGACACTTAGCCGTTTTCCTGAGCCGTTTCTGCCACCGCCATTGGAACCTATGGCACGACCCGCTCTTCTCGGTTCGACCCTTATCGGGGGTCCAGGATACGGGGACCCGGTTGGGGTCGAGTGGGGGGAGGTCTAGGAACTAGGGGCAGAAAGAATTTTATTTCTAGGTGCTCTAGAACTGTTTATTCCCACGCCACTTGTCGTTGAACTTGACTTGTTAAGTGATCAAAGCTCTCCTATTGAAAATGTATCCGTTTTGCGGTTAAGCGGTTTGGGCGGCAGCCAACTCGTTCCTGGAAAGCTCTTGTGAGGATTCTCCATTGAAGTCAATGGGCCCATTGACTTACAATGGGAAACCGCCGCTCCTCCTCTCGGACGCCATCTGCTGGTCTTCTCAGGAAACAGGACCCAACAGCAAGATTCGCCATTGAAACACATGTGGTCTCAATGGCGGCCTATGGGAGCCTGCAAAATGGTGCCTGAAAAGGCAGGAAAATTACACAAAGGGCTATAATCACTAAACAACTATTAACCCTTGTGCTCCCGGATGGATCCTAGTGTGTGTGTGATACAGACACTGATTAAACCAGATGTTACAATAAACATGGGAACTGGGGAATACATATTTACATGGCATAACAAGGGTTAAATCACATTTCTGGACCTCAGCCCAATTAACCCCTTGTCTACCTGGTGAGGTCAGGGGATGGCCAAATGGGGTGTAACCCCTTTAATCCCGGGCCACCCCCTTTCTCCCTCTACACCTCCCCTTCTTAATGGGTGACCTATGGCCCACTGGCCCTAACGGGGAGTGGGGCACTGCTGGCACCATTAATGATTTCAGTCTCAGAGGGATAGTCCTGGCGTGAAAGTCCATCAGCATTGCTGTTTTCACTGCCCTTTTTGTGTTGAATGGTAAATTCAAAGTCTTGCAAAGCCAAGCTCCATCTCAGCAACTTGGCATTCTCCCCTGATACCCTCTGTAGCCAACTCAGGGGATTGTGGTCTGTGATGACCGTGCAAGCACTCCCATATACATAGGGCTGGAGCTTTTTGAGTGCCCACACAATGGCCAAGAACTCCTTCTCAATGGTGGCCTATGCCACTTCCCTGGGGAGCAGTTTGCGACTGAGATACACCACAGGGTGCTCTTTGCCGTCGTCCCCCACCTGGCTCAACACAGCCCCAACACCAAAGTCTGAGGCATCAGTCTGAATAAGAAAATGCTTGGTATAGTCTGGGGCAGCCAGTATGGGGGCTTCAGCAAGCGCAGTTTTCAGGGCTTGGAAAGCAGTTTCACAGGCAGGAGTCCAGGTAATAAGTACAGGCAGTTGCTTCTTAGTCAGATCAGTCAGGGGTTTGGCCACGGCGCTGTACTTTGGGACAAATTTCCTATAGTACCCTGCGGTGCCCAAAAATGCCATGACCTGTTTCTTGGTTTTTGGAACAGGCCACTCAACTATGGCTTCTACCTTGGCTGGCTCTGGTTTGAGATGCCCTCCACCCACCCTGTGCCCTAAGTACAGGACTTCTGCCATCCCTACCATACACTTAGTGGGTTTTAAGGTAAGCCCAGCCTCCCTGATCCTATCCAGCACCACAGTTACATGTCCTATGTGGGATTCCCAGGAGCTACTAAAGACAGCAATGTCATCAAAGTAAGCCCTGGCGTAGCTCTGCATCCCTTCCAGTAACCTATTGACCAGGCGTTGAAAGGTAGCCGGGGCATTCTTCATCCCAAATGGCATCACCAAAAACTCATAGAGGCCACTTGGAGTGATGAATGCTGACTTCTCCCTAGCCTCCAGGGTCAGTGGGATTTGCCAATAGCCTTTGCTCAAATCCATGGTGGTCAGATACTTTGCCCCCGCGAGTTCATCTATTAACTCATCCATACGGGACATGGGGTAAGCATCTGAAACTGTCCCAGCGTTGAGCAACCGGTAGTCCACACAAAACCGAGTGGTCTTGTCCTTCTTAGGAACTAGGACTACTGGACTTGCCCAAGGGCTCTGGGACGGAGTAATTACCCCTAGGGTCAGCATCTCCTCTATCTCTCTCTCCATACTTGTCTTGACCTCTGCTGACACTCTATAAGCGTGCTTATGCAGAGGCTGCAGGTCCCCTGTGTGTACTGGGTGTTTTGTGAGATGTGTGGTCCCTGGCATGTCAGTGAAGAGGGCGCTCAGTTGAGCTAGCATGTCCCTGGCTTCTCCCTTCTGCCTAGCACTCAACTGTGCCCCTATCTCTACCTGCTCTACAGTGTTTCCCTGCCTAGCCTCCCCTAGGAGATCAGGCAGAGCATTGCTCGCCGGATCCTCCAGCAGTGGGCTACAAATGGCCAGCACTGCTCCCATACTCGGTGCTCTGTATTCTTTCAACATGTTGATGTGGTATGTCTTGTGCCTCTCAGGCGCTACCTGTACAACATAGTTGCCCTCATTCACCTTTCGGATAACCGAGTACGGTCCCGACCAGGCAGCCATCAGCTTGTTCTCCCGAGTGGGTTTGAGAACAAGCACCTGCTGTCCTGGGATGAATTCTCTGCTACGGGCATGCTGGTCATACCATCGCTTTTGCTTGGTCTGAGCAGCCCTGAGGTGGTCCTGGCCACCCCATGAGCATCTCTAACCGGTCTCTGAGATCTACTACATACTGGATCACTGAAGCATCAGTAGCAGTAGTCTCCCCTTCCCATCCCTCATGGAATAGGTCCAGAGGTCCACGTACCCTGCGGCCATATAGTAGCTCGAAGGGGGAGAAGCCTGTAGATTCTTGCGGTACCTCTCGGTATGCAAACAGCAAGTGCTGCAGGTGAATCTCCCAGACTTTCCCCTCCGCCTCTATAAAGGTCCGTAGCATCTGCTTCAGGGTACCATTAAACCTCTCACATAATCCGTTTGTCTGGGGATGGTAAGGGGTAGTGCGCCGGTGCTGTACACCGCATGCATCCCAGAGACAATGTAACAGTTCACTCATGAACTGCGACCCCTGATCGGTTAGGATCTCACTAGGGAAACCTACCCTAGAGAAAATGTTCAGCAAAGCTGCTGCCACTGTCTTGGCACTTATGGTGCCAAGTGCTACCGCCTCAGGGTACCGGGTGGCAAAATCCACCACCGTGAGGATGTAGCACTTCCCTGACCTGCTAGGAATCATGAGGGGTCCTATCAGGTCCATCGCTACCTTCTGGAAGGGTTCCCCTATTATCGGTAGGGGTCTCAGGGGTGCATTCACATGGTCGCCCGCCTTACCTACTCGCTGGCAGGCATCACAAGAGCGGCAGAAATTGCTCGCATCTCGGGATGCCCCCGGCCAGTAGTAACGCTGTAATAACTGGGCTCACATCCTGGTGACCCCTTGATGTCCCGCTAACGGAATAGAGTGAGCTACCCGTAACAGTTGCTGTCGGTACCCCTGTGGCACTACTAGCTGTCGCTTAATGGTCAATCCCTCCTCTATCCCCGGGTTCCCTTCTTCTCTGTATAGGAGTCCCTTATGCCATAGGCAGCGCTCAGTGCCCTCCCCTGCCTGAGATTCGGACGCCCGAAGTCTCACGCCGGCCAGGGTAGGGTCTGCCTTCACTGCCTCCCTAAACTGGACTCCTAAGTCTGGCCACCCCCCAGTCATGTCATTGTCAGGGGCAGGGGACAGAGTGAGAGGGAACAGTAAGTCAGACTGTGGTTGCAACTGATCCTGGCTTACCTCCCCGGGCTCCTCTGCGCCCTCCGCTAACGTTGGTCCCAAAGGCTGGGGGACTGGAGCGGCCGCCGCCGGCATTGCCGTGGTCTGGCTCCGGGTAACCGCCGCCACTGCAGCAGGCTGGGGCACATGGTCGTAGGCGCAGGTCATCGGTCCCAGGTCATTGCCCAAAAGAATTTCAGCATCCAAACCGGGTAAAACCCCCACCTCCCGCACACCCTTGCCCACCCCCCAATCCAAAAAGATGCGGGCCACCTGCAGGAAACGTGGCTCTCCGTCGGTCACAGTTATCTGCATCCCAGGGCCTGGGAGCAATTCCTCTGGCCGGACCATATCAGGTCGGACCAGGGTCACTGCAGCTCCTGAATCCAGCAAGCCGACTGCTTGCCGGTCACCGACTGTGACCGGGGTGAGATGTTTGCTCCGGCCGTCCATCTGCTGCAGGTCTGCACTGAGATGTCCTCCGCTCCTGGCTGTAGGCACCGATGAAACCGGGATAGGGGTGACATGGGACGTCTCGCTGGGAGTTGTTTCCATGACCGGTCCTGGTTCTTTGGTGGAAGCCACCCGCACGTGGGCTACCGGCTTCGCAGCTGGGGTGCGTTGCCCCCGATGGGGTCCATTGGAATGCAGGGGTTCCGGGCAATGTGGTCTGAGGTGACCAGTGCTATTACAATTGTAGCACCGGCGCTCATGCTGGAGCTCTCCCGCCTTCTGTGAACCCGCGGGCGGCTTTTGGGTCCACTGGGGGGTAGTAACAGGCTTCTTGGCCGGCACCGGCACGGCCGCTGCTTTGGCTGGTACCTTGGCGGTCATCTGGGACCGGCTGACCACATAGTCATCTGCCATCCTCGCCGCCTCTGTGTAGGTCTTGGGTTTTTTGTCATACAACCAAGCTCTCACCGCCGGCGGGCACTGCTGCATGAGCTGCTCCTGAAAGATGAGGTCCAGCAGGCGTTAGTAAGTCCTGGCCTCAGAGCCCTCCACCCAGTGTAGCCCGTACAAAGCCATGCGGGTCACATAGGTGACGTAGGTCTCCTGAGGCTGCCTCTCCTCCAGCTGGAATTTACCCCGGTAAGCTTCAGGGGTAAAACCGTGCTGAAATAGCAAAAGTTCTTTCAGGTGGTCATAGTCATCAGCATACTCCTCTGTAAGCGCCATCAATGTCTGTTTAGCCAAGCCGGAGAGTAGCGGGTCCAGGCGTGCAACCCTATGCTCGGGAAGCACCTTGTACCGCCGGCACTGTGTTTCAAAGTTCCTTAAAAACATGTCGATCCGATCAGTGCCTTCCACGTACTTGGTGAGACTGTGCTTGTCCAGTTGGAGTTCATCTTTGCGGGGTTGGACCGGGGGGCAATAAGCGGGTCTGTTCACTGCCATAGAGAGAAACTTTAGCCGCTCCTCCGCTGTCCCTCGGTCTCCCCACTTGGTAATCAGTGCCAACATTTCGGGGGTAAACGGACTGGTGGCCGCAGCCATCAGTGCCTCTCCTGTCGCACTTGTACCGGGAGGTGCACTTGTCCCCTCCCCGGGATTCTGCCACTGCGGCACTGGGTTTAGTCCCTGATCTCCGAGCGGCTGTACAAGGGCAAGCTGAGCCGTATCCTGAGACTCTGCCCGTTCGGCTTCGTATGCCGTGATTGCGACAACCATGTCTTCGACCTCCTGGTCCTCATATTCCAGTCCATAGTCACGGCACTTGTCTCTTAGCTGAGTTCTAGTCCTCAGGTAGTAGATGCTCTCCGCTTCACTCATGGTTCTGGGACGTGAGGTGGTGTGACAACTTGCGTTACTGGTTGCACTACCGTGTGTTCAATATCTTTAGTCCCAGGAACTCACAATTACCCCACTAGATCACAGTACCCCGCAGAATACTGTAATCCAGGTCCAGTTCAATCCCGCCGCTGCCACCAGTTAACTTAATAGCCTGTGACGATAGCCTGTCACAGGTATTAAGGTTACACAAATCACTGGGTTGAACTGAACGAGGCTTAGATATAATAAAGTATATTTATTCCTTTGGATAGGTGAACACACGAAATAATACAGTAACAGACAAGAAGTACACTTACTTTGGGGATGGGGGATGAGAAGTATGAAGCATAGCAATTCTCTCGCAATCAGGTAACATTC
Source organism: Ascaphus truei (assembly GCF_040206685.1). Taxonomy (NCBI): domain Eukaryota; kingdom Metazoa; phylum Chordata; class Amphibia; order Anura; family Ascaphidae; genus Ascaphus; species Ascaphus truei. The sequence goes on along the minus strand of NC_134485.1, from coordinate 147,143,511 downwards.
AGATGATATCAGAAGACAAAGGATAAAGGGTGGACAACAGTTTATAAACCTTTTGTGCCCTATCCTTAACATTAAGTACAGGTGATTGGTCTTCAATTAACTCTAGCCATTCATTAACGTGGAAACACAATTTGATACATGCCCCCCTGCTAGCTGGTACATGCGCAGTAGAGCTCTGGGGTCTCATTTCTGTAACCCCTCCTCTGCATCAGGAATGCCAGCTAGTCTACCAGATTGGATTCCTGGCAGGATATGCTTTGTTGTGAGGTGTGAAATGGAACACTTGAAGACTGCTCTGGTTTGAGTAATCTCCGCCCTCATGCAAACAGTGGAGGTGACAAAATCCTTTGAACCATACTTAAGTCCTAGACATTGGGTCGCCTTTCTGGCCATATGCTACCCTGGTATGCAAAGGAATTTCCTCTGGGTTTTACCCATACCCTGGAACACAGTATGAAAGATAAAACATAAACATATTAAAATATCCGGTTCCGTTGGGTCCAGCAGGTCCAAACTTCCCAGTTCTCAATGCGGAACTGGGACACCCTAGGGTCCAATTTGCGACTTACTACGACCTTTGGAACCGGAGATACACAAAAACACATAAAACCGTTTCTCATTTTAATACAAAAATCTCCGCTGTAAATTAAATCACGGTTTTTCACTAAATCCCCATTGAAAACAACGGGCTCCGCCGCCATAGACTTTCAATGGCAAACCGCCGCCGTTGGCGGCTATGGGAATCCGCCGCCATAGACTTTCAACGGGGCGACGCCGCCGTTGAAGTCAATGGGGGTTTTCCACCATAGCCGGTCAATGGGGTTTGGCCGCCATTGGAGTCTATGGGAAAAGTCCCGAACTTTCAAGGGGGTCCATACTCCGTCGAGTTGGTCCAAGAGGGTCAAGGATGGTTCTGCAGCGATGCCGGAGTAGTGACTACAGATACCCCAAACCCTGATCCTCTGGACCCTCCGGAACCGGAGCTATGGATTACCAAATTTCAGCTTTTGACACTTAGCCGTTTTCCTGAGCCATTTCTGCCGCTGCCATTGGAACCTATGGCGCGACCCGCTCTTCTCGGTTCGACCCTTATCGGGGGTCCAGGATACGGGGATACGGTTGTGGTCGAGTGGGGGGAGGTCTAGGAACTAGGGGCAGAAAGAATTTTATTTCTAGGTGCTCTAGAACTTTTTATTCCCACACCCCTTGTCGTTGAACTTGACTTGTTAAGTGATCAAAGCTCTCCTATTGAAAATGTATCCGCTTTGCGGTTAAGCGGTTTGGACGGCAGCCAACTCGTTCCTGGAAAGCTCTTTCGAGGATTCTCCATTGAAGTCAATGGGCCCATTGACTTACAATGGGAAACTGCCGCTCCTCCTCTCGGATGCCATCTGCTGGTCTTCTCAGGAAACAGGACCCAACAGCAAGATTCGCCATTGAAACACATGTGGTCTCAATGGCGGCCTATGGGAGCCTGCAAAATGGTGCCTGAAAAGGCGGGAAAATTACACAAAGGGCTATAATCACTAAACAAATATTAACCCTTGTGCTCCCGGATGGATCCTAGTGTGTGTGTGATACAGACACTGATTAAACCAGATGTTACAATAAACATGGGAACTGGGGAATACACATTTACATGGCATAACAAGGGTTAAATCACATTTCTGGACCTCAGCCCAGTTAACCCCTTGTCTCCCTGGTGAGGTCAGGGGATGGCCAAATGGGGTGTAACCCCTTTAATCCCGGGCCACCCCCTTTCTCCCTCTACAGTCATCACTTGAGTCTAGGCACAAAGTTCATGTTTCCTGCTTGCCTTCAAATACTTTCTGGGCAAGCTACCCGTCTACCTGAACAAGCTCCTCACCCCTACCACATGCAGCACTTATCTGAGATCTGACTCCAAAAGACTGTTCATGGTCCCAAGGTTCAGCAAAGTATCCGGCCGCTCCTCCTTCTCGTACCGTGCACCCCAAAAGTGGAACAATCTACTGGAGACTCTCACAACCACCACCAGTCTAGGTTCTTTCAAAACTAAAGCTGTCTCACATTTTAATCTGGTCTGTAACTGTTACATACGCCTATAAAATATATTATCTCTAACTGTGCATGCAATGTCTTGTATATAATGTATACCCTATTCACTTATGTAACTATGTATTGTAACCATGTATTATTGGTCATCTTAACTATATGCCCAGGACATACTTGAAAACGAGAGGTAACTTTCAATGTATTACTTCCTGGTAAAACATTTTATAAATAAATATATGAAAACAGCAGTTGTGTGTTGTGAAGTATCGAAAAACATGTGATTGCATGTAAAAAAAAATGTGCCAATCACTCAAGAAAGATTATTTGATATTTACAATATAAAAAGTGCTGATGCAGTCATGTCTTAGTGAAGGGTCTGTACACCATTTAGTATCGTGCACTACTTACAGATAGTTTTTTACGATAGAGGAGTTTTGGGTGGAGCCAACAGTCTTTCAAGGTACAAAATAGTATTATCCGGCATAGTAAGTTCATTTTCAATAGCTGGTGGATGTAATTGCACCTAAGAACGTAAATTGCTTGGCAAAGGTTGATAGAAGAAAAACAAACTGTGTGGCAATTTACGTAGCAAATGTATATTATTCTAGACTACTGTCCTTTGTGTGCATAAATACCCCAAATTAACTAACTAAACATGATCCCCTGTCCCTTGATACATGATCCACCTGTTCTATTAGTTTAGGATTAGTTCTACATTTTACACCACTCGCTGAAGACATGTATCAAGGTAACCACAGAAAGGTGTGGACTGTTGATAAAGGACACTCCTTACGAATCATTTGAAATGCTTTTTCTTATAGCACCGAATATAAGATTGTATGCTCTTTGAAGCAGGAGCTTTGCAAATTCTATTATCTATAGAGCTGCATACACTGTCAGTGGTACATAATAAAATAAAATAGTACTACACAGTCCTTTAGAAGTTATTTATTACCTGCATTTAATGTATTTGACTCATGCTTATTACACAGACTATTCAGATGACACAAAAAAGAAACCAAACGAAGCAATTAAACTATGTCAAGCAATTCCTCTCATTACAACTGCTAGTTCTCCTTAATTGCAATCAAAGTAATAAAAAAAACAGTGTTAGATGAAGCTTATGTGTCCCTTTTTTCATCCTACAGTAGGTGTCTTGTAATGACAAAAAATATTTTAAGAGTTACAGCTGTATATATAGACTGTAGCATATCTTTGTATCTCCAGAATTGAAGAACTCACTGAGTTATTATGCAGTGTCATATACCGAGTAGACTCCCATGGTAAAAAAAAATGTACAGTTGCAGTGTACACCTAAGCACTCTGCCATGAACACAATTTGCGAATAACGTGCATTATATGCATTTCCCCTTTAGTTTAACACAGCACGCATTAAATAGGATCCCCAAAGAGTAATTATGCTGTTTAATTGTATTGTTTGGTGCTAAGCTGAACTGATAAAAAAAAGCACTGGTCTAATTTGCAACTTTTTTTAATATTTGGGAGTCTTCTAAGAACAGGGAATTTGCACATTTCTGTGTTGCAGCACTTCTAAGAAGTGATTTAATGCCTGCTAGTGCCAAATACATTCTCAGTAACATCGCTCAGCATTGTGCTCTAGCTTGTTCTATGATCATCAGGATACAGCAGATACTGTAGGCCATTTGAGGCCACAGTGAGCATAAAAGCAGCATTTGCCTCCCATTAAAAGAACTCTCCCCTATGGCTGCTCTTTGCATAGACTGAAAGAAAAGAAGAGCCAGGATGACAACACAATCCCTTCTGTGTGCGTTAATCGCCAGTTGGATTTGTACTTTCTGAAGTGAGTAGTGACCTTGTCTTGAACTGTGCTTAAAATTCTTAACTAGAATACAGTGACATGACAATATGATTGTGTATTTGCGATAATTAAAGTGGACTCAGGCATCAATGCACAGGTAGGGAATACATTCTTGTAGCTTACTAACAGATCACATAGAAAAAGGCATGAAAAAGGGAAGACGAAAACACAGTGGGATGGTATTTATTTTTATTCATCTGTCTGAGATTCTAGGTTGCACACAAAACTTCTCTGACATCATACATCTGTCGTACAAAGCAATTTAAAATAGAAGTGTAATTTCTTAGTCCATGCATATTTATGGTTTGTTAGAGATGTGCATTATAATGGTTAAAGGTGCATTCACTCTTAAAAGTGGTCAACATCATTGTTTCTAAGAGATATCCTTCATTACCATCCATTGTATCACTTCCAGCGGACTGATTTGTTATAAAAAATTAAATTTGTTTTTTAAATTAAAAGTATATATTGCAATTTACTGCCACAACAACACCTGACGCTTTTCTTCTCCTGCACCCCTCACTATCTTTATTGCTGGGCTTGTTTGTCAAGAAAACAAACTGCGCTAAAGGAGACTTTGGGCCTAATTCTATATATTCCAAGATCAATGGGGATTTTCAACTGAGAAGGACCTGAATAGCCACTTCATGCTACAAAGAATTACCCCTGTGATAGAGAACTGGGGAGGGGTTTCGTTCGCCATTTATCAATGTCATGAAATTGACTAAATTAAAACTTGTGACCCAAAATAATTAATTATGAAACAGTTAAAAAAATAGTCTTCCATAGAGAAGAAATAACCTGCTAGCATTTATCTCAATTTCTAGATTGTAATCTCAACCTCCCAGATTGTAACATTTTTGGGGCAAAGACCTCCTTCCTATTGTCTCAGTTTGTCTTGACATACTCTTGCCATACAATGGTATTATTCTCCCTCCCACAGTGTACTGCACTACAGGATATGTTGGCGCCATACTTCAAGAAAAGAGGTCCATTGCAGATTACAAAATAATTAATTTTACTATTGATTGCGTTGTATATGATAATCCTTGCTTATATTTTTCATGCTGTTGTATGTGAGGTAAAAAAGTGAAATAGTATTGTGGCTTATTAAACTTCTGTTCTGTACTCTGCTCTGGAAACCTTAGCTTGCTCCATATTCTAAAAAGCATACAAGTTTGATGGGGCACGTTTTTAGCTCAATAGGCTGATCTGACTATGCTTTATGATTTACCATCACGATTGGAAAACTGCACTAATGATCACAAAAAGTTAATTATTTTTTTAATGACTTCATGGAATAGAATACAATGCTATAACAAGTAAGCTCTCCTCTATGATTTTTCACCAACTATTCAGCTGATATACGGGCGCAGAATATTCTTCTTTATAACTGAGTCCTACGTTTGTAACTTTTTAAATTGCTGTATTAAATAAGAGCCACTGAACAAAACTGTACATGACCTGTTGCGTTTGTTGAATTTGTTAAGGATGCTTTTGTATTTGCAAAGCTGTGCAAGGTATGGTGCTCCGAATACAGCAATTTACTTAAAGGGGCTAACTGCACATACTGTATTGTCATATTTAATACGTTGAAGTGCACCACTACTTTACTGCTGTATACCAAAACAGAGCAACTACTCCTTAGTAGTATCAATCAGTGATACTTTGTTTAATAAGCGATACTTAGTTTAATATCCCTAATTTAATTGTTAATGCCTACATTTAAAAATGGTTTCAATGTGATTTACTGTGATTGTTTTCTTTCTTCCTTATGCTGCAGTATTCCCAATATATCTGCTAACATAATTTTTTGGTACCTTTGTTAGACTTGTAAACAATGGCTTCCAACTGCTATGTGAAATAATTGTTTTTGTTGTGTTTAAATGTGTTTAAAAGTGTTTTTTTTTAAAGGAGAAGTTAAAAAAAAAACAGTGCTGGATATCTGTGAGTTTTTGATTTTCTGTTTCTGAACTCACTTTTGGAGGGATTGCACCTTTAACTGAAGGAAAACGTAACAAAACATAAAAACACAACTACACACTATCATGATGCAAACTTTCCGAATAGTTTTCTACATTTTGTAGACATCGAAAATGATATTTTCTGCTGAGAATATCTTGATGCTTTGGGAGAAGAGCAGCTGATGAGGGAATTAAGTAATGACAAAGTTTTATTAACTTCTACTTCTGCATCAGGGGTCACTTATTCTTACTAAGCAGTGCTAAGACCTAACACACTTTACCGCCCATTTACCTGAATGCGTTACGGCCTCTTTGGTTTATCATCACTTGCAAAGAGACCCCTGTGATCAGTGACCAAATGTGACTGGTCAGTGTTTTCACCTGTAATACACCTCCAACATCACCAACAACAGATTTAAGTTACCACATGTTTTGTTTTTCACTTTTATGTCCTCAATATTGTGCTTCCACAGTTATAGCTCAGGGTGGTAACCTGGATGGATGAACGGTAGGTAGTATGTAAGTGTTCTCAAATCACAATGTTAACAAGAATGTTTCAGCCTAACAATCTTGAAAGCTTCTTTAGAGCAAAGCAAAAGCTTTTATTTTCTCCTGCTACAGGTTGATGTTTGGGGGATATATGGATTATGATTTACTGTTTAATTTTGTTATTGATATTTGGGTGTGTTTAGCTGCTAACTATTTTTGAGGTTAAATCTAGCTATCTTAATTTATTTTAAAAACAAACTTGTTAATATTTCTTAATAATTATTCAACATTTTCTGGCAGTAAACCCTTTCCTCTGTCACCTTCGTATAGTGCAATGGGGTTTATTTGTGAAGTAAAGGCAGGAATGCAAATAGACCCAATTAGTGCAATACACTGTACATCTATTTATGAAATAACGTTATCTTTAGATGGAATGAAAATTGAGGAAGCAAAGATACATAGCAAAAAGTGCTTCCTAATTTCAGATTTTCCTATTCAATAAAAGCAAGACAATTGTGCCATAAATTGCAATACTGTATAGTTTGCATCATTGCATGGTCACTGTTTGTTAAAATGAATTAAATATAAAACCAGTTTTAAAACAATTGTTACACTCTTTACTATGTATTATTCCAATGAAGAAACTTCAGCACAGTTCTGCACACCAAACTACATATAAAATAATCAAATATTTGTTAGAATTTTCAGTACAACAAGATTGCGCGTGCACATTCCCAGTTCTGTTATTTCTCCCAACAAATATTTTTGCCAGGATAGCCAGTGTATGGTCATATCATTACAGAATATAAATACAGGTGGAAATTCAAAATTATGATTGTCTATATGTATTATTTTCCAAACATGGCTGGGCTCTTCAACTGGCGACCTGCAAAGGGCCTTGATGTGACTCTTGGACTCTAAGCTGCCCAAGCAAATAGAATGAAATTAGCAGGAGCAAAGTGCAATTTTTAACACTAAAACTCACTTGTAGGTTAACATAATGTAAATATATATGGTACAGATGTTATACATGGTTGACATTTTTTTAAATATTTTTATTTTCAAGTTTTTAGATGTATGTAAAATGACATTATAATAAGCATGTGGCCCTTCTGCTCCTAAATGTTTCCTGATCTGGACCCTTCAGAGAACTGGTTAAAGAGCCTTGTCATAAAGTCTATGCATCAAGGCACAGAAAAGATGAAGTAGAATATCATGCATCCAATTCTCATATGTGCATTGCTTAATTTTGCAGGACGACCTAATTTTCCTTATGACACTCTGCAAATCATAAATGGACTCACAGGTCAAAAGAGGAGGAAAGACGAAAATTACAGTTTTAATATCAATTTATGATTAATATCAATTGCCTTTAGACATGTCTTCTTTTTTTTTACTTTTTGTTGCAATTGTTTTTTAAAGGAATCCTGTGGGGAAAAGGCTGAGAGGTTGGCTTTCGTTAGTAGGGAGAGGTGTTCTGTAGCCATCAAAATTGCGTGGAATGCTGCCGCTTGTGGATCCTGAGCTATTACTTAAAGTCTCTATGCTTCCGTCTCGCTGAAGTTCTGCAAAAATAAAGAGAAACAAAGAATTTGGTTAATATTCCAGGAACAAGAAATGTCTACAGTGGATTAGAATCACGAATAAAAAAAAATCAGTAATAACAGTTGTAACAATTTGTTTTAAGGCAGCAATACCCAAAAAATTTATGAATTTTTGTTTTTTCTTAATATGAACTAGGGCTGTGGTGCGAAAACTGGGAGGCGCAAGATTATTCAGGGGGGTCACGTCACCCCACGGCATCATTTGAAGCCGGGAGCCAAAGAGAAGGTAAGGGAGGGGTGGCGCAAGCAGGGAGGGAAGCATTTAGATATGACTTAAATAACTTAAATAACGTAGAGTTATGTCTGCATTATTTCCCTCTTCTCAACTCTCCTCCAAAAGCCCTATTTAATTGTCCATCTGGGAGCAACAATACTTAAATAACGTCACGTTATTTGGAGATAACATGGCATTAACCTGAAATAACATGATGTTTACGTTATGCTAATTCTAACACGGACGTTATTTTTGGATATCATTTGTTTTGTCTGTATGCTGTACAACTCGGGGAAAATAACATCCGTTCCTGATTTAGGTAAAGGTCACGTTATTTGTTCTGATTTTATGGCGTTTAGTGAGTCTAGGACAAAGATAGCTATAGGGTCACCCAAACAGAAGCTGCAATGTTTAATGGCACAGATTTCTATTTCCCGCCATAGTGAGACTGACTCCAGTCGCCATATTATTTCTACCAGAGAAGAATTCTTCATGGAGAACTTAAAGTTAAATATCTCTGAAACCATGGGGTCCCCGTAGTGCCATAGTAGTAGTGCTAAGTGCTCTTGTTTCAAATAAGGTAAAAAAATATATACATATGTAAGAGAATCAAGAAGCATGGATTGCTGTTTTAATATAGCAGTGTGTATATTGCTGTATATCTACAAATTAAATCTTAAAACTCCCCTTTTCCATTAAGCATTTCAATAGATTAAAAAACAAAATGATTACCCTCTCTCTAATCAGACTTGACTATGCACTATAAACCTAATTTCATTACATGTACTCCTACTGTCCCCGTAAGTTTTCCAATATACCACTTATACTGTAACCTGTTTCCCCAGATCAGTCCTTATTTACTTCTGTGTATAGAAGCAAAGATAGATCAATAAAAACTGTAGACAACAGAAAAAGACTATTAAAATCACCAAAATTATGTTTTCTTTTAAAATATCACCAGTGGTCGAACTGTGATGGTATATGTTCTATGGAGTTCCAGAGTGTACCCTTACATTTTTATTTACAAATTTACAATTCCAGTTAACTTTGATGTAAATCGGGATTTATATAAGAAAGGCTCACCCCTTTTCCTTTATAGATCATAAATATTGCTTAAATCTCTCTAAAATACAAATTCAAAATGCTCTGCCACAATGTTAAATAAGGGTAGATCTTTTTTGTAAAGTCACTTGGACCACTGAATTCCACGGATTACATTTGTAGCGTAGCCCATACTCAAGCATATAGCTGCCTTATGTAAACCTGTCAGGCCTTACAGAAATTTGGTAGCTGCATTGTATGTATGTATATGTTTATTTGTATATCACCATCCATGTACAGGCATACCCCGCATTAACGTACGCAATAGGACCGGAGCATGTATGTAAAGCGAAAATGTACTTAAAGTGAAGCACTACCTTTTTCCCACTTATCGATGCATGTACTGTACTGCAATCGTCATATACGTGCATAACTGAAGTAAATAACGCATTTGTAACAGGCTCTATATTCTCCCAGCTTGTGCACAGCTTCGGTACAGGTAGGGAGCCGGTATTGCTGTTCAGGAAGTGCTGACTGGCGCATGCGCGGTCTGCCATTTGCCTATTGGGCGATATGTCCTTACTCGCGAGTGTACTTAAAGTGAGTGTCCTTAAACTGGGGTATTCCTGTACATAGTTGTTATTCCGACATTGCATTACATGGGGCCTACTCGTGGGTCAAATATTATCTATTTCTCACAAATTAAATAAAGTCTCTGCTTAATGGCAACATAGAAAACAAAATATGCTGGTAATTGTATGGTTTGCCAACGTCACTATGCATTTTTGTCTCCTATCTATTTCTGTAAAGTGTGCATACTTGGTTTGTGCTATATATAAACACATATACATTGAACTAGAAAAATAAATGACTGCCCTTAAGAGATTATATTCAGGTGAGAGAATGAGAACACTTGCCCATGTCCACATTGCTCTAGTTCTGTATCTTAAACTGGGGTATCACAATGCACAGGCAATTAAATCAAACACATCAACATTAGGCTACGGCCCTGGTGTTGGCTGCTGCACATGCGCCTGGTGTCCTGGCGGCGCGTGCACAGCCTAAAGCTGCAATCTGCGGTCTGTATGGAGCGATGGGAGGCACGGGGCATGGCCAAAATGGGATTGGGACCGAACAAAGGTGTCTCAGTTGCTGTGGCACCGTAAGCATCCAGTACAGTATTTCTGACATCTGTCTTGTACACTGAGAGCATTCTTATGGCACTGATTTCCCTGATTTCACTCTGTTTTCAGAGCTTTGGCTTGGAGCTCCCCCCCGCCTCCTTTGCCCCCCCCTCCCCTTCGCTGCCATTGGCTCCGAACATACCACGTGACCGGGTCGCCGCATGGGAAGACAAATTTCTTATCTTCCCTGCTGGCTGATGCACCCCAGTGCTTTATGAGCCAAGACAGCAGAACCCACTGGGGCCTGCCTGATTGAGATGAGTATCTGGTGTGCGGCGTGCGCGCCGCTGTCACCACCAGGGACCCAGTCTTAGGTTGAAAATCTGATTCATTATTTAATCTCACATATTTATTTTCTTGGAGGAGCTGTTCTTATGAACCTCAAATGTAACAATTAAATACAGCCTAGCTTCCATTTTATACAAATCACAGAGATATACTTCTAACATTTCATTCAAACTTTTCGTTGGGAAAATTGCTGGTGTAAAAATAATCACGGCACTAGTCAGATCGGATTTTGGGTTTTGGTTAGACTTTAGAAAAAATTGCAATTGCAATATAAATCTGGTTTTAGTAGCAAACACTGAAGAGGAACGTGTTCTGAATTTTCAGCATATTTCTCCATTAAAGCACAAAAAGTCAAATTTTTTTAAATATTTTTTTTTTCTTCCCATTTTTGATGCTTAAAAGCTATCTACAGTTATCACCAAATTTACATTTGTCAATATTTTAACTCAATACAATCCAAGCCGATACATAAAGTTATAAATCAATGAAAATTGTGGTTTTATTTAAATTATGCGTCAACCTATATGGTTGTTACTAAATAAGTAAAAGTAATATTACTTCAAGGTCATCTTATTGTCTTATTTATCGGCCATATAGAAAGTGCAACGTTTTGAGAAAAGTGATTTAATGCACAGATTGGTGAAGCGGAGGATCTAGTTAGATTTCCATTCCAGCTCAGTGTGACCTTGGGCAAGTCACTGCTTGCTTGCTGCCAGTGACCTTGGGCAAGTCACTGTTTGTCTGTGTAACCGTCCATGGCATATCTTGGTAAGGCACTGCCTAGGTGCAGCAGGTCTCTGGGGACGGCAAGAGGGAAAATGGGCTGCTTTCCCTTTTTATTACATTTTTTAATATATGTAGGATTGAAGCAGGGGGTCTCCCGAGCGGAACCGCATTCATTTTGGCTCTGCGGACGCCATGCTCCCAGAGATACTTACCTCCTTAGGGGGTGCCGGTATCTCCTGCTCAGGTTAAAAGCCTCCCCAGTCACATGGGCCAATAGGTGACAACCTATGACATCACAGCTTCACATTGGCCAATGTGATAGGGCAGCTAACCCAGAGCACGAAATACCGGTACCCCCTAAGGAGATAAGCATCTCAAGAAGCAGGGAGTCTCCGGAGGCTAAATTAATGCTGCTCAGCTGCGAGACTCCCTGCTGTCTACTTGAGGTGTTAGGACTTCCTTATTAGTGCTTGGCTAAGGGCAGCACATAACCTAGGGACGGGCCCAGGGCCGCCGACAGGGGAGGAGAGCCGAGATAAATGTCCGTGGCTGGAAGTTGAGCCCAGGCTCCCGGCTCTTCCCAGCTGCTGCCTCCTCTTCCCACGTTGGCCTGCTTCTCTCTTCCGCCGGTCCGCGATGGAAGCTGAGCCTGACTTCTGGGTGCACCCAGCTTCAAACGCGTACTCACAGGAGAGACAACGGTGTGTGAAGAGGCAGTAGCTGGGGAGAGCTGGCACGGCAACCAGAAGGTAAGAGGAGACAGCAGCTGGGGAGCACTGGGGCCCGGCAGCAGCAACCAGAGGTGTGTGGGGAATTATATTTGTCTAGAGGGGGGGGGGGAGAATGTATTTGTGTGGGGGGTGGGGGAGATTGTATTTGTGTAGGGGGGAATTGTATTTGTCTAGAGGGGGGAATTGTATTTGTGGGGGGGGGAATTGTATTTGTGGAGGGTGGGGGAATTGTATTTGTGTGTGTGTGTGTGTGTGTGGGGGGGTAATTGTATTTGTGGAGGGGAAATTGTATTTGTGGAGGGGGGAATTGAATTGTATTTGTGTGTGAGGGGGGAATGTATTGGGGTGGTAATTGTACTGTATTTGGGTGGTGGTGGTAATTTATATCTGGTGGGTTGGTGCTGTTTCTATATGGTCGGGGGTGTTTGTATCTGGTGGGGGGTGTTTGAATCTGGTGGGGGTGTAGTGGTGTCTGTATTGGGAGGGGGTAGTGTTTGTGTATTGGAAGGGGTTGTGTGGGCAGTGTGGGAGGGGGAATTGTATGTGTATTGGGGGGAATTGTGTGTGACCAGGTGAAGAGAGGGAAATGAGTGTGAGGAAAGGGAGGATTGAGTGAGAGTAAATAATTGAGTGGGGGGGGGACAGGGGAGAGTGAAGGCGTAAGAGTGAGAGACAGAGGGGGTGGGGGGACAGAATGCTCTATGTAAAATTTTAAATGTTCTTTTTCTGGTACAATGATAAGTATACGTTTTTGTTATATGTCACAACTACGGTACATAGCTGTACAAGGAAAAATAATACAGGTGTAATGATTCTAATCTCATACCTGTATTATTGTGCCCAGGGTCTGCCACAGCTGCTGAATTTGGAAAATTGGGATCTTCCATTTTAAGAGCCCAATCCAACCCATAACTTTCATTGTTGGTGGAAGAGCCTGAAACACCTTAAGTAAATGCGTTGTTCCCCTCTTCTTAGGGTTGCTTCAAACTTTTGTAGCAATAAACAACTATCAAGTCGCTCTGTTAACAAAAAGATTAATGTTGGTGGTCAAATTTAGGGCAAAAAGCAAATCTAGAAACCATGTATAGCTAGTTACATATAGTAGTAGATGGGGTTGAAAAAAGACATCCATCCATCAAGTTCAACCTATATTTCTGGGTTGTCTTATATAGTAGAGTTTGGAAGACCAGGAGCCATAATGCGGGATGACTGAGCCTGTAGCTAGGCCAAAAATTATTATTTTTAAAGGGGAATAAATTATAGATCATATGTGGCTAGAGAATTGATAAGTATAGGGTTAGGTGACGAGGAGGCTGTGTGAGGGGGTGGAGCACAAGGGGGAAGGAGATGGGAGGATGTGAAATATTTTACTATTCCTGGATCTGGGCAGGTGGCAAAACCCTTCTGCCCGCCCTTGAAATTATGGAATAATGGCTGGGTAGGAAGTAGTAAGTTAGAAAGTGGTACTGTAAATCTTTTATGTAATGGTGAGCCAATTGCAAGCATTCCTTTGTATGCATGTGTAGCCATGCCTGGTTTGGCTACCAGTCTGCCCTCCCTGGCACGCAAACCCTGGTAAGAGCAGGCAGTGCCAGTAACAATCATGGGTTTTCCCTGAACAGGCAGCTCCCTTGAGTGACAGGGGAAGAGGTGGGACTAGGTCTGTGTTCTGCCCAATCCTGGGTTCAGACCTAGCGTCTTCCACCTACTGTACTTAAGGGAGTTGCAACATCAAATTCATTAGTGTCTCTACCGTTGAGAGAGCCAAGGTATCACGCAGGGCTGCTGTGCACTGGCAGGCCCTGGTACTCTTCCCTAAGGGGGAGAGTGAGTGATTACCTTTTTCTCTGTTCCTGCTAGAGGGCCAGGGAAGAGCAGGCACCCATAGTGAAGGTCCAGGGACCATCCTAAGTTTGGAGACCAGATCAGTGACTGTGTTGGGCAGGGCTGCCTTGCTACTGTGTTTGGAGAAGAATAAAACCGGTTCCGGTTATCTATACCTCCGCCTGGTGTGTAATCTTTCTGGGGGGAGAGGAAACCATTTCTACTGTGGGAGATTGCCTTCATACATTTGGAGCCTACAGCAGATGGAGGCACTGTGTACCATGGAGTAAATGTCAGGTATATACCCCAGAAACCTGTCTTGCAGTTCCCATAACCATCGGCGGACCACTCAGCATCTTGTGAGCCAACAGGTAGCATGCACCATACATGCAGTGAAAAGATAGTGAAAACAGCGCTCCTTGTGAGGAAATACCAATAAGTGCAATCAAGCGATATACTGTGATGATAAATAATTTCAGTGATGATAAATAAATTCAGTTGGTGACAATAGTTATGATAAAGTGAATATGCAATAGTAAGTATGCAGCTCTAAAAACCCTTTCTTGGGAACGGTCCTTGATGTTCCCTCTTCATACAACGTTGGTGGACGATAGGGGAGCGCAATCCGTAGAAAATATGTGGAAAAGAACATGAATATTATAGTGTAATAACATATGGACTATGTTAATTTTCTGTGCTGGAGGAGTCTTTAGATTTTAAACTCACATTCTTTCAAACAAATAAAGGCATCTCTAAAACAGTGGCAAAGATGTTTTCAATGGGTGCATCTTCCTTCAAGATGTGGATGTCCCTCAGGGTATACAGGGGTCGTGTGTCGTGAAATGTGGAGAGAAATCAGAGTGCACACCAGTATAAATCAAAAATCTTTATCTAATAAAACTAGTAGAAATGCACTTACAATTTCAACATAAAATACAGGCATATACTAAAAGTGAATGTGGCTTGTTGGGTTCTCACTCCCTCCTCCGCTTGGAACTCTCTCCCGTCGTGTCACTTCCGGTCCGCGGCGCTCATCTAGAGCCAATATCAGAGGATTTCCAACAGCTTGTTTAAGGTGAGGTCTTCAAGCTCCCCGCGTCGACTCTACAAGTTTTGCGTTATCCGCTTCGTCAGGAGCCATGTGATTGGTTACTGACTCCTCTCCAATAAGTATTCTAAGCTCTATTCTCATTAGTTAATAGTTAACAGCTAAGCATCTGATTGGACGACGATCAACCTATCATGTTCCACAAAAAACAGGAGCAATTGCGATCTCAAACTTCATGTAAGACTGCATAAACAGTGTTATCATACAATGGTGTGTGAGAAAATCTTACACATCACAAACAAATAAATAGTGAGAAAGGGAGAATAATGGTACAGTGAGATGATCACATATCTAACAAATATGCTGCATAGGATTATACACAATTATACATAATTCATAAAAACCTAAACAATATATGTCACATAATAACAACCTTATCTATCTAACAGATCTAAAAATCAATACTACATATATTCTGCCAGTGGTATCTAGGAGGATAATACTTGTGGTAAGTCCACATGGACAATACATGGAAAAGAGGAGGACACAATTAGTAAAAATTAGAATATAAAACATGAATATAAAAACTTCAAAGACATAATAGTAAAAACATATAATCAATATCTAAAAATTACAAAACTTAAATGTTCAGAAAAAATATATAAAAGTTTAAAAAGCAGGCAGCTTGAAACACCAGTAAAACATCAAAAGGCATAAAGGGTATATAAATGGGTTATAGAAAGGCTACTATATCCAGATCCACATTTAAGCTTATAGGGCTCATAGTTTTCATCCTGTGGTTCCAGAAAGTTTCTCTCTGAGATAGTAGTTGCGCTCCCCTATCGTCCACCAAAGCATGCACCATGGTAAGAGGGGAATCTCCCATTGGGTGGGGGAAATACCGTTACATAAGTAATCCTGGATTAATGGCAATGTTTTAATGTTTAAATAATGAATACAAAAGAAATAAATAAAGTAAAAAAATAAATGCTGGTGTGTGGCAATCCTTTTCCAATTTTGTCACCGCAGTGGAAGAAGGACCTTGTCTGACGAATGCACTGATCGGTTGAGGGGGAAAAAAAGGAGGCTCTGTGCCATTTCCACTTGGTGGATTGATCGACAGAAGCGATGCTACTGCCCATGCTACGTAACAGGGTGTAATGGTATTCTCTCATGGTGGAAGAGGCAATGCTGCAGCCCAATGGTTTGCCGCAGGCCTTGTTGGCATCTTCTCATGGACGAGAGGCGGTGCTACAGCTATTGCTTTGTGGCTGTACGGAATCGGGGAACACGTCCTTTGCGACGTGTTCCCTCCTTACCTGTCTTATCTCAGACCTTCGCTCTATTTACTGAGCGCGTGCGCACATGCGCAGCTCTTCTAGTGTGCCTCGGAGCTTAGCTCCGCCCCCTCGGACACACTACGCTTCTCTCACATGCGGTGCGCACACGTGGCGACGTGTACCGCTCCCCAGCTGCGTGGCAAGTATTCAATAAGCCCACTTGTCTCCTGCAGCCAATCCTTACCTCCCCACCTCAGTACCAGGGTCCTGTCTTGCTTGTGGGCAGCATCTGTGTTACAGTGGTAGAGTTTGGTGCTGTCCTCTCATAGAGGTAGGGGCAGTGCTAAAACTCAGTGGTGAGTGGCAGAGCGTGGTGGTATACTCTCATGGGATCATGATTATGGAATTTGGGTTGGGTCACTGATCCGGTGGGTGGTGTACAAGTTTGTCTGGCCCTCTACATATACAGGTATAAGAATGTGAATAAAATGCTGTGGCTATTTTTTATCCACAATTGTGTCTTGGTGCTTTATGTGTAGGAGTCAAACACGGGGAGGTGTGTGGGGTGGTATAGCCACCAGGTTATGGGGAAATCGAGGATTACAACAATCATGTTAGTTGTTCTGCTTGTCTGCTGTTACAGAATTGCAAGGATGCGCAAACTTTTGTTGCTTCGCCCCACTGCCTGCTCTCCCCCAGTGCTTGTGCCCCCCCCCAGTGCTTGTGCCCCCCCCCCTTACCTTAGTGCGGCATCAAATGACACCGGGGGGGTGTCACGTGACCCGCGGCATCATTTGATGCTGCGTTACCATGGCGATGCACCCCGAAGCCGGCTCAATCTCGGTAAATTGAGTTGCAGAGGCCTCGCTCGGTCCCCCGGCATTTAATTTAAATGCGTTGGGGAACAGTGCAGGGACTCTGTAACCGCCGCACCCCTCCCCCCCCAAAAAAAAATCTCCCAGTTTGCACACCCCCGCTGTATTGTATTCAGTACAGATATGTGCTTCTCAGTTTTAGAATTTTGGGGATAGAACAAGTCCGTGGCCATTTCCACCATAGAAAATAATAGTTTTGATGAAATGTGTATAATATAGTTAGAAATCGAAATGTACAAATAAAGAACAAGTGGTTGAATATTGTTTTCAGCGTTTTGCACAACTGTATTTCTCAAAAACTTTTTTGCAGACTTTGTACCTAAGTTTCTTGAAATCTGTTTCCAAAATATGCACGGCTCTTGGGAAATAGGTCATTACATTTCCGTTGAATGGATCCTTATCAAGTAATAGTTTGAAGGCTCTAGGCTTCAGGCCACTTTATTGCAGCAATGAGACACTTTTGGGTGTGGACTATTCTAAAGCACCTACAATTTGCAAGCCGTTTGAAAGCACTCTGCTTATTTCTCATGCTTCACAAATTTCTGGGTGTGGGTCTGTTTGAAAGTTATCCATAATGCTTGACTTTCATTGAGTGATATGTTACGAGTCATCACAACAGCACCGCTTCTTTTTGTTACTTAGCTTTCATTTCAGATGGAATATAAATACATAGTATGGTATTTCAATCAGTAGATCTAATCTCACAATCTTTGTGTGTGTGGAGAATGTACAGGCAGAAGTCTGTAACATAAACTGTCTTCTTGCCTCACTCAAACAGAAAAAATGGCAGAGTTTATATTAGTTTTACTCCGTTATTGTTTCAGTGAGTTATTAAAGAATTACACTTTTTCCCATGTTAAATGTTGCAATTCAAGTGCGAGGAATCAATCCATTATAAATTAACTGCTTTCTTTCAAAAGAATTAAGCTTGGACACAATAAACTATTTACTATTTCAACTGATAGAAAAGTGACTTTTTCCCCCAAAAAACACCTGACCCTGGACTCAGACAAGGTCCCACCTTTCCCAAAAATAATACAAACGCCAGTTTTGGAAGGAAATGCCACAGCTTTAATGATAACCATAAAATGAACATATTCCACGTGAAGGGGAATTGCTCGGCATAGCCTGGCCAAAATCCAAAGGGTACAGATCCCAGATCCAAACACCAGCTACTGTATGCTTACCTAGCCTGACAGCCCCATAGAAGGTCCTGAATGGACCACAAAAATAGGAAACTGGCCTTTAAGCCTGCTGACCCAGCAAAGCCCATAGCGCCTCCTCAACTTGCTGTATAGTAGGCCATCCTACAGTACACTAAAATGGGCTATCTGTTCTTTTCCAGAACCAGCCGGTAATTTCCCCCCTTTATTAAAGCCAAATGTAGCACCACTGTGGGATCCTAACTAATCTAAGGGGTTAACAAGCAGTTAAGGGGTTAATCCTGGTAATGGCCCTTCGACAAATGTTGCAGTTAGTCTAAGTAAATGTTGCAAAGTGATTAAGGCAGTTTTTTTAGCCACACCCAACTTCTAGAATGTGTTTAGTGAGGTCACTAAGTAAAGCTACATTGTACAACTTAACCCTTCCCCTAATAGTCATAGTGACTAGTGATGTCACCGTGGAGTGTATAAGATGGGGATGGAAGATTCCAGATAAGACCCCCAGAGTGAGGGGATCTCTTCAGTAAGATAATGTAAGTCCTATTAGTCTGTAACTACATGTGTTAGTGTTAGAATAACTTTGTTGTTTTCCAGCTAGACAAATACCACCCCTAAAGATAGGGCCCCTCTATATGGCTTTGAGTATGTTCCACCCACAAGACGGAATGGACAGGTACTCCTGAGAAGGTTCCTTGAGCAAGGGCCTTGGAGTATCACCTTAGAATTACTAGGGGGAAAGAGTCTCTTTGGTTCTGTCAGAGGGCACCCTGCCTAGGGATTCCAGTGAGGTGGGAACAACCATTATTCAAGTAAGGGAGTGCTTCTGTACAATACTACAAAGTGCAAGAAGGTGCCTCTTTGAGGTGATGCTGCCTGAGCACCTCTGAAGAAGAAGTCTGTGTGTTCCATTAAATAAAGTAAAAGAAAAGTTCCTGGCACCCTCTACTTATTGCTTACTGTATGAGCCCTGCATGGCTCGACAATCAGTCGAGAATTAAGCTAAAAGAACTGGTGAGCATTGTGATGGTGAGGGGGTAACCAGGCCATTAATAAAGGTATTATGCCCGGCTGGTTACCCCTGATCCATATTTGGGGTTTTAGAGTGGCAGCTCTTGAACCTGTCTGTCCTACATGAAATCCATATGCTTGTATGACAATAAAGATTTTATGTGTGTTTTTATCTTGCCAGGAGTGCTAACCAGTGGGGATTCAGAGGCTATGATTTTTAAGGGGGGTTTTGCTGTAAAAGTGTTGTAAGATTGTGCCTAGGAAGCTGGGGTCCAGAGTTGCTGGCCACCCCAAAAATGTAGCCGGGAATCAGGTCAGATTCCCGGGGACATATAGACACATCACCCTGGTCAAAATCCTCCATTGAAAACAGTTACGCGACTCACCGCCAGGTTTCCCTGCTTCAGCACAGACCAGAAAAGTAAAGGAGGGCATAGGGATATGTGAATCCCGGGTATAGTCAGCGGTCCCTAAGTTAGTGAGGGTCCCCCAGTATAGGCTCAGGTTCTCCCAAACCAGTATAGAGGTTCTAGGGGTTACTCCAACCATATATGAGATAGCGAGAGATTTTATGAAACCTAAATCCTATTTTCACTAAAGGAAGGAGATACATCTCTGAGAACGCACCTAAGCATTTTTAGTTCTTACTGAGTTTGTTTTTTTCTTAAGGGAATGAGCTACAGCTCAGGGAATTAACCTAAGCATCTTTTCATTTTACTTTGGGACTTGAAGAAAAATGATGAAAAATATTATGTGTTTCATAAAGGGGTAATAACCCAGAGGGCTCTAAAGTCTAAGTCAGGTTTGCAGTGTGTGAGGGATATGGCTAGTGGGAATAAAAGTATAGAGTCCCATTTTACCCCTCACAGCCAAAAGACTTACACAGGATACAAGTGTAAAAGTATATTGTATTAAACAGGGAAGTTTAAAATGTATTATGCTTGTGCACTGTAAAAAAAACTGGGACTTTTAAAGCCAGTATTCGGAGTGAGCCAGATGGCTACCAAACTGTGGTGCCACTGTCTACTCAGGATCCGGACTTGAAAGCCACAGATACTGCCAGAGGTGTGAAGAACATTTGGGCAGGATGTCTAGGTGAAGTACCCACGTTCTGGGATCAATACCAGCCGTTCCGGCAAATATTCGTCTTCCCAGACTTGGAGGCACCTAGCCCAGCGGGTTGCTTCTGCAAGTGGCTAAGGTGGCAAACTCGCACATGCCCTTGTTTCATTCAGAAGATCCGCTTGCCCGGCTTCAGAAGACTGGCAGGCATCTGGTTGTAAGGTTCCCATGCTGGGATTGGCTGTAGTATTTTGTGAATGAACTCCATAATACAACAACAAACCCTGCAGCCAATCCGGTGTTTAGATTCTCTAAGGTTTGAGCGCCAAGACAGCAGCGGCAAATTTGAAATCACCAAAATATGCTCTTGGAGAAATAGACGCGAGTAAGCTTCATAGTTACATATAGTTACATAGTAGATGAGGTTGAAAAAAGACGTACGTCCATCAAGTTCAACCTATGCTAAATTTAGACAATAGATACTGTATCCTATATCTATACTTACTTGTTTATCTAGAGGAAGCTTCAGAAATTTCAAGAAGTATATAAATTTCAAGAACAATGTGTATGGATAATGAAGATTATTCCTGTGTGATGCCTGGAGTATATATCTTGAAGTGAGGTAGGGTACTGGTTGTGGTATCCTGGTTGGTAAACCAACAGAAGCGGCACTCAATAAGTCCAGGAACCAAAATGCTGTATGTCACCCCAATTGAATACCCAAATTCCTTATAATAACATGCTGCTGCAGCATCCATGTTGATCCAGGTTCCAGGCAATCTTGGTGTGCCTCCGTCCATGTAGATAGAGATGCAACAATATCAAGGCATAAAGTGCTCTGTGTAGCACGAAACATGTTGGTTGGGTAATGCCTTGCCTTTTTTCTAACCATGACCATTAAATCATTTTATGGATAACGCACTTTCCTCCTAATTTTTTTGACATTTCCGGTTATGCTCTGCCACTTCTTTTTCCTATTTGCTAGGAAAGTCTAGTTTTTTCCCCCAGACCCTCAGTAAGTGTGTTTTTCTCTTGTATTTTGTAATCCACTGTGTGTACGTCTGTTTCAATGGAATAAATGACTATTTGTTTTATCATTTGGTTTTGCTCAGTGATATGATCCCAATATAAAGGTGTAAATGCCTGGTCTCCCATGACAAGCATCCCCTACACCCCAATAGAGACATTGGGACACTTTGGTGTGGCCCCTCGGCTGTTGGACGGGGTAAGAGGTGTTACACAAATATACCACTGCGGTGAAAAAATATCCCACCACCATATTGTTTTTTTTTTGTTACATATATGCAATTACCAATAATTTACAGTGTAAAACATTATAACAGAAGAATATACTTCACCAACCCCAGAAGCATTGCCTTATAGGGAGGGAACCGGACTGCAGGGGAAGGGAAGAGGTACATTCAGTAAGTTCTTTTAAACCCCCTCCACCTCTTAACTCCACCCCTCCTTAACAGCTTTCCTTCCCCTGCCTTCATTTTAACCCCTTAACTCCCTTTATGGGGTCCCACGTGGCCAAGGTCATGTGCCCCCTTTCTTATTTTTCTCGGGGGCTTCCTTCCTCACATGGGAATGGGGATACTTTATCCTGTCTGCAACTAACTGCAAAGTAATGATACTCTGTTAATACGTCAGAGTTGATCCCGATGTATTGTCTTAGGCTGTTGCCATGGTGCCTTCGCCCGTGCGGCGGCGATTGGGGCCGTGACATCACCCGCCTGAAGCGGGTGTGTTTTGTGGCCAGTGGAGATGTGCCGTGGGGGGCGTGCCTAGGGGCATCACAGAGCTGGTTCGCTCTCATTGGACGAACCGCTCATGTGATCGCCCTGTCGCGCCAAGAAATCAGTTTCAACAGTTTCAGTTTCTGGTGCAACGTGTGCCCCCTCCCGCTTCCGCGCCCATGCACCCGCACACCGCATGGACGCAATCACTGCCTTAAGGCAATCTGATCGCTCAGCGTGTGGACGCCTCCGCACGGTCTGTGGCACCATGGCCCCAGCCTTAGTCATCAAGTGCAGCTTAAACAGACATGTATTTAGTGATACAATGCTGCTTTTTTTTGCAATCTTTAAATAATCCACATTATTTGCAATATTTTAATCGTCATCCTTAAATTTTTCATCTGCAACATAGTGTGATCTCAAAAAGCTCACATAAAATCTTATGTGTAAAGTTGTTCTTCTATAATTACTGCTGCAGCTGAAACTGGCCTCAACGTACAGTGCCAAAACATTAGCCTTCTTTAATTGTTTTATACTTTAATCACATATTTCATTATGCAATCTTCCATTCATTTTTCCTTTTTGAGAAATATTGAATAATATCTTGTGCCGCTTGCCTGATGAATGCAGCATTGAAATGGATGCAGCATACTTCCTTCGGTTATCAGCCCAATTAGTCTCTTACAAAGGCAAGTATGTGATGCATACACTGTGATATTTGTTTTTATGGTTTGCACAGGCTTTTGGGTCTAAATTTGTCAAGTAAAGAGTTGGAAATGACATACTTCTCAATACATAATAAAACATAAATTAAAAAAAAAAAAAAAGCTATAGCGATTAAAGGAAGTTCGAAATCTTAGGGCTGTTATATAGAGGGCGCGCTTGCTGCGCCGTGCGCGCGCGTTGCAGTTATAGTTAGCTGTGGTTAGTCAGCCTTCCTATAATACGACTGCGCGCGCGCACACGGCAGTGAGCGTGGAGCCAGCCGACAGGGGAGAAGATGGGGAAAATAAAGATTTTGCACCACTACCGCCGCTGAAATATATGTATACGTATGTGTGTGTATGTATGTATGTGTGTATATATGGTGTGTGTGTGTGTGTGTGTGTGTGTGTGTGTGTGTGTGTGTGTGTGTGTGTGTGTGTGTGTGTGTGTGTGTGTGTGTGTGTGTGTGTGTGTGTGTGTGTGTGTGTGTGTGTGTGTGTGTATGTACAATGTTAATAAATAATTTATTCTTACCAATGTATTTATTTATTATAAACGTATTTATAAAACACAAAAACACACACACACACACACACACACACACACACACACACACTACCTCACTGTGTCGCTCACAGTATACACACAAAAAGTGTGCGGCACGTGCATGCGCATTCGCACAGGCACGCGCGCACGGCCGCACACACTATATTACGGGCCTTACTAGGTTATTAGGAGAACATTATAGAAAAGGCCTTCATTCGTGTATTCTATTTCTGTAAACTCAAAACAGTAGCATTATCATTGGAACACTCAACTAAATTTCAAACTAGGTAATGAATTATGTTGCACACCCCAGTCATGCTTTTTTTCTGAAATAAAATTCCTGCCCCATGTTGCCTAAATCCAATGTGAGCCCTATAAAAGATGTATAACATCTGTCCACTATTTAGTAAGAATATATGTGGCATTTCAGGCTGGATCATGAATGGAACACAGTGTTGTAACTCCCAGGGTCTCCTCTATAATTTTCTGCTAGTAACTCAGTTTGTGTTGGAACATAAAGTGCTCCTTTAGTATCTGTTTGCAAACGCAAGCGCACATTTAAAAGTACACAAAGAGCACTTGAGCTGTTAGCAGTAAAATAAAGGTCTCTATTAAGGAATTAAACTTGCACTACGTTTAGACAATTATCTCAGCCAAATGGCCTCTCTGGCATTCACACCTACGGGAACAAAATATTCACCACATATATGTCACTGTCTGTAATGTGGCTTGTGGACATTGAATATGGAGGAGGAGCGGCACTAGATAGAGTTAGTGCAGACAGAGATCTGGAGACATTGGTTTTAGCCATAGTCAATAAAATGTTCTTCCAGCGTTTTCTGCAAAACCGTCCACGTATAAGCCTCTTTATTTTTTGCCTCACATCCCTAGTCTCCCATAAGTTAAGGAAGTGAAAACAGTAATTTAAATCAGCAATGAGTGGCATATCCCACACTAATACTGTACTTATCCTGTCTGATTTTGGCTTTCATCTCCTGCAGTACACAGCTGGCTTTGGTTAAATGTCTCACGTCAGAGCTTTCACTGCTGTGTAGCCATCACTAGCAAGATAGAGCAGAGTACACGTCCAATCAAACATCATTAGGCCGCTGAACTCCTTAAAAGGTTACTTGGTTCCATCATAATTGCTTTTCGGACGAATCATCAAAAAAAATGTGAAGCCTTTCTTAACCCATTTTCTACTGGACAGCCCTGCAATGCATTGCTCTGCTGTTTTTGTAAGTGTGTTGCGTATCCAGTAGGTGCAAGACGACTACAGATTATGCATATGCTTTGATAGAACCACTGCCTTTAGATAACTGTAACCATGGGAATGCCAGGATTATTTAATCACTGCCTCACTCTAGCTATCTGATATATAGATAAGGGGAAAGGAATATGCGTCCCATTGTACAAACAATTTCTTTTCACAAGCCGCTGTTGATTTTGGCTGAGTGCAGGATCATAACACTTTAAAAAGGGTCTCTTGGGACCTGTGAAAATATATTGTTTGTGATATTTAGCCCCCTTTGCATATTCCAGGGTTTTGGTAACCTATACTCATCAATCTCCAGTAACACTAGGATTCAGTGTTAACCAATACATTGCAAAACAAAAAAAAAACCCCACAGGAATTTGCAGCTAGTATAAGAATGGTATAATGCATTTTTTTGGCCAAGAAAGTGACACAAGTATATGTTTGACAACTCCTGGTACACTTAATTTGTAGAATAGAGTTTCTATTTTCTTTATGTTGGAACTTCTTTGAGTTTTCAGTGTCTGGGTGTAATTTTCTGACTTTTAGTGTTGCTGCACCCATAGGTTAAAACAAAGAATATACTAGGCTACATATACATTTAAATATACAGTACAGTATAACTTTGATTTTTACATACAGTACTATAGATCTGTTTGTTTTATTCAACAAGAAAATGTTACCCTTCTGTATACGTGTAATTGATAGTTAATTATTAATTTATTACTGTTAGAGCTGTAAATGTATAACACATATATGTTTTATGCGGATTATACTCTCTAAAGTGAATTTTCACTTCTAGGCACTGTGCTTATAATGATTAGATTGTTCTATTACTAGGATTCTATAGCTGGTCATTGTTTTATGTTTGAATAAAGTTACTCAATACCAATATTTTCCTATTTTATGTTTTCACAGTGAAAGTAAATCAGCTGTGGTGTTGCATTATGATTTCAAAAGAAGCTGGGACATTAATAAACCAATCATATCCCCTATTGTACAGGAAATGACAACTCAGGTTTAGTTTGGGCATTTATGATGTCACTAAATGTTTTTTTTCCAGTGTTCAGTATTGAAAGGATCAGTCAAAAGTTGATTATATGCTAATATTGTGTTTCTACAGGAGCATATACCCACAGTTGTGATGCTTATATAAACCCACTGGCTATACTTGTGAAGTTTATTTAACTTACCACACATGGGAAGATTATGTGTATAATCACTTATGTATCTAATACCATGCAAAATACATAGTACTAAGCATGAATGTTTACTTTGCCCCATATACTTCTTTGACTTAACAAAACTTTAAAAAGACGAAAACAAGAGAAAAAAAAGTATAAAGTGTTGCCAGGCATAAATGTTAAAGCATTTTTATGGCACATTAATTCAATGCCTTAAGAAAATCTATATAGTCATCTTTTGCCCGGAACACTCATAAATTATGCTGTGTTTCTTATTTGTGCTTTTGCCAGAGTGGCCCATTCAAAGTCCTGGTATTTTCTTTATGTCTGCTCTAAAAAAAAAATCCCATCTCTAGTGCATTATTTCATGTAATGGTTTTTCCTTTCTCTCTGTTTGACTTCCCCTTCAGCGGGCTGTTAAGCACCATTTCAAATATATCCTTAAAGAACCATTTGCTGGAAGAGATGACCCTTTACTCTACCTACTGAGAATTGCACAAACTCCTGTACATCGTGGCAGAAAAATTATACAATGACAGGCCGCCTGATGTGTCGCGGTTAGTGGGGAAGCAGCAGCAACTCTGAATATAGGAATTATTCTTCATCATCTCCAAACGCCACAACACATTATGCTCAAGGCCTCAGCTTGCTGAAGGAGTGACCCTTGACTGAATGGAAGTGCTGGGGGAAAGAACTAATTGTAGCTTCTTTTCGCACGTCAGTCACTTTTCATGGCACCAAGCCTTTCAAGCTTGAATAACGTCAAGTTCCCTTTTCCTTTTTTTTTCTTTCATTTCTCCCACCATCAATGCTAAGGCAGAGGAGACAGGCAATCATGGTATTAAGGCTACAAGGGTCCTTGCATAGAAGAAAACCTATAGAAATTAAACAAAAAGAGTAGCACTCTAAAATAGTGGTCAAGCGGTGAGTATTTATTCATCCAACGTTTCGGTCCAGCACAGCAGACCTTTCTCAGCCTTGAGAACAGACTGCTGTGTTGGAACGAAACATTGGATGAATAAATACTCACCACTTGACCACTATTATAGAGTGCTACTCTTTTTGCTTAATTTCTATGGTATTTCATCATTGAGTTTTATCACCCGCAAGTATCTTACATTTTTGATTGCACGTATACCTTTATATATTATAGAAGGAAACCTGACAGTGTGGACAGAACAAAATAGACCTAATTACTTGTGTGGCCAGGTCCCCCTTGGCTGCCCTTACCTTGGACGCGGCTGCGGCTGGCAGTCGGAGCTGGGGCACAGAAGGGTGAGGGTGTGCCTAGGGTTTCAGTGGCCCCCGAGCTAGGCCAGTGACCACCTTATAGGCCCCAGCTACGCCCGACTTCCATATAGTTTTTGGATGCTTCAGGGACAAGCCCTTAGGTAGGGACATTGCCCCTGTAGTCTGTACAGTGTCAGGGACACAACAACAAGACGCCACGCAGTAGAGGCGGCCACCGCAAGGCAGAGACTATTAAGGTGGGACTGTCCGGCCGGAAACCACCCCACGTAGAGGCGGACGACATCGCTGACGGCGACGGCGTGGGACCGGGCAGATCCATTTCCTCAGTTGGTGGTACCAGGTGCTGGAGCACCGGGCAGGTATCATACAGTCAACAAATGCACCAACTATACACTCTTACTGTGGGCAGCCCTGTCACACACACTTGGGGTGGGAGAGACAATTAGGGCTGGAAACTGGGACCCTGGTGCCCCCTGCACTCGAGTATGGTGGAGATACTGCGTATCTGTGTACCTATATATACAGTGTTGTTGCATTACCTGCTCTGAGTATACTGTAACTTGCATGATCAGTAAACCTGTTACTATATACTGTGTGTGTATTATTGTATTGGGTCCTGTGAAGGGGTTATCCGGCACTGCCTGGATCCTTCGCAGGTGGAGGTATTGTCACCGGAACCAATCAGGTACACCCCAGGCTACCAGCAGCGGAGATTCAGGCCTCCTGTAAGCCAACAGGTAAAACACACCACATTACACTCAGTAGCTGTCTCATCTCCCAGAGGGTGGTGGAAGTAGCGCTACACTTGCATGGGGATGCCTCTTAAATCCAGGAGGCTGAAAGCAGTCATGTGTTGTGGAATACACTAGGGCTATTGTATCCATCTTTCCTTTCTGTCATCTAACAAAAAGAGTTTGTGGGAACTACTGCATTTCCTATACGCAGCTTAAGCTAACCAATAATTACTTTCAATACCTGAACTCTGATTAGTTACTCAAAAGTATAATAAATAAGAAAAACTACGCAATAGTCAATCTGCATGTTTTACATAGTTTCAACAAGTCTGTTTTTAGTCACTGGCACATCATTTGGTACATCCTACGAAATTACAACATTATGGGCCTTATTCAGGGAGGGTTGATAAAAAAAAATCGCATGGGAATGTAAAATGCAGTTTTTTGGGGTGTTTCTATCACGGTATTCAGAAAGGCTTACCAGTGATAGCAAAATGCCCAAAGCGGGCGAGTTGCTGCCAGCAATAGCATCAACCCTCTGAAAAGGCCTGAACCGGCGATTCATTTCTGCTGCAGAGAGAGCTGCTCTGAGAGAGCCGCCTCTCCCAGCTGAAATGTCGCCCGAAAATTATTTATTTAAATATATATTTCTTTAATAGTGTAAAGGTGCAGGGGGTCTCCGGAGCTGAACCGCATTGGTTTCAGGTCCAGGGACCCCCTGCTTCCCGAGATACAGGCCCCTTTATGGGGTGCCGGTATCTCCTATGCAAGGAAATGCCCGGTCACGTGATAAAGGTGCCTGTATCTCGGGAAGCAGGGGGTCTCCGGACATAAAACCAACGTGGTTCAGCTCCGGAGACCCCCTGCACCTCTACCCTATTAAAGAAATGTATATTAATAAATATTTAAAAAAACATCAATACATGCCCCCTCCTCCGCCCAAGCCCATACAGTACAGTAATGGGCAAAATAACTATTATCCAGATATGGATAATAGATTATTTGCCCATTATTAAACACTGCATTAGCATACATAAATAAAATTAATAAATAAAGTTATACTTACCACAACAGCAGGTCCTCCGTTGCCAGAAAGCATATATACAAAATAAATACATTCTAATGGCCCCTAACCCCTTAATCACCTTAGCAGTAACTAACCGCTATAGTCATTAAGGGGTTAACCCACCCTGACCCGGGAGGCCTAAACACCCAACCCAGACTGACTATACCCACCCTATACCATTGAGTAGTATAGTGGTACATCATACCCATATAATAATAATATGGGCATGATAAGCCTCTATAGCACTCAATGGGCACCCTAATCACAGTACAGTAATACACAAGACACACAGTAATAAAACATAACTAAACTCCAAAAAATCACACGTCACTAAATAAAATCAGTAGCCAGCTAATCCAATCAATAGAAGCAATTACATCAACAATGAATTAATTAAACCATTACCCAATCAAACCAATTAATTCCTAAACTAACTCAAAATGAATAGTAACACTAACCAATCCAAACAATGAATTACTCCAACATTAATTAATGTAACCATTGAAAGACAAAGAAATAAATTAAAACAATCTCTGAAGTAACCATAAAACACATTAGCTAACATAATATAACATTAAGTACAAGCGAACACCAATCGCAAACCTTTTATTACATTAAGCATGAACAAACAATCACATCCACATAATAAACTGCAATGAAAAATAGCAACAGCAATAACAAGTGAGAAATTCCCCCCAAATATTGTCATAATAATGTATTAAAGAGGTACAGATTAATATATTATCAGTCAATGTGCCTCCCCCAAAAAAATCAAAAAACACATCCAAAGATTAAACCTGTAAAAATAAACATTTACAAACATTGAATATATTACTTACCATTAGAAGCGGTGGCCCTCCGACTCCCGGGGAAACAGGAAGCTCACGTACCTTGAAGGCCTCCAACAGCATCCGATGCCATCCGCCATGAAGATCCGGCTCAAGTACCCCAATCTTCTTTTTTCTTTCTTTAATCACCTTCTTCTATCTTCATCTGTCACCATTTCTTGTTCTTCTTTATCTTCTTTATCTTCTTTCTTCATCTGTCAATCCAAAATACCCCATGTTAAATCCCAGCCGATGCTGTCTCGTCGGCTTCTTGGGCTCAAATGAGGCGTCACGGCCTTAAATAGGGCTTGTGACGTCACATTTAGCCTCAAAATGGTTAACAGCCACCTGATTGGCTATTAAAACCATGTTCCGACTTAAAAAAATTTTTTTTGGACATGACGTCACTTAAAGGGAATGATGGCAGCCAATCAGAATGGCTGTGCTTCATTTGCCTTTAAGATGACGTCACTAAATCCAAGATGGCCGGCGTCACATGGTATTTCAGCCAATCAGATCGTGTGAAGCAATTCCAGACGCTGATTGGCTGAAATATCTTGTGACACAGCGGCCATCTTGGATTTAGTGACATCATCTTAAAAGCAAATGAAGCACAGCCATTCTGATTGGCTGGCATCATTCCCTTTAAGTGACGTCATGTCCAAAAAAATTTTTTAAGTCGGAACATGGTTGTAACAGCCAATCAGGTGTCTGTTAACCATTTTGAGGCTAAATGTGATGTCACAAGCCCTATTTAAGGCCGTGACACCTCATTTGAGCCCAAGAAGCCGACGAGACAGCATCGGCTGGGATTTAACATGGGGTATTTTGGATTGACAGATGAAGAAAAGATAAAGAAGAACAAGAAATGGTGACAGATGAAGTGTCAGGAATCGGCGTTCTCCATGCTCCCCACACATAGCACCCCCTTCCCGCAGGGAGTCCCTGGACACACAAAACAAACCTACCTTACCGGCCTCCATGGCTCCTCGCCCCTGCCGCCGTCGCGGGATCACTCCCCTCGGCGATTCCTCTGCTCAGCGCCGGGCGCGCCCACGCCCTCCTGCACACACACCTGCACGCACACCTGCACCATCCACTGGCTCGGTTCACGCGCGTACACACGAGTTACGGAGCACGCTCAGTCTGCACACTCTTCTTCCCGTCCCCCGGACCTCAGGCTCCGCCACCGCACACTGCACGGGCATACTCAGGTTACCAACAAGACTCACCTGGCCTGTTATGCCTGCACCAATCTGCAGTGTCTCCCTGTAGCTCTTCCTGTCCCGCCTCCGTTCCTAATTGGACCTTCCTGCTTTATCTAGCTCCTCTCTGCTCTCAGTCTTTGCTCGACATAGTCTCTGCATGGAAGTACTTCTGGATTCTCTCAGTGTTTTCACAGGTTCTGACGCGGCTTGAATGACTATCCCCTCTGGCTCTCGATCTCGGCACTCCTTAGACAACGCTCATTCTGGTAACCCCTTGAACACGGCTTGGACAACGACCTATCTCCACTCTCCACTCGCTGACTTCGGCGAGGCATCCTCCACTCTACAACCGGTACCGGCAAGTATTGTCTACCTTACTACACCTGGCCTGGCAACTCTTCATACCACACTCCGGACACGCTCCCTTTGCTGCGGGTCCGTGTATTACCACTTCCCCCTTCCCCCTTCCCCCTTCAGCTCAGGGGACGGGTCTGGTCTGCGGGCAGCACCGGCGTAACATGAAGATAGAAGAAGGTGATTAAAGAAAGAAAAAAGAAGATTGGGATACCTGAGCCGGATCTTCATGGCGGATGGCATCGGATGCTGTTGGAGGCCTTCAAGGTACGTGAGCTTCCTGTTTCCCCGGGAGTCGGAGGGCCACCGCTTCTAATGGTAAGTAATATATTCAATGTTTGTAAATGTCTCTTTTTACAGGTTTAATCTTTGGATGTGTTTTTTGATTTTTGGGGGAGGCACATTGACTGATAATATATTAATCTGTACCACTTTAGGGTACAAATTAATACATTATTATGACAATATTTGGGGGGCATTTCTTGCTTGGTATTGGTGTTGCTTTTTTGCATTTCATGTATTATGTGGATGTCATTGTTTGTATTTTCATGCTTAATGTAATTAAAGGTTTGCGATTGGTGTTCGTTTGTATTTAATGTTATATTATGTTAGCTAATGTATTTTATGGTTAGTTCAGATATTGTTAGAATTTCTTTCTTTCTATTTAACATTTAAATTCATTAATGTTGTAGTAATTCATTGTTTAGATTGGTTAGTGTTACTATTCATTTTGAGTTGGTTTCGGAATTAATTGTTTAGATTGGTTAATGGTTTAATTAATTCATTGTTGATGTTGCTATTGATTGTATTGATTGGATTAGCTGGCTACTGTTTGTATTTAGTGACCTGTGATTTTTTGGAGTTTAGTTACGTTTTATTATTGTGTGTCTTGTGTCTTACTGTATTGTGATTAGGGTGCCCATTGAGTGCTATAGAGGCTTATCATGCCCATATTATTATTATATGGGTATGATGTACCACTATACTACTCAATGGGTATAGGGTGGGTATAGTCAGTCAGGGGTGGGTGTTTAGGCCTCACGGGTGGGTGAAGGGGGTATTAGCCCTAAGGATGGGTGTTTAGACCTTGCGGGTGGGTAACGGTTGGGTTAACCCCTTTATTACCTTAGTGGTATTAACCGCTAAGGTAATGAAGGGTTAACTCCCCCCGCAACCCCCCCGCAATGCCTAAACAGCCACTAAGGGCCAAATTCCCTCTTCACCCACCCCCTGCTAGCCACAGTATTGTATTGTATTGAATTGTATGTTTTTACAGTACTGGCACGGGTGTTTAACCCCTTCATTGCCTTAGCGGTTAGGCGCTAAGGTAATGAAGTTGCTGTACATGCATGTTTCCTGCCTCGGATGCATGACGGGGGGGTCCGGAGCTGCTATTAATGGCTATCAGCTCCGGAGACCCCCGGCATCAATCCGAGGCAGGAAAGGGGCCTGATTTTTTCTAAGTCCCGACACATCGCAGCTCATCAAGGCCATCTCCCCACCAATTTACCAAAAGTTTTGTGGTGAATTGGATTTGGGAAGAAGAACGCCTTTTAGGGCTGCGATGGGCTGCGATAGGCCGCGACAGCCGACTCGCGGGTCTCTGAATCGCGCGAGTTTATCAACCCTCCGAAAATGGTCGATAAGCGGCTGATCGCCGCTCAGTTGGCGAATTTCGGATGGTGATAAAATTTTGCGTCGATACAGGCCGTTATCGAGCACATATCGAAGCTATCTGAATACGAGTAGCCATTTTGGTCGATAAGTGCTCGATAAGGGCCTTATCGAGGCTTTCTGAATAAGGCCCTATATGTTTTACTTCTTTCTTTCTCAGGGACTAGCCAGCTGAATTAATTAACGTATCCTTATTATTTATTATTATTGTTTATTTATAAACATCAACATATTCCGCAGCGCGGTACAAGCTGATCTGTGTCAACAAGTCCCTATCCTGCTCTGTTTGTTCTGGATGGCATATTGCAGTTAGTGATGACATCACTCAGAGATCGTGCCTGCCAGCTACAGATCCTTACGAGGAATATCTTCATCCAACGCATTTTGCAATTGGCATGTCGTTTCATCAAGGGATAAAAACCTCACATAAAAGTCTATATTTATCAAGGTGGATTGGCTCCGCCCACCTGATGTCATTCTTGGCGCAGAAAAAAAAACTCCACCAACCCCACATTCAATACTATCGATAAAAGCAATAAATAACCAAATGTGGAAACTTGAGAAAACGCCAAAACACAACAAAACAATAATAATTACTGCTCCAAGATTAAATATGCCATCTATCAGACAGGTAGAGTCTGAATCTGAATCTGACTGTGAAGCCATTTGGCTGTGTGTCACATTTAAAGTATCTGGCAGAGTTACTTTTGGAGTTGAAATTGGAGGTGAAGATTTGAGGAAGATCTAGACTCTGCACGACAACTTTGCAACTGTGAGAAATTAACTTTCCAAAAGCTGTGATTCTTTGTACTCTTTCTATCCTCCAGTACCTGGGAAGTCTCTCCACCTGCATCTCACTATGGCCTCCCTACTGCTTTTTCTGTTTACTGTTTCCTCACTCCTTTGTGAACATCTCTCCAACTTCCCCACTCCCCACTGCACCATTATTTATACACCTCTCTCCCAACAACTTCTTTACCCCACAATAAAAAAACACCCACACAAATCCTCTATTCACACCCTCTATCTACTCCTTCCTGCTGCTGGGGATCTCCCCTAAGCCTGAAGCCAGACATACACACCTGATTTCACCCATGCCTCCCTGCCATCTCTTTCCCTCTCATTTTAAAACTGATTAACCTTAAAACTTGCCCCACAAATCAAGCATCCCAATAGCCTGCACTCATGGTTACTGTCCCACACTCAGTCACTCCTACCACCCATTGTCACCAAGCACTGCCATCTACAGCACTTATTCCCTCACCTGCTGTCTCTGTAAGTTCCCCATCAAACCTCTTAGATTTAAAACTCTTCGGGCAGGGATTTCCTTTCCTATTGTCTGATTTTGTTGCCCTTATTGTATTATTATTCCCTGTACTGTATTCTTTGTGAAGCGCTGAGTACACTTTTGGCGCTATATAAATAAAGACATAAAATAATTAAAAAAACAATAATAGATGATAAAAAAATCAATCAAATCTGGACGTGTAAAAAGGGCTAAAATAAAAGCAACCTTGATGATTAAAAAAGATTTGGAACAAAAACAGAAAACGTCAGCGAAGAGAGAAACAATTCCTATGCATAAAAAATATATATGTATTCAAAGATATATAATATCTATAAAGACACAGAATCAATGGATAAGACCATATTGGTAAATATAAGTTAGAGACTGTCACTCAAGGCATATTACTGAGGTGTGCAACCAGTGGCGGATTTAAAAAAATGGCGCCATTAGGCACTTACCTGAAGTCAACTTCCTCTTTCAAGGCCACACTGTCCTGTTGCCATTGAAATGTGACCCCATGTGACTCCATGTTGCCAGCCGCGCATGTGCGATCGTCGCCCTCCACGAGCGTCCGGCAAGCACAGATAGCGCATTAGCGGGTGTCAAGCATCAATCGCGCATGCGTGGGTGGCAAGTGCCAATCGCGCATGGTTGGGTGGTAAGCGCCAATTGCGCATGCAGCAAGCGCCAAACGCGCATGCGAAGGTGGCAAGCACCTATTGCGCATGCGCAGATGGCAAGTGCCAATCGCGCATGAGTGGCCGGCAAGTGCCAACCGTGCATGCCACCTCCAAATTGTGCCGTCCCTAAAATGTTGCCGCCTAATGGGAAATCCATCAATGTGCACAATAGAAGCACGATGGGCCTTCAAGTTAAAGGGGTAGAAGTGATGCACCTCAACAAATGAAAGTGAGGTGGGAGGGGGGGGGGGCAATAGACATCTTATCTTTGAATAAAAAGAGACGTTTGGATTGTTTACTTGCAAAGATAAATTGAACTTGCCGTGTTTTTACTGCAAAAGAAACATGGTATTGACATACCCAATAAATTTGGCAAGCAGCCAGCCTCAGCTTTTTAGAACATTTTATGGGAGGTTAAAAGTGTAATAGAAAAAGGAAAAAAAACATTTAGGAAGAAAGAATTGTACTCTTCAGTCTCAAAGATGATTGGTGTGTTAAAAAAAATTGGTCTGTATTTTACATCACTCCACGGTTCATTGAGTTTGATTTTATTGTCCAATTTTGTTGGTTTGGGAGAAAAACAATAAGATTAAAAAAAAGTATGTCTCAAAAAGGTTTCTCCCCGCAGGATGGTGAACAGATTTTTACCTTTCCAATAATATAAGTTTCATAAACTCTATCGGCGGATTCACTAAATGGCGATGTGCCGTATCACACCACAATCAGGCATTAAGTGTCATTCAAGTCACATTGCTATACACCGGTGCTTAGTGAATCTACTTCTTTAACTGAGGAAACTTCTTGGGCTAAAGTAATCGAATAAACATGTTAGCAATACTAGGTTCCAACTTTTTTTACATTTATTTTTATATGTAACATGTAGCATGTGACAGTGTATAAGTGTTACCAAAGATGGCAAGTGTTTGATGCTCTTATAAATCTGTAAAAATCCTGATTGTGTGCCTAACATAATGGCTGCTTCAGTCAATGTAAATCAGCAGCTACAATGTATCCTGATATTACTAAGGTAAAATGATCTATTATTACAGTTTACAGCTCAAACTGCTAGAAACATTTGCAACAAATTATCCCACACAGCAAAGTGTTGCGAATATCTTGCACTGCTTGGGAGGTGGACTAAAACTGCTATAGAAATCAAAAGATGCGTTAAAACTCATTAAAAATGGCATTAACAGTTGAATGAAAACAAAAAAAACAACAACAAAAAACAGTCACTATTATCTAATACTACAGAACTGATTTATTTATTTAAAAAACAAAAACCATGCAAGATTTCACATGTTTTGCCGCCTTAAATAATGGTCTTAAAAGTTTTAGTGACTGTAAAATTCTAAATGGACAGTTTTCTATCTGATTCATTTAGGTAACTACCACAGAATATGTCTATAATCTTTCAAAGCCAATTAGAATGATTCATGAAGGAAAGTTGTACATTGTGCTCCTGCTGACTGTATGAGGGTGCTTGAGCACAGTGCTACTGTAGTTCAAAGCAACCTCCATTAATTGAACATACAGTAAGGCTGATTTTCAATGAGAAAAAAATGTTGATGTAAGGAATCGGGGGCACGTCCCTTGCGCGTGCCCGCTCCTTACCTTCTGCTCCACCCACCTCCGCGCCCCTTACAGAGCATGCGCGCACACGGAGGCCTTCTAACATCACTACAGAGCTTGTAGCCTCCCACTTGCGTCACGCACCGCTCACGCGCAGCGCGCTCACGCGACGATCGTGCACCGCTCCCCAGCTGTGAGGCAAAAATACTAACGATGCTCACCTGTCTCCTGAGCCCTGTGTCCAATCCTGGTCCCTGCGAGGGCCGCGCCTCCGCTCCGTCTCTCACTCTTATTGCTCAACTCCTCCTATTTAGTTCCTGCTTGCTCAGTCACTCATTGCTGAGCATAGATCATTGTACCTTGCGTTCTTTGCTTTGCCTTGATTGTTCCTGTCTTGTCTTGCTTTCCAGTTGACACCTCATGTACCGACCCGGCTATACTATTGAACCCTCTCTGGATTTCGACCTGTCTTGCCTCTGACCACCCGCACTTCACCATCCCTGACCATGGCTAATGGACACACTACTAATCTACCGGCTCCAATCCCTGACCACAGCACAACGGATACTGACAACTCTACTGGCTCCTCCCCACGACCTCGGCAAGTATCAGGACTAACCCACTCTCTCCTATCCAGACCCGGCTACGCTGACAATCCACTTTCCTGGCACATCTCCGCTGCTGTGGGTGGCACAGTTTATACTTTCCCACCTCAGTACCGGTGTCCCTCCAAGTTCGTGGTGAGTGCAGGCGTTAAAGTTGAATCCATCCTAGCTGGTATAACTGCTGTGGTAAAAAAGGGGAGTATCCTAGTATAGCAATACAGATCAGCCCTAATTTAAAGTGGTACTGTACATTTAACAACCTTTTTTCAAACTTAGAAATTGTAACCTATATTTCCAATTTCAGGAAATCACAACTTTTCAAATAACAGTCAAACTGATTAAATGTCAATGGGCTCCTAAGGCAGAAGTGCCACTTGCTGGTATGTGGAGCTGCCCTTACATGTGCAATACCAGAATATGTAATACCAGAATGGTACAGTAAAATATTAAGGCACAGGTCCACAGTGGTCCCTTATTGACTTAACAAGGCAGTAACCAAAGTTAACGCCTCATTATGTGCTAAAAGGTACCTTCTATTAAACAGTGATAACAGTGCAGTATCAAACTATAATGGCTTTTTAACGCACTTTAACAGACAAAAATAGGGCAAAATTAAACCCGCAGGTGTATGGGGGTCTTCGGGTGGTCCTCGTGGGAGTTCGGGGGGCCTCCAGGTGGTCCCCGCAAGTGTCTGGGGGTCTCTGTGTGATGTCCGGGTGTCCCCGCTGGCCTCCGGAATGAATCATGTGGAGGGGAAAAAAATTGCTGCCAGTTTCATTACCTTAGCGGCTAAACGCTAAGGTAATGAAAGGGTTACAAATCAGGCAATGCGTAGTTGTTGGTACAGGGGGTGGTTACATAGTTACATAGTAGATGAGGTTGAAAAAAGACGTACGTCCATCAAGTTCAACCTATGCTAAATTTAGACAACAGATACTTTATCCTATATCTATACTTACAGTTAGGTCCGGAAATAATTGGACCCTGATACAAGTTTTGTTATTTTGGCTGTGTACCAAAATAAATTCACTTTAGAGATAAATAGTGAATATGGACTTAAAGTGCAGTCTATCAGCTTTAATTTGAGGGTATTCACACGCAAATTGGAGGAAGGGTTTAGGAATTACATCTCTTTAATATGTAGCCCCCTCTTTTTCAAGGGACCAAAATTAATTGGACAATTGACTCAAAAGCTATTTCATGGACAGGAGTGGGCTATTCCTTCGTTATTTCATCATCAATTAAGCAGGTAAAGGGTCTGGAGTTGATTCCAGGTGTGGCAATCGCATTTGGAAGCTGTTGCTGTGAACCCACAACATGCAGTCAAAGGAGCTCTAAATGCAAGTGAAACAGGGCATCCTTAGGCTGCAAAAAAAAAAGAAAACCCATCAGCGAGAAAGCAGGAACATTAGGAGTGGCCAAATCAACAGTTTGGTACATTTTGAGAAAAAAAGAACGCACTGGTGAGCTTTGCAACACAAAAAGGCCTGGACGTCCACGGAAGACAACAGTGGTGGATGATCGTAGGATCCTTTCCATGGTAAAGAAAAACCCCTTCACAACATCAAGCCAAGTGAAGAACACTCTCCAGGAGGTAAGCATATCATATCACAATGGAGGCAGTGTGATGGTATGGGCATGAATGGCTTACAATGGCATTGGGTCACTAGTGTTTATTGATGATGTGACAGAAAACAGAAGCAGCCGGATGAATTCTAAAGTGTATAGGGATATATTAGAAGGAGAAAATTGCACCGGTGAGCGACCTCACAGGTGCAGAAGGGTGCGCGGATGTTTACACAGACTATTGAATGTTCAAAAAAATCAGGGAGGGGACAATCAATGGAGGGGGAATTCTCTGGGGTGTATGTGTGATGTTTGATCAACCAACAAACAAAGCCAATACAAATGATAATCTGAAATCTTGATCTAATGTATAACCACGAACTGTATAATGAATAACCACTGATACTTAATGCAATCCCATGAACCAGCTCAGCAAAGTTCTACTCACAGATGTCATGTGTTTTACCAGTAATATTGTCCAATGAATAAAGTCCAATTTAAAATAAACTAGTCCTCATAGGATGGTAAAAAAAGGATCCTTATAGTTGTTGGCTAATGCATGCCCACACAAGAGGAAACCACTCCTCATATATACCTCAAAGAAAAGAAAAAGAAATTAGGTGGAGGCGCAATAGCAAGTGGAATCAACTTTATATTCACCTTTAGTGTCCAATAAAAATGTTTATAATATATAACATGCACTATAGGTGCACAGAAAAGAGTTAAAACATGAATAGATAATAATTATGAATGAGTGATATTGCTACATATCACATAGGCTAAACTGGTAAGTGTGTAATGATCAGAGATTGCCTGTAAGTGTGTAACAACCTGGGAGTCACGCCACCCTCGTCGTGCTCCCCACTCACCCGCAGCTCCGCCGGGTCCTCCCGCACCACGCAAGCAGCCTCCCTCCAGGACGCAGATTGCCGCTCCACTTGGGCGCGCGCATGCCGGTGTTCCTCTTCTAGTGCCTGTCCTGTGGGCATGCCCGGTCACGCGCCCGCAAACACAGCCACACGGAGGCGCGGCCACATGGAGGCACACCAGCCTCTTAAAGGCACAATACCCCAAACTATTGCTGCAATCAAATGCAGCTTTACCACTGGGCTCTATAGCTCCTCTCCCCGGAGCCCTTCTGGACCTATCCCTGTCGCAGCCTGGCCTATTCACACCCCCCCACCTTGCTACCCTGCCATTGGACCCTCTCACCTATACACCCTGCGGTGTCACTAACTCATCGGCTGAGCATCGAACTAGTTGTTCTCATCACTCTCTG
Source organism: Ascaphus truei (assembly GCF_040206685.1). Classification (NCBI taxonomy): domain Eukaryota; kingdom Metazoa; phylum Chordata; class Amphibia; order Anura; family Ascaphidae; genus Ascaphus; species Ascaphus truei. The sequence continues at coordinate 147,103,603 of NC_134485.1, read as the reverse complement.
CCTCCCTAGTCCTGTCCTGTTTTGTCTTGTCTTGCAGTCTTCCTCGTGTACCGAACCGGCTTCTTCTTCGACTCTCCGCACCTCTGGTATCCCGAACTTGGCATACGGCAATACGATTCTCCGCACCTCTGGCATCCGAACTTGGCAACCGGCAATACGACTCTCCGCACCTCTGGCACCCCGAACTCGGCATACGGTAAAACGATTACATCTCTCTCTCTACCCCGGACTTGGCTAACAGTACCCACTACTATCCGTACCTCTCCTGCCCCGGCCCGGACATCCAGACCAGATTCTACTCTCAAGACGTGCCCTTGTGGCTGTGGGTGGCGTTATATCCTTTCCCACCTCAGCACCGTGGTCCCGCCTCGTTTGTGGTGAGCACTACCTGACAAAGTGAGGTTGCTGCCTTGGTTGCTGCTGGCTGTCAGCTCTTGCGTGATCCTTCCTCTCTGGGGTTAACACCGGACAGTTCCTGCTACAGAACTGGATCGGGCGCATGCACTGCTGGGACTCACTACCTCCGTGAGTAGGTGGGGGCCGTGGGTCTCCCTGGCGTGCGCCATCAGATGAAAGCGTCCTGGGTGTTTCCAAGTTACCCCCTCTGGTTTCTCTTCAGAATCACCGGATTAACGCATGGATAGGTAGCAGGCTGATCAGCCTGTTCTGCAGCAGATAGCCAAATATTCCTCCCACAGCTCTCACGGTTTGCTCTGTATTCACTCCACACAGTACTGGCTCAATGTTGGCTCCTCCTACGCGTTTCACCACGTGATGTGGCTTCGTCAGGGATAGGGATGCACCTACCCCTACCTTCGCTCACTGGTGTCCCAGATCCGCGACCCACGATTTCCCTGCCGCCCAGTCACTGCTAGCAGTTCAATCTCTGAATTGTTTTACCAACATAAGGAATGGGTAAAAGTGCTATTACCCCAAAGATAGCTAATAGCGCTTTTACCCATTCAAAAAACAAAAAAATACAGTAAAATACATTAAAGTAAATACAACCCCCCCAACACCATCACATACAGTACAGTAATTGGCAAAATTACTATTATCCAGATATGGATAATAGTGCATTTGCCCATTTAAAATGAAACCAGCCAGCATAAAGTAAATAAAACTTGCACTTATCCCTGTCAGAGTGAAGGCCATCTTCATCTTCATCACCGTCCATGTCCTTTATTGGCAGCAACAGTACAATAAAAAATACTATTTTAGGGGCCCCTAACCCGTTAATCACCATAGCGGTTAATAACCGATACTGTAATTAAGGAGTTAAACCACCTTCCCCCACTACCCACCTGACAGGCCTAACCACCCACCCTGGGCAACTACCCCCACCCTCTACCCATACTCTATGCCCAGGACATACTTGAAAACGAGAGGTAGCTCTCAATGTATTACTTCCTGGTAAAACATTTTACTAATAAATAAATACAATTAATTGAGTGGCACAGTGGTACATCATGCCCATATAATATGGGCATGATTTGCCACTATAGCAATAAATGGTCAACCTAAAAAATAAACAAACAAGCGCCAAAAATACGACATGAAATCAAAACAATCGCCAAAACAAACACACCAAAAATAAACAATAAAAAAGTAAACATCAAAAATGTCCCAGAATTAAAAATCAAAAACACCAAAAAACAGAAATAAATAAAAGAAAACACCAAAAATAAACAAGAATTACAAAAACAAAAAACAAAGAAACACAAGAATTATAAAAAGCAATCAATAAAAATACATATAAAAGAAATAAAAACAAGCATTTGCCAAAAATGTATAAAAACATTGGCAATCAATGGGTAAGCAAAAATAAATCAAAATGTAACAATGCAATCAAAATACCTGAAAATTTCAAACAACATACATTCAATGGTTTTTCTTCCCTTTATATGTCTTCACTCTTCGATTCCCGGGGAATCAGGAAGCTCTCTATCAGTGGCCTAATGATCTTCAGCTCCAGGTAAATTGCTTCTTCTTTTCTTCTGTTCTTTCTTCTCTTCTGTACTTGTAATCCAGTCCAGGGGGGGAGATGTGTTCCTGTCATCTTCTTCAGGTTGATGAGAAGAAGCAGGACTTATATAAGGTCTATGAAGTCACATTCACTGTCAAATGACACACCTCCAATCCTATAGGATAGTGTACCATGGGACATAACCCGTTTGTTTTTTTAAAGAATGAGACGTTATGTAAAGGGAGGGAAGCCAGCTAATCAGGAAGGCTGTGCTTCCCCCCACTTTAAGATGACGTCACCAAAAACAAGATGGCTGCCATCACATGTTACTCCAACCAATCGGATTGTGAGATATACCATGTGAGGCATTGGTTGGAGTAAACCATGTGAGAGTCCATTTTTGGAAAGGATGTGACGTCACTCCCTTTCGATGACACCACATCCTTTCCAAAAATTGACTCTGTCACATGGTGCACCATCCAATAGGATTGGAGGTGTGTCATTTGACAGTAAATTTGACGTAACAGGCCTTATATAAGACCTGTCTCTTGTCATTTGACCTCAAGAAGACGACGGGAACACATCACTCCCCCCCCCCACCCCCTCGGAAGGGATTACAAGTACAGAACAAAGAAGAGAAGAACAGAAGAAAAGACAAGGCAACTTACCTGAAGCTGAGGATCATTGCGTCGCAGATGGTGAGATTCCTGATACCTCGGGAATTGGAGGGTGAAGACATCTAAAAGGTAAAAACCATTGAATGTATGTTATTTAAATTTTTCAAGTATTTCGATTGTATTTTTAAATTTAGATTTTTTTTGCTTGCCCATGTATTTATCTATGCCCCGTTAGGCCTATAGATATACAGTGACAAGTAATGCATTTTTTTGCAAATGCTTATTTTTATTTCTTTTGTGTATTTTTGTTGATTGCTTTGTATAAATCTTGTGTTTCTTTGTTGATTGTTTTTGTAATTCTTGTTTATTTTTGGTGTTTTCTTTTATTTATTTCTGGAATTTTTTTGGTGTTTATTTTTTTATTATTGTTTATTTTTGGTGTTTGTTTTGGTGATTGTTTTAATTTAATGTAGTATTTTTTTTTGGTGCTTGTTTATGTTTTATGTTGACCATTGACTTTCATAGTGGTAAATCATGCCCATATTATGTGGGCATGATGTACCACTGTTCCAAACAATTGGTTTCTTGGCATTTGTAATATGCTTGTTTTTTTAATGTAATGTATTTTATTTTGTGCCTGTTTTTTTTTTTAGCTTGCTCATGTATTGCTATAGAGACAAAGCATGCCCATATTATATGGGCATGCTTTAACACTGTGCCAATCAATGGGTAGTGGGAGTGGAGGGTGGGGTTAGTTGCTTCAGGTAGGGTGGCAAGGCCTCCAGGGTGGGAAGTGGGGAGGGTGGGGTGTAAACCCCTTAATTACTATAGATGTTACTAACCACTAAGGTGATTAAGGGGTTAGGGGCCATTAGATTGTATTTGTTATTGTACTGTTGCTGCCAACGGAGGACATGGACGGTGATGAGGATGAGGACGGCCTTCACCCTGGCAGGGGTAAGTGCAAGTTTACTTTACTTTATGCTGGCTAGTTTGATTGTAAAAAGGCAAATGCACTATTATCCATATCTGGATAATAGTAATTTTGCCCATTACTGTACTGTATCCAGGGACGCTTTATACATTAGCCTGACTAGGCACAGTGCCTAGGGCCTACGAACCTTTGAGGGCCTACAATATTTCACTTGAAAAAACACTTAAACAAAAAAAAAATCACAAAATAAGAGAAAACAGCACATTTTAATTTAAAATACCTTCGAAGTATCGATACCTTTAACGAAAGAAAAGTATCGATGCCAAATATCGCTAGTATCAAAAGAAACAAGCAAACGATGAAATTAGCATAAAATTAGTAAAAATATCGGACACACAGGCCTCTAGAAATAAAAGTGCCTAGGGCCTACGAAGGTCTTAAAACGGCCCTGACTGTATCTGTTAAGGGGGGGGAGGTACAGGGGGTGGGTTGTGTATTGGTAGGTAGTAGGTATTTTAATGTTTATTGGGGGTAGAGGAATTGGGTGAAAATGGGGTACTTGGCCCAGGGTGGGTGGTTAGGCCTACCGGGTGGGTTGCGTGGGGGGGCTGTTAACCCCTTCATTACCATAGCGGTTTATACCACTATGGTAATGAAGGGGTTAACTCCTCCCGCATCCTTCCCGGTAGGCCTAACCACCCACCCTGGGCCAAGTACCCCCTTCACTCACCCCCTCTGCCCCCAATAAACCAGCTACCGTGCATTAAACCCTGCATTGCCTTAGCGACTAGCCGCAAAGGTAATAAAGCTGCTTTAATTGAATTTTTACTAATAGTGTGCGTGAGCAAGGGGTCTCCTGCTCTGAAACGCATTGATTACAGCCTCAGGGACCCTCTACTTCCCTGCAATGTTAAAATCCTTCGTGTTACATAACCAGAGGGATTAAATCCTGGAGGGGGACCTATATCTCGGGAAGTAGGGGGTCCCCAAGGCTGAAATTAATGCGGTTCAGCTCAGGAGACCCCCTGCTCCCGCACACTATTAGTAAAAATAAAAATTGAAGCAGCTTCATTACCTTAGCGGCTAGCCGCTACGGTAATGATTTATTTTTTATTTTTTAGGGGTGGTTTTGATACTAGTGTGCGAGAGCAGGGGGTATGTACACGTACACTAGTAATAAAATGAATATTGGAACTGCACGTTTGCCTGTAAGAGCCGAGCATGGAGACGCAGTGTCTCCATGCGGCTTTTCCAGGCTGCAGTTTCAATCAGTTGCCGATTGTGAGAATTAGAGCGCGTGCATTTTTTTATCGAACTTTCAAAAACTTGGATTTTTTCTTAGTGAATACCATTTTTACCAACATGTTTTAGTGCGCGATAAATCAATGCAAAGTTGTTCGGCAATGCACTGATTTTTTCACTGCTTTGTGAATAGGCCCCTTGGTGTCAGGAGGCGGATCATAGAAAAGTGGTTTTTTTTGTTGCTCAAGCTTCATATCACAATATTTTTTTAGAGCCAACTACATTTCTGTTCAGTACGGAAACGGTAGCTCTATAAAAACGTTCTCTCTCAATTTTTGGCGCCGCAACCAAATAGCAAATATAATTTGGCAAATCTTTTCTAATGTTAATTGACAATGTAAAAGTTGAAGAACTTGTTGATTCTGCCACGTTTCCTGAGCAGATATCCCTCAGACTATAATAGAGTAATAGTTGTATCCTTTAGTCTTTCGCTCCTCTCTTAACTATGCTATGCAGACCAGTGTTCCAGAATTTTGCAGACAGGATTCCACTCCAGCATATATTTTGCGTGAATGCCTAACTGTGCAGAGCATTGGAAGTGAAAAGGGTGATATACTATTATTTTACTAATGTTTATTTTCTCGAGATGCAACTAAATTGCAGAGTAGTACAATAGTTGTGAAATAAATATAAAATAACAATAGAGTATTTCTAATATTAAAATTCATACTTTTAGTATACTATAAGTTTATATTATTCAATATTATTATCTTATGAAGGGCATAGCCATTTACATTACTAGTCTATAGTTGCAAAATAACTATAAAAGGTTATTTTTTTAACTTATTGTCTTCCTTTTTTTTCTTCTTTTTCTTACATGGAACCTGATATAAGTTCAGCTACTGCAAGGGGCAGGCAGCGAAAAAACGGTGACAGCAGAAGAAGCTCAGGATGTACAATGTCTATGGCCGGATGCCTGCAAGATGTCACTGAATCTCCCTCTGAGTACAGCCCTTGTGACACAACTATGTGGAGCCTATAAGCTCTCGACAAAGCGCTTAAAAAGCCATTATTTATAATAACTGTTAAATGATGAGACATTGTTTACCCAGATCGCAAGATAAATTCTCACTTACAGAATGCCTGCCTCGGTTTTCTGAGAGTCATCTGGTTTTTATTTTAAGAGCAAAATGTAATTTGTCTCATACTAGCAAAGCAGAAGTATTCACACAAAGTATTTTTTTCTCTGCACCCATGTAATACAGTACATACAGTATATATATGGGTCGTTGCTACAAAGACATCAAGTGAAAAAATATCTTAAAAGGTCTATGTAACAACGCAGAGATGTGTTTTGATGCACTGCACTATTTTTTGCATATTATTAAGTCCACTCCGAGTCTAACAGAGACACTCCAAGACTTTCTTACATCTGATACAGAATTTTAGACTTATGCCATTTCATTTATGGCAGTGTTTTGGGGGCAAATAAAAGGGAAAGAGAATGGCACAGAGAGACACAGAATGTGATACATCTTAAGTCGTTATAATATGGGCATTATGTAACTTCACCCCAACTCCTCCTACTGGCACTCCCCAAGTCATATGCTGGGACAGATGGGGAAAAACAGGTGAAGGATGAAAATACAATGGATTTGTGCAAACATTGCCTTAATACATAGACCCCTAAGTAATCTAAGGACTTCAACTGTCCTGACATACAATGTACAAATTCACTGAAGACATTCTCTATGATATTGTTCTTCTTCATCAGTTTACAGGCTAAATCCCTTTCTCTCTGTTGCTGTAGTTTAACTACTTCAGTTTTATTTAAAACTGTTAAACCACTCAAAATTATGAATATTGTAATATGCATTTTCTGTGTTTGATATCTGAAACACTAAATTGTATTGCTGAATTGGGGTAAGTAAAGCTGTGAATGGCATGCTCTGATAGAACCCCAACTTGTTCTCCCCTACTAGTCAGGAGCATAATGTCGCCTATGCAATGACATGCAATGTTCTCCTTATTAATTGATTGGTGCTCTAGGCCTCGTCCAGGGTGCAACCAAGCACGCTGGTGCTCGAGCGCCAGGCCGTCATGCGCTCAGGTTGCCCGGATGATTTCTGGCCAACTAGTTGCGCGTGTGGGGGGAGGGGGGGGGCATGTCAGGGGACGCACCTGCGAGCAGCAGAATCAAATTTATTTGTATCTGCAAGCAGCTGAGTGCCAAGCGTTCATGGGCGCACGCTAGACAGACTCATTGCCATCATGCATTTGATTGCATGTCGCATGAGCGTGTAAGCGCCCTCAGCTTCACCCTGGACGTGGCCTTACATCAAGACGATGCAAGGACGCATAGGGTAGCTGCACTGCGGTGCTCCTAGAGGTCTAGTATAGATGGTCATTCTTCAGAAAATTCCATGTTTAGGTAATGCCAAAAATATATCTCTATATGTCTCCATGAACATTTAATTTTCTCCATCACAAACACCCACATTTGGTGACAAAATAAAAAGTTTTAAAAACCCTTTAAAGTTACATCAGGAAAATAATCTGTTTATGAAATGAAGTGTTTAAGTGATTTAAAGGCTGGGAATTTTTTTAATGTTTATAAAAGTAAATGCACTTTGAAAAGGATGATGCCCCGTTAAATGAATTGCAGATTATCTTAACTATTTGTTAACATTAACCACTTTACTAAAATGATCTAATAACGTATACTTCCCAGTTAAAGGTTTTTATTGGACTCCAATCAATTTTTCAAGTTATTTCTCAAATGTAGTGTATAGTTTATGTGCACAAATACCCTATGCACACATTAAATGTGCAGAGGCAATGAAAACATTGCTACCATCAATGCAGCCTCTTCAGCAAGAGCCAACATTGTATGCTCTGTCTGAACTATTTGTCTTTGCCTCAGACAATTGTGATTTATTGAAATCACTTGCTGTTCCCACACCACTGTAAGTTTTCCAGAGCTTGGTAAACGCTCCACAGGCTTTTTTTGCAGCCTGTCTTGCATATCAGATACAGACTCTGACAAAATGCTTAGGCTTCAGATGACCAGATTACCATTGAGACTAGCATCTCCTTTGATAATTAAGAAACCTAGAAGGTTCAGCAATTACGATGCCACAAATGATAGTGGATGCATGAGTAGTAGGTTTTGATGAAGCCTATGCAAGATTATTTGGCTGTAAATATTGACCATTTTAGTTTTCTATGCCAGAACACAATCACAACAAGGAGCCAAAGTGTGATGTTGATAAGGATTAGAGTGTACTGGTTTTCTTCACTTGGCAAAAACGTTGCAAGAAACTGAGGGGCAGATCCTCAGGTCGCTAATTTTTTTACCATAACGTTATCTAAGTGTAGCCCCTGTAAGAAATAGTGGGCTACCTATCCTTCTACTTACTGGAGTAAGCCCTGGTAAGGGCAGGAGCCAGTAGTAATCATGGGGTTTTCCCCCACCAAGCCCTGCCTTGAGTGATAGAGGTATAGAGGTGTATATATAAAGAGAATGATGAAGCTACTCTACAAATGAATGGGTAAAGGGTGGCTTAACCCATTAATTACTTTAGCGCTTATTAACCGTTATTGTTATTAAAGGGTTAAGTAACACCACAATATATTTGCTATATGGTGTGGGTGGGTTATGTATAGTTTTTTAATAATTGTTATGCTTCTTGCGGGTGTGTGTATTGTTTTGAATGTGGGTATTGGGGGAAGGGGATATTGTCCCCAAGGGACGGACGGAAGGCCTCCCGGTGTGTTGGGGGTGATGATGGTTATGCCTCACAGGGGAGGGTAGGAGGGTAGGAGGGTGGGGTGTATTTATGTTAAAGTATTTATGTGTCTTGTAATAATTTTTTTGGGCACAGACTTGATACTGCAGGCAACACCCGAGGGCCACCGCCAGCCTATAGTACCATTCCTGTGCCTAAAAAAATTACTATGGGTTATGTATAAAAGGGGGGTTTAGGTGTTGTTGGGGGCACAGAGCCTGATTGTGCTGTGTATTGCAATGTTTATTGGGGGCCATTGTCCGCAACATGTTAAACATGCTACTGTGACTTAACCCCTTCATTGCCTTAACGGATAGCCGGTAAGGTAATGAAGCAGCATTACTGTATTTTTATTATTAGTGTACATGTGCAGAGGGTCTCTGGACATGAACCGTGTTGGTTTTATGTCCGGGGACCCCCTGCTTCCCGAGATACAGGCACCTTTATGAGGTGTCGGTATCTCCTATGAATGGAAATGTCCCGCGTCACGTGATCGGGCTATCTCAATGCATAGGAGATACCGGCACCTCATAACGGGCCCTGTATCTCGGGAAGCAGGGGGTCCCCGGACATAAAACCAACGCGGTTCATCCCCAGAGACCCCCTGCACATCTACAATAGCAATCCTATTGATATGTACACATTATTTTTTTTGCCGCCGAGATTTGTGCAGAGTGAGGCGGATCTCGCTCTCTGTTGACAGATCTCACCAGCGGAGCCATTCTCGCCAGGGCTCGCCATCTCTCTGCCGGATTCCTCTCACAGATATGCGCACCTTCCTGCATACTGCGAGGGGAATCCGCCAAAAACATGGAGAGTTTTAAGTCGGGCGAATGGCCATTCTCGCAGTTCTCTGCATAGGCCCCTAAGTTTTCACAGGGGTAACGGAGTATCCTGCATATGGCGAACATAAACGGCAATAATGTGGCGACTTTATTGCCGTTGTGGCTTTCATTAAAGTAGCTCTCTATATAAGCCCCACAGTCTCTGCCCTGTAGAGTTTTTGGTGCCTGAGGCACAGGGAGATAAAGTGACTTGCCCAAGGTCACAACGAGCTGACACCAGGAATTGAACCAGGTTTCCCTGGTTCAAACTCTGTGCCAGAGTCAATGTCTTTACTCACTGAGATGTATGTATGTATGTACACTGGCGACACACTTTATTCGAGCTCGGCTAGTCCCACGAATTCGGGTATACCCGGGTGTATTGAGGTTTGTGACTGTTTTCTGCCCGAGTGCATTGAGGTATTTTCCAAGCAGGGATTGAAGCATTTTATTCCCGCTGGCTGCAATACTGCACAGTATATATATATATACTGCATTACAATTCATGAATTTATGCCATCTGGTAGACACGCGAAGCATTGCAGCCTATTAAATCCTAATCATTATCATTTAACAGATCAGCCGCCCGTCAGCCAGGCATGAACCCAGGCTGGGCAGGCAAACGCAACGGGGCTTGTCAGAGGTGAGGAGCGGCGCATTCCAGGTATCTGCCAGGTACATACTGGGTATTTGCTCGAATAAAGTGTGTCGGTGCAGTACAGTTGTGTTAAAAAGAAAGTACACCCTCTTTGAAATCTATGGTTTTATATATCAGGACATAATAACAATCATCTGTTCCTTAGCAGGTCTTAAAATTAGGTAAATACAACCTCAGATGAACAACAACACATATTACATGGCGGAGATTTGAAGTTGAGCATGTGTATTTATTTAAAATTGTTACATTCTTATGGGTACAATGTTATGGGTACAATGCTAATACATAATGCGTCAATAACTAATAAAACTTTTTCCCAATGTGCATGTGAAGTGTTTTTTTTTTTTAACACGACTGAACACTACGATAATCCCCATTCATCAAGGTAACGTTATGATGGCCGCTTTGCTAACACACATTATTTTTGCATCACAGCTTTGAGAAACCCCGTTTATAAGAAGAAAAATAATAGGCCCATATTTACTAAGCAGTGTTATTGCATAAGAAGTCTATTGTGGAATAGCACCGCTTAGTAAATAGGGGCTATTGTCATAAAAAGCTGCGCACTTTCAAGGACATTTTGCATTGTTTAATAATAAAATAGTGAAGGTTCACTTGCAAATATCTCATGAAATATCAGAAATGTCACACTTTTACATTTATATATAGCAAAGAACATACTGAACGGTTACCCCCGCTTCAGCTAAAGTAATATGATAGGTGTTGGTGCTTAAAGGGGCTAATTATTTATTTATAATGGCCTTGACAAAGCAATAGCAGCGAAACACGATGAGGTGTCAGTACACTACCTTACATGTAGAGGTATAACAATTATTAGGTTAAGGCTTAGGTTCTTGGACAAACCTGTTATTGTTCCTATACAGTGTATTACCTAGCTGAGATCTCCTTATTTTGTCAATCTAGGAGTCTCAGCAGTGTCATATTGCTACACAGTTTTTAAACCAATAAAGTACCAGTGTTAGCCATAGATCTGCATACTTCAGATCTTCAGCTCACACGACATCTTGTGTTATATACAGTACACTCACGAACATATTACTAATACCACTCTAATCATATAACTACATAGTCCATGGTCTGAAGTGGTGCACAACCTATCAGGATTGTAAACAACTATCATCTGGACACTTGGCTGCCAAATACACCAGCCGCGTGCTAGGTTCTCTGGTTTTGGTGCACCTACAAGTACTATATTACTGTTGGCACTACATTTAAGGTGTTCTACTATTCTTCCTGCACACAGGCATTCCCTAGCCTAGGAGATGTCTTTATACAAGGGTCACTAGGGCCAGTGAATCCACATAACACTGGTAATCCAACACTGGTTAAAACACTATTCTCTATAGGGTCTACTACACCCTTAGAGTCTATATAGCGCTCGCAATTTATTTAATCCTTGTTTTAAACCCCATTGTTTTAACGAGTTCCTAATAAAATATATGTTTTAATTTTATCATCATCTCACAAGGTGACAGAGTGCTACACAGGGGTCATTTTTCTCTCTGGTCTCATTTATATATAGCATCAGATATTAGGATGATTTCCAGAAAATTACATACAAGTGGCAACTTTTTAGCCAATTTGGCAGCTGCAAATGTCCAATTTTCCATCTCTAATTAAAAAAAAAAATGCAAACGTACAAATTAGCAACATTTGTGAGTTGCAATGAAGTGACAGTATTAGGCCAATAATTTTGCTTCCATTTTTCTTTCAAGCTCTATAATTTAAAGGAGCCACGTTTTGATAAAATGGTTTATCCTAGAAACCACAAACATTTAACCAAAACAAAAATATATATGTTTGTGAAGTTTTGAAAAAGACTAAAAAGGGTTATACTTTGGGAACAAATGATCACATGAATTTAGCTCTACTGTAAATAACCACTGGAGAGGATTGTCGCTTTAAAACAGGGATGGCCAACTCCAGTCCTCAAGAGCCATCAACAGGCCAGGTATTAGGGATATCCCTGCTCAGCACAGGTGGCTCAATCAGTGGCTCAGTCATTGAGATTGAGCCACTGATTGAGACATCTGTGCTGAAGCAGAGATATACTTAAAGCCTGACCTATTGGTGTCCCTTGAGGACTGGAATTGGCCACCCCTGCTTTAAAATATGTTATAAATCTTTTAGCATTTCACCTGAAAGCCAGTAGTCTACACACTACAACAAATATTGTCATAAAAATTAAGTGAAACAAGTAGTCAAGTGGTTAATTTGTATTAATAAAAACAAATGTAGAGTAAAAATGATACAATTTAAGTGCTACCTAATGTTGCAAGAGAATAGCAAGCTCCTCTTCAGGCAAATAAAAATACACTAAAACATTGTTAGAAAAGCACACATATCAGTGTATACCCATGGGTAATACGTATAAAAGAAAATAAGTCAAAACCAATGTGGCTAAATAAACAGGTAGGGGAGGAAATGGAAAAAAAGAGGAAGGCGTTTCGATTCTTTAAATCAGAAGGGACGGAGGCAGCATATCAGAATTATAAGGAATGTAACAAAAATTGCAAAAGGGCAATACAATTTGCAAAAATGGATAATGAAAAAAGGATTGCAATAGAAAGTAAGATCAACCCTAAAAAGTTATTTAAGCACCTTAATAACAAAAAATCAGAAAAGAGAATATACAGTAGGACCCTTTCAGTGTGAGATGGTCAGGCAGATTATTGGAGATTAGGAAAAAGCAGAGGAATTAAACAAATTCTTTGCCTCTGTGTTTACCATGGAAGAATCCATTTCAATTGTAAAGCCACAACCTCTATATTAATAAACATTTCGTTAACTGAGGAAGATGTTCATACATCCAATAGTTCTCAAGGAGTTAAATTCAGTAATAGCCAAACCATTACATTTAATATTCAAGGACTCCATTTCCACAGGCTCAGTACCACATGATTGGCGTAAAACGGATGTGGTGTGTAGATTTAAAAAGGGAGCTAGATCACAACCAGAGAATTACAGACCTGTAAGCCTGACTTCAATAGTGGGGAAACTACTTGAAGGTTTAATACGGGATATTATTCAGGAATATCTAATGGAAAACAAAATTATTAGTAATAGTCAGCATGGATTTATGAAGGATAGTTCATGCCAAACTAACCTTATTTGTTTCTTTGAGGAGGGAAGTAGGAATTTAGACCAGGGTAATGCAGTTGATGTGGTCTACTTAGATTTTGCAGAGGCTTTTGATACGGTTCCACTCGAGAAGTTGGTGTACAAAATAAAGCAAATTGGCCTCAGTAAAAAAAATATGCACCAGGATTGAAAACTGGTTGAAGAATAGATGTCAAGAGGGTTGTCATAAATGGAACTTTTTCAGGTTGGGCTAAAGTCGTGAGTGGAGTACCTCAGGGACCGGTACTGGGACCCTGCTTTTAAACTTGTTTATTAATGACCTTGAGGTTGGCATCGAGAGCTAAGTCTCCATCTTTGCTGATGACATTAAATTGTGTAAGGTAATAGAATCAGAGCAGGATGTAATTTCTCTCCAGAAGGACTTGGACTGGAAACGTGGGCAGGTAAATGGCAGATGAGGTTTAATACAGAATATTGTATGGTTATGCATTTGGGAAACAAGAATAAACAGACTACTTGCAAATTAAATGGGGATAAATTAGGGGAATCTTTGATGGAGAAGGATTTAGGAGTGCTGGTAGACAGCAGGCTTAGCAATAGTTCCCAAAGTCATGCAGTAGTTGCAAAGGCAAACAAGATCTTATCTTGCATAAAATGGGCAATGGATAGAAGGGAAGTAAACATAATTACGCCCCTTTACAAAGCATTGGCAAGACCACACCTTGAGTATGAAGTACAATTTTGGGCGCCACTCCTTAGAAAAGACATTATGGAACTAGAGAGAGTGCAGATAAGAGCCACCAAATTAATAAAGGGGATGGACAATCTAACTTATGAGGAAAGGCTTGCTAAATTAGATTTATTTACATTAGAAAAGAGGCGTCTAAGAGGGGATATGATAACTATATACAAATATATTCGAGGACAGTACAAGGTGCTTTCAAGAGAACTAGTTATCCCAAGGACAGTACAAAGGACTCAGGTAATTCCTTAAGGTTGGAGGAAAGGAGATTTCACCAGCAACAAAGGAAAGGGTTCTTTACAGTAAGGGCAGTTAAAATGTGGAATTAATTACCCATGGAGACTGTGATGGCAGATACAATAGATTTGTTCAAAAAAAGGTTGGACATCTTTTTAGAAAGGATATGTATACAGGGATATACCAAACAAGTAAACATGAGAAGGATGTTGATCCAGGGAGTAATCTGATTGCCAATTCTTGAAGTTAGGAAGGAATATATTTTCCCCTTTATTAGATATCATTGGATGATATGTCAATGATATGTCAATGGGTATTTTTGTTTGAGTTCTTCTGGCTCAATATACTGTAAGTATAGATATAGGATAAAGTATACAGTATGTTGTCTAAATTTAGCATAGGTTGAAATTGATGGACGCATTTTTTTTTCAACCTCATCTACTATGTAACTACAAACTGATTTTGTTAGTGGTTATTCAGAGAATTATGCTCAACTGAAGGAAAATGCTGCTTTATTTCAAAAGTGACCAGCGCTTTTAATTTAGCCCATATCCAATTCATAAAGATGGCCACATTTAATGCAGCAATACTACATTCCCCTTCTTTTCTTTTTTTAATATGTAAAGCATGTGACAATGTATAATTTTACATTGCCTAAGCTGGAAATCTTTTGGTGCCTAAGCTGGAAATCGTTTGGTGCTCCTGTTATAAATCTGTAAAAATCCTGATAGTGGAACTAACATAATGACCGCCTTTCAGTTTCAATCAATCCTTCAGTCAGGGTAACTCAGCAGTTACAATGTATCCTTATATTACAAAGGTAACATTATCTATTGTTACAGTTTGCAACTCAAACTGCAGGGAATATTGGCAACAAACAGGAAAGTGTTGCAAAGATATTCCACTGCTTGGGAGGTGGGCTAAAGCTTGCTATAGAAATCAAAGGATGGTGTAACTCAGGGGTGGGCAAACATTTCCCCCTCCTCTCCCCCCCCCCCGCTTTCTTACCGTGTCTCCGGCGTTTCTGATGTCACAACGTCATGTGGCATCACGTTGCTACGGCGATGCATTGCCAGAAGTCACAGGAGACAAGGTAAGAGAAGTTACAGAGGTCTCGTGCGGTCCCCTGGCATTTAATTTCAATGCTTTGGTGAAGAGCGTGGGGCCTTAACTCATTCAAAATTGCATTAAGGGTTGAATTTAAAAAAATGCAGTAAGTATTATCTAATACTACAGAACTGATTTATTAAAAAATATATAAGATTTAACGTTTTGCTGCTTTAATAGTTCTTTTAAAATTTTAATTTATTCTCATTTGATAACAAACAAATGGGCATGTTTATGACGTGAATAAGCTCTTAGCCTTACCAGGCTTGCCATCATGCTTCTTCACACTCCCATTGTTCTATCATCCGTAATAAGAACCGATCAGATTGTCTAACCCCGGAGAAGCAACCCACTTATTGTTTATCAATAAGGGTAAAAGTTACCAGGGATTGGTGCATAAGGGTTTATCTGAGCTGTACAATAATTTAAGAAATCTAAACCAGCACTGCAGTTTTCGGTGGAAAAAGAAAATGAAATCTAAACTTGATTCCAGCTTTACACAGTCAAATTATAATGGTCGGACAAGATGAGGAAGCAGAGATATTTTATGCCTTCAATTCATATATTTAATTCATCAATGCCTTTTTCTTTAACCCCTTTGCTGCTTAGGCAGGGGGAAGCGGGCACGTCTCCCTGCTGATGGAAGGGGTTAAATAAGCATTTTTCATATATTTTTTTCATTATACAAATCAGTCTATAACATATGGAAGTTTCTGACAGTTTTTTTTATTAGGAAAGTTGATTTTGACCTTGACAAGAAAGAAGTGAATGAACTTTTCTAGTTAAATGCTTCAAATTGCCCTGAAGTTCTTTCATGATATGAATCCAGACACCAGCTACTCATTATGGTTCCATAGACTCCAGCTGCAAGTTACTCTCTGTGGCCTTATTTGTATTGTGTCAATACATTTGTATCTACTTAGCGTTATTAAAGTATTGATTGCCTCACTCTGCTAGATGTGCCTTTGTCTTAACTCTGGCTCACCAAATACCGGTTTTGAAACGGTTAAGAAAATGTTTATCACAAGACTGGCTTCAGAGTTGAAAGTAATGTGATCAGTAATGAATTTTGTGTTACATTAGGTTGTATAAATGGGCAGACAAGCACAGACAACAAGTGGCCAGGAGTCGGGGCTAATCTAATGAAGTAAAAATAGAGACAGCACCAATTATACTTGGGGCCAGCTCAGAGCTGCTGCAGGGACTGCAAATGAATAGGTACAAATCAAATTACTGACTAATAGACGCACTACAAGAGGGGGCAGTCAAAGCTAAATGCATTAAGGCCTTGTGACCTCCCTGCTCTAAGCAGCACAATTCCAAATTTGACTTCTATCCCTTTCTTTATTTCACTCTCTCTCTCCAGAAATCAAAGAGACTCTTGTTCACTTAAGAGCCAGGATGCAAAAATGTTTCTTCTAAAAAGATTGAAACATTTGCACTGTCCAAATGGGAAAAGCGCTTTTACATTATCAGGCTATTCTGCAGAAAGCCATTCTTCGAGCTCTGCATTACAAACCCGGCAACCTGTCAGCCTAGCTTTTTAAGTGTTCACGCACCCTTCAGAAATGTCAGACAGAACAGAATATTCAATGTAGAGAAGGTTATGTGATTACTTAGAGACTCTCTCTAGATAGTTTATTTTCTTCCATCTTTCTGCTAGGTTACAAATAAAAATCTTTAAAAAAAATGAAGGTTTAGGCCTGGCTTTGTTAAACTATTTAAATTGGCGATAATATTCTGTGTTATGAAAAACACTGAAAGCTGGATATTTTTTCAAATTGAACACTATTTTCACTAAGAATTATATACGCATGATAATTGAGCATTAATTAACTCCTAATAGCTTTCTGGCAGCAATGCAAGAGAATCATGATAGTCACTATCACAATTTCTTATTAATGCCAAAACTGCACATGCCAATATAATACAATGCTACTATAGGGTAATGTTATACAAATCATTACATTATCCTATGGACAAAAAGTATTTTAACCCTTTTGTTACATCATGGGCTTCCAATGATGGACTTGATTGAAGCTAACTTCAAAGAAGATGAAAAAGACTCATCTTTTTTTCTTAACAGGGAGTCCTCCTCACATGTCCTCTTAATAACAACTAGGGTGGTATCGAAGAGTGTGTCCCTTTTATAGGGATTGTAGCGTTTGCATACGACATTTAAGGAGCTACATGCGGTAAAGCAACCAATCATATGACTTGCTTTACCACATGTTTGCTGTCCTCAGCAATGATGTTAGACGTCTAAGGATGTTTTATTTTTTCCACATGACTGATTTCCGCGTCATTGATTCCAAATATTGGCAGGTACCACGTGTTTCTTATGACATGTAAGGAAAAAACTTCTTAGACATCTAATGTCATGACGAAGAGTTAGTATTAGACAGTGTTTCAGGCCTCGCAGTAATTTTTTGCTGCACTTTTTCGAGTTTCCATTTGAGCTGCCAAGTGGCAAAGAAAGGTTATTTTTTATGGTTCGGATTCATATTACTAAACTGGATTAGGTTCATGGTGGTTTTGCTCCTGAAGACCACGGGGGACCATGGGGTAAGTGGTGTTTTTTTCTTTGTACCACTCATGTGTCATTAAAGCTACATAGGCTCCACTTGAATCTGTTAGGAATATTTTAAGCCCTCAGGCTGCGGTCCCAGTCAGCACTGGAGCACACACGCACGCCCGGCGGGGGGGCGGTGCGTGCACAGTGCTGCACCGCGATCTGCGGTCCTGGGAGAGAGGGAGCGTTTGCGACAAGAGGGGGCATGGTGGGGGGTTTGCAGGGGCGTGGCTATGACCTCACGTGCCGGTTCGTCCTCATTGGCTGAACCGCCGACGGGGGCGTGGCCACGTCTCCGTCACAAACTCTGAGTTTAAATTCCCCTGTCTCAGTGAAAACGTGTCGCGCACCGCTGGAGAAATGTGCACCACAGGGTAGTAACTGGGACCGGACTGACTGGGGGGTGGGGGGACGGAGCTTGAACGCACGGAAGATACTGGGGCCGCGACCTTAGTGGTAAAAGTGGACAGTTTGATATGGGCAACCCATGACTAGCTAACCTTTAAAGTCTACTAAGGGGTTAATATATTAAAACGTTGTGAAATGTCTATTGAGTTTATATTTATCATCTCTTCCAGGTTGGTTTAGGTGAACTTGATTATGTTTCTAGTGGCCATTATATACATTGGTAAAATAGGCCTAATGCCAGCCTGGGTAGGGGATTAAAAAAAGGCAATATTTTTTTGGTGGTATCCTAATATTGCCAGGTGAGTTTGGTGAATACCATGTGAATAAGCCATTTGGTGCCAATTATTCATTTGCATGCTCATTTGCGCACGTCAGGGTAAAAATACTGCCAACATATCCCCGTGGTAAAAGGCCCATTACCAATGCTTTACCACAGGCGGCAATATGACTTTAGTGAGTACAGTAGGTTGATAAATAGATCGCCAAATACCAGTAACACAAGTTTTTAATTTATCAACCTATATTGAATCTAGGCTTTAGTTTCATGATAGCTTGCACATTCATACGAAGTACAAGGCATTAACAATTGCAGCTGCCAATTAAAAAATATAGTTCAAAATAGACTATATTTGTCAGGGCATGTGTCAAACAACAAAGCATTCTTTTAAAATGTGACAGATTTTATAATTATATTTTTAGCTGTTTGGAACAGCAAATGCTGTGCTGTGCATAGTAGAGGAATGCAGTACAACTCATCAAAAAGACACATGGATCTAGTGTCTGTAACACATTAGATTTCTGTGTCAGTTTAAAACAAGCTACTTTTTGCATTGATTAAACCTGCAGATAAGCCTTTTTTTTTTTAAATATACAAGCTTACAAATATTTCTTGCAGTGCTCATTCTGATCTCAGAATGTTTTTTTAATAATGTGAGTAGCACTTACCCTTTCATTGCCCTTGGGATTCATCCTTTAATTATATATAAGCATCTCATTTTGTACACATCTGAGTATGTCTAGTCCTAAATTAGAACAACAACAAGAGGAGACATTTGTGTTTCCTAAAGACAATGAAGATTCTATAAGGAACCTGCAGGTTCATCTTATGAATATATATTTTTAATATATTTGAAGAAAAAAAAAACCTTCTATGGCTGAAAATAAAAAGGCAACAAAAAAACCAAACCAAAATGCATATTATGCACCTTCATTTTGCACGTCTCCCAAAATATGTAAGTAATAATCCCAGAAGAACAGGGCATTACTGGCTAATAATGCCCTGGCTGGAAGAGTTGAAGGCCCGAGGCGAAGCCGAGGGACTTTAACCCAGCCAGGGCATTGTTGGCCAGTAATGCTCTGTTCTGAGGGGATTATTACTATTATAGGCTTTTTCATAAAATAGACACTTTTGTATAGATATATAAACGGAACTATGCTGATGCACCTGTGTAGGAAAAATAAGTAAAGTAGCAAATGAGAAGGGAGATAGGTGGGGGGGAGACAGAGAAGTGAGGGGGGGAGAGAAGAGAGAGAGGTGAGGGGAGGAGAGAAGAGAGAGATGAGGGGTGAGAGGAGAGAGAGATGAGGTGGTGGGAGGAGAGAGAGATGAGGGGGAGAGAGGAAAGAGAGATGAGGGGGTGAGAGGAGAGAGAGATGAGGGGGTGAGAGGAGAAAGAGGCGAGGGAGTAGGAGGAGAGATGGGTGCGGGAGAAGAGATAGGTGGGGGGGGGGGTTGAGAGAGGGGGAGAGAGGTGGAGGAGGGGAGAAGAGAGAGAGGTGAGGAGGGAGAGAGGTGAGGGGGAGAGGTAGGGAGGAAGAGAGTTGAGGGGGTGGGGGAAAGGTGAGGGGGTGGGGGGAGAGGTAGGGGGTGGGGGGAGAGGTGAGGGGTGGGGGGAGAGGTGAGGGGCTGGGGGGAGAGGTGAGGGGGTGGGGAGAGAGGTGAGGGGGTGGGGAGAGAGGTGAGGGGGTGGGGGAGAGGTGAGGGGGTCGGGGAGAGGGAGGAGAGGTGAGGGGGAGAGTTGAGGGGGTGGGGAAAGAGCGAGGTTAGGGATTTTGGGGTTGTAGAGGGAGAAAGGGGGTGGCCCGGGATAAAAGGGGTTACACCCCATTTGGCCATCCCCTGACCTCACCCGGGAGTCAAAGGGTTAACTGGGCTAAGACCCAGAACGGTGATTTAACCCCTGTAATGACATGTACATGTGTATTCCCCTGTTTCCCCTGTTTTATTGTAACAACTGGTCTGCAGCCCACACACACTGGGATCCATCCGGGAGCACAAGGGTTAATAGTTGTATAGTGATTATAGCCCTTTGTGTAGTTTTCCCGCCTTTTCAGGCACCATTTTGCAGGTTCCCATAGGCCGCCATTAGGGCTCAATGCTTTTTAATGGTGAATCTTGCTGTGGAGTCCGGTTCCTGAGAAGACCAGCAGATGGCGTCCGAGGGGGAGAGTGGCGGTTTCCCATTGAAAGTCTATGGGCTCATTGACTTCAATGGAGAAACCCTCGAGAGAGCTTTCCAGGAACAAGTTGGCTGCCGTCCAAACTGCTTAACCGCAAAGCGGATACATTTTCAATAGGAGAGCTTTGATCACTTACAAGTCAAGTTCAACGACAAGTGGCGTGGGAATAAACAGTTCTAGGGCCCCTAGGAATAAAATTCTTGCTGCCCCTAGTTCCTAGACTTCCCCCCACTCGACCACAACCGGGTCCCCGTATCCTGGACCCCCGATAAGGGTCGAACCCATAAGAGCGGGCCGTGCCATAGGTTCCAATGGCGGCGGCCGAACCGGCTCAGGAAAACGGCTAAGTGTGAAAAGCTGAATTTTGGTATTCCATAGCTCCAGTTCCGGAGGGTCCAGAGAGTCAGGGTTTGGGGTATCTGTAGCTACTGCTCCGGCATCGCTGCAGAACCATCCTTGACCCTCTGAGACCAACCCTACGGAGTATGGACCCCCTTGAAAGTTTGGGATTTTTCCCATAGACGTCAATGGCGGCCAAACCCCATTGACCGGCTACGGCGGAAAACTCCCATTGACTTCAACGGCGGCATCGCCCCGTTGAAAGTCTATGGCGGGGATTCCCATAGCCGCCAACGGCGGCGGTTTGCCATTGAGAGTCTATGGCGGCGAAGCCCGTTGTTTTCAATGGGGATTTAGTGAAAAAACGTGATTTCTTGTAGTGGAGATTTTTGTATTAAAATGAAAAATGATTTAAGGTGCATTCATGTAACTCCGGTTCCCAAGGCCGTAGCATGTCGCTTTTTGGACCATACGGTGTCCCAGTTCCGACATTGAGAACTGGGAGGTTTGGACCTGCTGGACCCAGCGGAACCGGATATTTTAATACGTTTATGTTTTATGTTTAATACTGTGTCCCAAGGTATGGATAGAACCCAGAGGAAATTCTTTTGCATACCAGGATAGCAGATGGCCCTAGAGGCGACCCAATGTCTAGGACTTAAGTATTGTTCAAAGGGTTTTGTCACCCTCCCTGTTTATTTGAGGGCGGAGAAGGCTCAAACCAGAGCAGTTTTTAAGTGTCCCATTTAACACCTTCCAACAAAGGTTTTCCTGCCAGAGATCCAAATGGGTAGACTGGCTGGCATTCCATTTGCATATGTGGGGCTACAGAAATGAGACCCCAGAGTTCTACTGCGCCTGTGCCAGCTAGCAGGGGGGCATGTATTAAAATGTGTTCCCACATTAAAGATTGGCTGGAGGTAATTGAAAACCAATCACAGGTACTTAATGTTAAGGATAGAGGGACAAAAGGTTTATAAACTGCTGTCCACCCTATATCCTTGGTCTTCGTTTGCTGATATGGTTACCTGATATCACCTGAATGATTACCTGATTGCTGAGAGAAATGCTACATCATACTTCTCATTCCCCAACCCCTAAGTAAGTGTACTTCTTGTCTGTTACTGTATTATTCGTGTGTTCACCTATCCAAAGGAATAAATATACTTTATTATATCTAAGACTCGTTTCAGTTCAGACCCAGTGATAAATATATATCATCTGTTATATATATTTATGTGACCTTATACAGCCTGCCATAATCTCACCGTGACAGGGGTAAGAGAGTGAGGTGAGGGGGTTGGGGTGAGAGTGAGAGGTGAGGGAGTTGGGGGGGAGAGAGAGGTGAGGGGGTTGGGGGGGAGAGAGAGATGAGGGGGTGGGAGGAGAGAGAGGTGAGGGGGAGAAGAGAGAGGTGAGGGGGGATATAGAGGTGGAGGAGAAGAGAGAGAGATGAGGGGGGAGAGAGAGAGAGGTGAGGGGCGAGAGAGAGATGAGGGGTGGGAAAAAGAGGGTTTATGGTAAGGGGAAGGAGGTGAGGGGGGAGAAGTGGTGGTATGGGGGGGAGTGGAGGGTGAGAAGAGGGGAGTGGGAGAGGTGGGTGAAGGAGAGATGGGGAATCCTCAGTGCTCCCCCTGCATCTCTGAAAGGTGAATTGGCAAGCTGCCAAAAAGTCCGGGCATTACTGAATGAATAATGCCCGGAATTCTAACCAATCAGAGAGCAGGGATTTCAATAATGCCCAGAATTGTACTGCTTTAGCGTATAATAAAACATATGATAGGCTAAAGCAGTAAAATTACGGGCACTATTGAAATCCCTGCTCTCTGATTGGATAATGCCCGGAATTTTAACCAATCAGTAATGCCCGGAATTTTTGCTGCTTGCAATGTGTTGATTTCCAATGTGTTTATTTCCAGCCAATCAGCTTTCAGAACAGCTCTGAGACAGGGCAGGGGATTGGTCAGAAGGCAGGAACAGCTCTGAGACAGGGCAGGGGATTGGTCAGGAAGTATCAGCCATGGGTTGACTCCTCCCCCTCCCTCCGGGTACAGAGCTGACTGAGCAGATTCAGTTGAATTGGAGAGGGAGAGAGAGAAGGAGAGAGAGAAGGAGAGAGAGACTGCAAAGTAAGTAAGTGGCTGTCTGCAGTTTGTTTGTGGCTGCAGTTTCTGTCTGTCTAGTATGTGTGTGTGTGTCAGTAGCAGTGTTATGGGTGTAGCAGCAGCAGTGTTTATGGGTGTAGCAGCAGCAGTGTGTGTGTGTGTGTGTGTGTGTGTGTGTGTGTGTGTGTGTGTGTGTGTGTGTGTGTGTGTGTGTGTGTGGTGTGCTGTATGTGTGTGTAGCAGCAGTAGAGCTGCCGTGTTGTGTGTAGAGCTGGTGTGTGTGTGTGTTGTGTGTGTATAGCTTCAGTGTG
Source organism: Ascaphus truei (assembly GCF_040206685.1). Taxonomy (NCBI): domain Eukaryota; kingdom Metazoa; phylum Chordata; class Amphibia; order Anura; family Ascaphidae; genus Ascaphus; species Ascaphus truei. The sequence continues at coordinate 147,080,191 of NC_134485.1, read as the reverse complement.
TGTGTGTGCGCGTGTGCGTGTGTGTGTGTGTGTAGAGCTGCAGTGTGGGTGTGTGTATGTGTGTGTGTAGAGCAGCAGTGTGTGTGTGTGTGTGTGTATACACAGAGGGGCTGGCAGTATGTGGATATAGATAGCTGCAGTGTAAGCATATATAGAGGTGGTTTAATGTATTTACCATTTTATTTTAATTTTAAAAAATCTATATAACTATACAAACGTGTCTATTATTTATGAAAAAAGCCTACATTCAGCCTATAATAGTATTAATCCCCTCAGAACAGGGCATTACTGGCCAATAATGCCCTGGCTGGGTTAAATTCCCTCGGCTTCACCTCAGGCCTTCAACTCTTCCAGCCAGGGCATTATTGGCCAGTAATGCCCTGTTCTTCGGGGATTATTACTTAAATATGTGCTGACATAAAAATCTGATACCAAATGCATGTGTTCCACATATACCTGTAGTACTAAAAATCCCCACAGGGCCAAAACATTGGCAATGGTTGCCTTTGTCCATTAAAGAGACATTTTGTAATGACAATCAGGAGGTAAGAGTAACAATTATATTACTTAATTAGTTAAATAAGTTAAATACATAACATCTTAGACTGGCTATTTATGTTCAGGAGTGGAGCCCCTCCTTTAAATAGCAGACACATTCCTGCCAAGTAGATTTTGTTTAACACTGGGTGATGTTTTGTTTTACTTTAAGGAGTAAGAGTGTTTGGTGGCAGGAGCTATAATAAATATAACAATATTTAGGAAAGCAACCATTTAAAACCCTCCATGTTTTGGTGATTTAACTATGCAATATTGAAGTCATACCAACAAACTAAGGACTAGATGCACTAAATGACGTTAAATCAGGGCAAATAGTTCTTAAACCAGGAATGAGCTTTTATTTGCCTAAAGCAGTGTTTTTCAACCGGGGTTCCCAAGAACCCTTAGATTCTGTGGGCATCCCTAAAGGGTTTCCTGCAATTTTTAGGTCATTTGAAAATTGCACCAAATACAGAAGAATTTACAATGCATCTAATCTCAGATACATGACCAGGGAGGCTGTGAGGGACCCCCTCCCCCTCCCACTTGGAACCGGTACCCACATATAAACAGACAAGTAATGACAGACTCAGTTTGGAGGTATAAAAGGCCGCGGCTTTGTTTATTAACAAACATAATACTGGAGTAAGCGCTAGTCCAAGCCAGAGTGGGGTCAGAGGGTCAGCCAGGCCTTGGCCTGCTGCCCCCATACCCAGCCGACCCCTAAAGAGCCGGCCGTTGTCGCGAGTGGGTTCCCGGGTGTCACGTTAGCTTGACCCCGCCCAATCGCTCCTACCCCCGGGCGACGCCCGCCCCGAGCCCATCTGGCAAGGACAAGCACTTACCCCCGAACTGCCGCCACTCACGGCTCTATTTAAACCTCCTTAAATTAGACCGTGCCGCCAACCCCGCAAGGACCCTCTCCAGCCCCTCCTGCAAATCGTTGTTGAACAAGTCCGCCCCTATCTCGGATAAGTGTGTGCCGTCGGCCCGGAACAGGCCGGTTGACTAGTAGTCGAACTCGGGATGGGTGATCTGCCATCCCCCACACTGAGTCACAAACTTTCCCACCATCTTGTTCAATTTGACCCGCGCTCGGTCGATGGCGCCCGGTGCCCTCGCGCCCCTCCACACTCTCCTGCACACTATGTCCGACCAAACGATCTGTACTCCTGGCCAACTGGCGAATATGAGGGCCAGGTCGTGTTTTATTGAATTAACAAGCTCGAAGTAGCGTCGAGCGGCCAGGTCGTTGCCCCCGACGTGGAGGAGCAAGATCTGCGGCGCCCTCCTATCCCTACCCATCACCATTAGCCGCGGGAGCAACTGGGCCCACCGCAGCCCCCTACCTCCCCCCCATACCACATTTGCCTCCTCCGTTCACAACCCGAGGTTAGCCCCGCATGGGCATTTGACAGCCCGCTTCTCTGCCCAGTGTATAAGCGAGTCTCCGATTATCCAAGTGGGTGCGGCGTCTGTGAAGGCATAAAGAGGATGAGGGGGTTTATCCAATCACGCTAAATACCAGAGAATGCAGGCCTGATATAGGACCGGTATCTGTTAGACTTCCATCGCCCTATCTTTTGTATCGCGGCTACTGACAGCCCCGCGCGTGATGCTTCCGTTGCCGCCCCAATCCGGAACGAATGCGTCCCGTATTGTGCCTCTTCGAGGCCCTGGTGTCTTAGGCACATGCGGAAAACCCGCAGGTACTGGAATCTAGATAATGGTACCCCGTCTGCGTGAAGGAGCAGGGGACCCTGACCGTCTGGCCTGCATGCCAAGTATTCCCTGAGCGTGCGCACTGGGCAAAATTTGGTCCCTGGTAGCCCTAGCAATGATATCCACGCTCCCCTTCCCCGCTGGTCTGTTTTTGACCTTTTTACTTGTAGTTTGACCCACCCTTCCCCTAAGACTATGTCCTGAAACTGCATCCCTCCCTTGCCCTTGCGCGACGCGCACACCAACTCCCCGGCTCGTAGTGCTGCGAAGAAAGCCAATGCAAACGTCAGCCGGAAAAGTTTCGCCTCGAACCCCGATAGGCACACTCTGTCTGTGGCCTGCATTAAACCTTCTAATATCGCTGGTGTCACTGGCCTTCTGCTGTCATTTGTCGCCGTCCCCTTTGTTAACCCCGCTAGCACCCTTTTGTCGATAAATGCCTTCGTTGGGTCCCCCTTGCCTTCTAGCTGCAAAAAGAAGGAAACCCCCGTCACTTTTTTCCCTATGGATCCTCCCGCTAAACCCCTTGCCCTTAAGTTTAGGACAAATGATAGCGAGGTCCCGACTCCCAATACGTCGAGACCCAATTCCCCTGCCAGACTTTGATAATCGCGCCACGCTGCCGAATAGGCCCGCCACGTACCCGGAGCCAGCGATGATCGCACCAACGAGGTTACTGGGTCGTCGCCAGCTCCCACAGGTCTGCAGGGCATGGACTGCCGATTAGGTCCGCCTCGGGGGCCAGTCTCCGAAACAGCGCCATCTGTAACTGGGATAAGGCATCAGCAATGTTATTCGCCACCCCCGGGACATGTCGAGCCTTGAACGCAATGTTCAATTGCAAGCATGCCAGTACGAAACAGCGCAGAAGGGACAGCACCGGCGGGGAGCGTGAGCCGAAATTGTTCACGGCTTCCACTACCCCCATGTTGTCTGTCCAAAAAATTACTTGCTTATTCGCGAATAAGTGACCCCACAGGCGCACTGCGACGAGCAAGGGAAATAGTTCCAGGAACGCCAAGTTCTTAATGAGCGGCGTCCCCCGCCATGTGGGGAGGCCATCGCTCCGCGCACCATGCCCCACCGAAGTAGGCCCCAAAACCGACTGACCCTGATGTGTCTGTAAACAACTGCAACTCTGTGTTGTTGGATGGGGGACCTCGCCACAAGGTTCTGCCGTTATACTCCTTTAAAAAACGCAGCCACACTGTCAAGTACTTTCGGATTTCGGCGATGATGCGAATGAAGTGGTTGGGTCGTCTCACCCCGACCGTTGCTGCGGAGAGGCGCCTGGCGAAAACCCTCCCAGCCGGCATTACGCGCGCAGCAATTACTAAGTGGCCTAGCAGCGCCTGGAAGTGCCTCAATGATGTTTTCTTGAGAGCTATGAATTCGCGGAGAAGCCTGCTTAGGGCGACCAGCTTCTCCGGAGGGAGCCTGTACTCCATCGCCTCAGAGTCGATCTCTATGCCCAAAAAGGTAAGAGTGGTTGTTGGCCGCACCGTCTTCTCGTCGGCCAAAGGAACGCCGAACTCGCGCGCCAGGGCTGAAAATTCGAACACCTAGCGCATAAGTCCGAACCCCTGGGGCCAACAAAAAGGAAGTCGTCCAAGTAGTGCATAACCCCCGCTGCCTGCACCCTCTTCCGGGCCACCCATTCTAGGAAGGTGCTAAATGTCTCGAAATAAAAACAAGAAAGCGCACATCCCATTGGTAAGCATAAGTCTATGTAGTACTGACCTTCGAGCATGCAGCCTAGCAAATGAAAGCACTCGGGGTGGACTGGCAAGAGTCTGAAGGCCAATTTGATGTCAGCTTTTGACATTGGTGCCCCTGCTCCCATCCTTTCCACCAGCGCTGCGGCTTGATCGAAGTTCGCGTAAGACACCGAGCACAACTCCCTGTCAATGCCGTCATTTACCGACGACCCCTCGGGGTAGGATAGGTGTTGTATCAACCTATACTCCCCGGCCTCTTTTTTGGGGACCACTCCCAATGGGGAAATCCTGAGATTAGGCAAGGGAGGGGACTCGAAGGGGCCAGCCATCCTTCCCAGTTCGACTTCCTTCCAGACCTTTTTCCTAGCTACGTCACCGTGTGTCCTGACCGATTTCAAGTTCCGACTAAACTCAGATCCCGCTTGATATTCAAACGGGATCCTAAACCCCTCCTTAAACCCAGCTAAGAGTAGCTGGGCTGCTTCCCTATTGGGATACCTTGCTAGCCACGGTGCCAAATTGGCGACGATTATTGGTGTCGCTGCCCTCGCGTCCAAACTTCCGCCCTGCGCCCCTCCCCCTGCGACCGCCCTTCTTAAAACACTTTGCCTGGGCGTGGCGGCCGCCGCAAAAGGAGCAGATGTGTTGGAAACGGCAGTTGTCGTACGTGCAGTTGGACTGGTTAAACGGCCAACAGACGCCCGAGTTGGTGCGCAGCGACTGGCTAGTCCCTGGTACGTTATTCCGCCATGTCCCCCTACCTCCGGTGCCGCTCCCTCGAAAGGAATCTGCCCTGCCCCCAGACACGAACTGTAAATAAAGGTTGACGTCGTTGACGTTCCATGGTATCACCTCCTCTTGGGCCTTCATTGATTGCCTAAAGCACTGGTCATATGTCCACCAACCCGTTCCCCCGTAAGTGTGGTGTGCTTCCTCGATCATGTCGTGATACGTAAAGAGCGATGCGCACGCCTGTGGATCCTTCTCCCCAATTACTCCAGCCAGGATAACAAATGCCTTAGACCAATTGCGAAAGGTGTGTGGGAAAAGCCTCTTTTCCACATCCACCTTCTTCGCTTCCCCCGTCTTTGAGGACGCGGCCAACGCCTCCCTGTAGCCTAGTAACAGAGATAATATATCTACATATTCCCCGGCCCATATCTTGTCCTTCACCTCTTTTAGCAAGTGCAAGCCCACTGAGCTAGGTCTGGATGTATAAGAGACCTTATATGCCGCATCGGGCATCCTCTTATCCTTGGCTAGCTCCTCTGAGGCGGGTGCCGCCTGAGGGAGGGGGAGCGTGGAGGATGGTGAGTCCACTTGCCCGGCCTGCCCACCGGCCACTAGAGGTGTGTTGTTAACCGCCTGCGGGGGAACCGCGGCCATTGCCGCCACTGGAACTATAGGTGTCGCTACCGCTGGTGCCGCCCCCAATGCTGGCGCTACGACTGTCGCTATAGCTGGAGCTATCGCCGCTGTTGACGCGATTAGCGTTGCTATAACTGGCGCTGCGCTTATCGCTGGTGTCACTACTGCTGGTGACTCCGCCGGTGCGGGTGTCATCACCCCAATGTGACCCCCTGCGCTCGTCGACGCCCCTGGCCCTGCGTCGAGGTGCGCCACAAGCGGGGATAGGGCTTGCCTTATGCCCAACAACGCTGCCTCCATGAGCTGCGCACCAGTACACCGGGGAGATTCGCCCACTAACACTTGAGGGGGAGCGCAAACCGCTAGTCTCTTGCGTGGGGGACTCCCACTGGCTACCCCTTTGTCAGTTTTCGCTGGCCGTCTACCTTTTTTCGACCGCTTTTTCGCCAGGCTGAGGGTTGACCCGGGTGGCGTTGCCGGCCGCCTATCGGGAACCGCGCTGGCTGCTTCCTCCTCCTGGTCTCTGTTATCGAGTCTCCCCTTTTGACCGCGTGCTGTGGACGCCCCATCTTCCACCCTGTATGGTGATGGTGCCCGCGCCTCAGCCGCCTGCTGCTGAGCCGACCCTGTGCCGGACGCCGGCTCCCTGATGCCTGAAATGAGAGAATGGGGACACCTGCCTGCTGGCTTGTCCGCGACCGGCGATGGTCTTTTAAACCTCCTTGTCGACATGCCCCCTGGCACCGATGACCTGGGTCGCCGCCCTGCTTGCGGACTTATGCCCTGCCATTGCGGTGTGTCCCTTCCGTTTCCTTGTCCTACCGCATGGCGCACCACCTGGCTGGGGGCGCCATCATCACTTGATGAGGGCCACGCGTCCTCGCATGCGGGACCGTGTTGACCTTGTCCGCTCCACACATCCTGCCCGCCAGCCTGACCGGGAGCAGAATGGAAGATTCAGCTCCCGGCTGCCTCTTTTGTACTGACCTGGGCCTGCCCCCCCCCCAGGGGGGGGGCCGCGACGGCGGCCCAGAGCTCCCACGAGGTGAGGGGGGAGGGGGCTTGCCCCCTGGTCATGGGCTTCCCTCGCCTAATTGGCTGGAGGGATTGCTCTATTAGAGAGGGTTGGGATTCCTTAAAATGCACCTGATCTCAGACACGCTATCAGAGAGGAATGGGGTTCCACAGAATATCGCAATATGATTTGAGGATTCCTTAAGCAAAAATGTTTTGAAAACCACAACTAAATTTTGCATTTAAAAGCAAAAAAAATATGACCGTAGATATGATTAGAATAGGATTAATGGTACATTATTTTAGAATGATGCTATGTTATCTTCAAACAATTTAATGTTATTTAAGTCTCGGCTTTACTCCCATCCAGGCAAAGAGAGAATGAGGGGGGATACACAGCTGTGATACCTGGTAAATTTGCTAAATTAATTCATTTTAATATATTTTACAAAGTCTAATAGAGTTTAGTTAATCTGGGCCTACTGTAAGTGCATTAACATGTGTTTGGTAATTCATTGGTCATTCCTGAACTCTGGTGTATCTCTACTGTTCCCTGAGGATAGGGTTGAGACACAGCATAAAAAAGCATGTTCACCCACAGGAGAATAAATTATTTTATCTCAGACATGAACTGCTGCTGCATGGGATTCTACTTAGTAGATATAATTAGTTTCTTTCCAAAGGAAAGTAGCGTTAAATCAAATAGCTAAAACAGGAAAACATGCCTTCCCCCAAATTCCAGGTCCATACCTGCCGATAACACAAAATCCAGGTATCACTGGACATTTGGGATTATTCCATTTGACAAATGATTTCCCTTCAGTTTGCAAGCGAAAAATAGGGATATTTAGGGAATAAATATTTAATTTATCTGTGTTATTTTTCCCCTGCTGGGTCCATATGCTTATTTATCAGTTTGTATAAATATAATTTATTGTGTTTCCCCTCACATAATACAGCAGTTATATATGTTTTCCTTAATATATCAGCAAGTCTAATTTTTGGCTCTATTTCTCCTTCATTTGACTTTATTTAAATTTTTTTGTGCAAAATGTTTTCGATCAAATGTTGGCACCACATTTTACATACAACTTGTAGTATAATCAGCTAAATACATGCGTTATTTTTAGTGAGCAAGTCAGCAACCTGTTTCCATGTAAAATAACGCATATTTTAACGTGCACATTAAATATATCGGCGTAAATAACGCAAATTTAGTCATTGTGATGCTACTCATCAAATGGCAATACCTGGCGATATAGATATAATGCCAACATGTTACTCATATTGTTCTCACATAACCCAGGCCTATCTTACCTATGAATAATATGGCCATTATGTACATATAGGCAAGATAAGCTATACCAATCTGGAATAGGCGATAAAAAGGATTCAACAAAATATTTTACTAAATATTAACCCTTATTAGCCTAAGCCAGCTAGTCATGAACAGCAGAGCAGTAAGGGATACAAATGATTAATAGACACTGTTTAGAGAAGTTCTTGGCTCTATTTCTCACGCATTTTACTTTAATTGTTTTGTACAACATGTGTTACATCAAATGTGGCAATTTATTGTACCAATATAGCAGCCGTTATTGCATCAGTGTTGGTAACTCCTGCAATATTTAAATTTTTTCTTGTGAGCTTCTACTGCGTCAACCGTTGTCATAATGCCAGATACATCTGAAACTTCTTCCTGTTGTTTTTTTATACTCTTCTGCCAGAGCTCTACTCTGCTATTTCACTGTACTCCTTATTCAGGGCCACAGAGAGCTTTCCTGGGGTCAAGGACTAGAGTTTCCACTGGGCCTCTCCCCAGTGTTGGCAGCCTTGCAAGACCTCCTCAATCGCTCTCACGCTTCCATTTCTCCCCTCCCTCTCTCACTCCTCTCTCTCCCTCATGCCACCATCTCTCTCTCTCCCTCATGCCCCCACCTTTCTATCTCCCCACATACATATAATACCCCCCTCCCACATATACATAATACCCCCCTCCCCAAACAAATAACCTCCCATACCTAACCCCCACCATACACATAACCTCCCACATAATACGTCCCCTGGGGAACCAAAACACACATACCATGTGGGAGGCTTCCACTCTGGTGCGCGCCAATCAAAATGTTGGCCTGACTTCCGTCTCGCGTGTGGAGGCGGGGCTTATGTTGAAGGCCGGGCCCAGTAACAGGAGATGCCTGCTGCAAAAGGGGGGGGGGGAGGGAGGAGAGCCAGGCCCGACAGCCGGACGTGGCCCAATTTACAGCGCCAGCTAGCTGGTAAGGCCCAGAATAGTTGTCCCGGCTCTCCCACCTCTTGGCTGCCCCGCTCTTATTTAAGGAATATCTGGTTTTGTACATCCTTGCTAGTAACACATTTAGGTGAAATAAAAGGAGTTCCTGTGAAGTACAATACGCTTTGAAAGCAACAGAAACCAAATTAAATACAAATAAAACAGAACAATGGATGTACACATGATCTAGTGCTGCATCCCAATTTCAGGATTATTTTTGGGCCAGCAACTATATTTTTGGAAGTGTCTCATAAGGGAATTGTTGCGGTGTTGGTCCCTTATTTAAAGTGAAAAACAAAACAAAAAACGATCACACGAATTAATTAAATGTTTCATATTTTTGTATACTGTAAACCATTTTTGGTCCAATAAAAAGTATTACACTAGTTATTTTTTCATTGTATTTTGCTTTTTTTCGCATGGAATTACTTCAGGTACTCATGGGTTACTGTAATTACTTTGCTAACAAAATGGGATTGTAAACTCTTCTGGGAATACACAGTGTATGATTGTAATTTGTACAGCCTTGGAACACTGCCATCTCTCTATAACATTAATAAAAGTCTCAAGCCTGTTACATGTATAACACAAACGATTTATTGTAAAGCAGAATTTTCTTTTTAACTAAGAAACCATAGAAAAAAGGAAGAGGACTGTTAGGAATTCAGAGGAGAACCTATTACTATGACTGTGGTTAAAGCCTTCAGAGCTGAAAGTTATTTCTTTGATATGTATGTCCCAGAATAATTTAATTTATCAGTTCCTGATCCACCATTTTTATAAATAAAAGTTTTCCTAGAATTAAGATGGTGACTTTTAATGGTCTGAAATCCTGGCATATTCTGATATGGCTGGGAAAAGGGGGTACTAGAGGGGTGTAAACTGAATCTAGCATGGGCCCATTACAATACATAAACCCAGGTGTAAGAGGACATGTGCAGAGGTATGCAATGGAGACTTTTTTAAGGTGAAATTAAATAAGGCTTTTATTGCGCCTGTTTCTTTAACACAGGAAAATCATCCAAACATATGCAAATAAGGGGTCAAACTAAGCTTCTGTTCCACTTGGGAGTATTTCTAGTGAATTTAAAACCAGAGACGAACATGAAACACAGACAGAGCTTAATGCACATCCAGCGAAACTTTATACACGGTACAGTGCCTAAAATATACATGTGTAGATATCTATTAAATAAAATGGTCTTTTAGTTTAACTTTTTGGCCAAATTGTTGTAAGCCCCTGAGCCTGTGGTTTTAAATGTATATTGCCATGCTCAGTAGCACTCCTCTGTGACACTTATACGCTTATATATATGTTGTGGTTATTTTGGGTGTTCAATATGAGCTTGTGGTGCTCTATATGTTTTACAATTCTTGTTCAGCTGGTCTTAGCTGATTGGAGGGTGGCAACTTCCTACCTAATTTAAGCTCACCCCCTCTCACTTTTAAATGGTTAAAAGCTCACTCCATAGCATCTCCCACTCTCAGGGGAACTTGCTTGCTTGCAGTGTGATTGTGACAAATCTAATAGAGTGCTTTTCCTGGTAATGTACAGGTTAATAAAGGCTAATTGGTATAAGGTAGCCTTGACTTATAAGTACCTCAATGAGGTCGTGTGCCATGACTAACAGATCTTATATGTATAATGTGAATTGTCCCTAATGTAGCTCTGTCTCAGTTACTTAAAGACAGCCCCCGTAAATGAGGTATTGTACATATGCGGTTCAGGTCCACCGCATGTGGGACAGGGGGTTAATATCCTCTTTATACATACGCATATTTTAATGCCTCATACATGTTTGACCCAAACGGAGCACTATCTTAAATTGTTCTAAGGTGGCTCTAATGAATTACTATTAAAAGAGGTAATGATGGATATCTAGAAACAACTGTCCAGATCTTCTCTCCTCTCCCTGTTCATGTGGCGGTCATGTATCGCCCACCTACCTCTACTCATCCCCCTTCTGCCTTTCTCTCTCACTTTGAATCCTGGCTCTCTTTCTTCCTCTCTTCAGACTCCCCTGTTCTTCTCCTTGGGGACTTCAATTGCCACATTGATGACCCCTCTCTCCCTTGGGCTTCCCGCTTTCTTTCTCTAACCTCTTCTTTTGGCCTTCAACAGTGGACTGCAGCCAGCACCCACAAGGATGGCCACTACTTAGACCTGGTTTTCACTAAAAATTTCTCTCTCTCTGATTTCTCCATTTCCCCTTTTCCTCTCTCTGACCATCACCTCATCTCATTCTCTCTATCTCGCTTCTCAACTTCTCCACCTCCCTCTACACCCCGGTTCTGCAGAAACCTGCGCTCTATTCACTTACCTGACTTTGAGTCCACGTTACACTCCTCCCTCTCCTCTCTCAGATCTGCTACAGACCCTGACAAACTGGTCAGGAACTACAACTCTGCCTTGTCCTCCTCTCTTGATCTACATGCCCCGCTTTCTCTCTGCCGCACTCGCCCTTTTAACCCTAGACCTTGGCTAAATTCCCACACGCGCATGCTGCGTTCCTCCACTCGTTCCTCTGAACGCCTCTGGAGGAAATCTCATACTCTCGCAGACTTCCTTCACTACAAATTTATGCTATCCTGTTTCAACTCTGCCCTCTCGCAAGCTAAACAAGCCTACTTTTCTTCACTAATCAACATGCACAAGTCTAACCCACGCCGACTGTTCTCTGTCTTTGATACTCTACTCAAACCACCCTCCGCTGCCTCTCCTTCCTCCATCTCCGCTCAGGACTTTGCTGACTATTTTAAGGAAAAGGTGGAATCCATACGTCAGAACATCCCCTCTGTTTCTTCCTCCCATCCTACACCTCTTCCTAACTCTCCTCCTGCCTTCCTTGACTCTTTTTCCACTGTCTCAGAGGAGGATGTGTCGCTGTTGATCGCCTCTTCTCCCTCTACCACTTGCCCTCTTGACCCCATTCCCTCCCATCTCCTAAAACCTCTTGCTCCTACTATAATCCCTATGCTCACGCACATTTTTAACTCCTCCCTCTGCTCTGGAACCTTTCCATCCTCCTTCAAACATGCAACAGTCATACCATTACTCAAAAACAGCAAGCTTGACCCTACCTGTCTTTCTAACTATCGGCCTGTCTCCCTCCTGCCTTTTGCCTCTAAACTCCTTGAACGTCTTGTATTCGCTCGCTTGCTCCATTTTCTCAACACCTATTCTCTCCTAGACCCTCTACAATCTGGCTTCCGTACTGCTCACTCCACGGAAACAGCCCTCACTAAAATAACTGACGACCTCCATGCTGCCAAAGACAGAGGTCATTACACTCTGCTCATATTACTCGACCTCTCTGCAGCATTTGACACCGTGGACCACCCTCTTCTCCTTCACATTCTCCATACTCTTGGCATTCGGAACAAAGCTCTATCCTGGATCTCATCCTACCTCTCCCATCGTACTTTCAGTGTCTCTTCTGCTAATACCTCCTCCTCCTCTATTGATCTCTCTGTGGGGGTACCCCAGGGCTCTGTCCTGGGACCTCTTCTCTTTTCTCTGTATACACTCTCTCTAGGTGACCTAATAACATCTTTTGGGTTTAATTATCACCTCTATGCTGACGACACACAAATATATTTCTCAACACCCGACCTTACACCTACTGTACAAACCAAAGTTTCTGAATGTCTCTCTGCTATATCATCCTGGATGGCCCTCCGCCGCCTTAAACTCAACATGGCTAAAACAGAGTTCCTCATACTTCCTCCCAAACCTGGCCCTACTACCTCCTTCCACATTACTGTTGGAACTACGATCATTCACCCAGTAGCCCAAGCACGCTGCCTTGGGGTCACACTCGACTCCTCTCTCACATTTGCCCCTCACATTCAAAACATTTCTAAAACCTGTCGCTTTTTCCTCCGCAATATAACAAAGATACGCCCTTTCCTCTGTTGCTCGACTGCTAAAACTCTGACTCAGGCCCTCATTCTCTCCCGTCTTGATTACTGTAACCTCCTGCTGTCCGGCCTTCCTGCCTCTCACCTGTCTCCCCTACAATCTATCCTAAACGCTGCTGCCAGAATCACTCTACTCTTTCCTAGATCTGTCTCAGCATCTCCCCTCATGAAATCCCTCTCCTGGCTTCCGATCAAATCCCGCATCTCACACTCCATTCTTCTCCTCACTTTTAAAGCTTTACACTCTTCTGCCCCTCCTTACATCTCAGCCCTAATTTCTCGTTATGCACCATCCAGACTCTTGCGTTCTTCTCAAGGATGTCTTCTTTCTACCCCCTTTGTATCTAAAGCCCTCTCCCGCCTTAAACCTTTTTCATTGACTGCCCCTCACCTCTGGAATGCCCTTCCCCTCAGTACCCGACTAGCACCCTCTCTATCCACCTTTAAGACCCACCTTAAGACACACTTGCTTAAAGAAGCATATGAATAGGACTGTTGCTATTCTGAACACATGGCACATAAAGCTTGGCCCCCTGCAGATGCACTTACCAGAACTCCCTCCTACTGTCTCCGTACGTTCTCCCTACCTACCAATTAGACTGTTAGCTCCTCGGAGCAGGGACTCCTCTTCCTTAATGTCTAAAGCACTTATTCCCATGATCTGTTATTTATATTATCTGTTATTTATTGGATTACCACATGTATTACTGCTGTGAAGCGCTATGTACATTAATGGCGCTATATAAATAAAGACATACAATACAATACAACCATATTTCGTAAACCTACTGCCACAAACAGTCTATTAATGCAGATATACAAAAAGTCTTAGAAAGGAAAGTCTTATCTGTTTCTTGTAGGGGAAGGATTCTTTGTTATTCTGGTGTCCACACCTTTGGGCAATAAGGCAATGTCAGGATCCAGGTTTAGAAGTACTTTCCCCTGTGTCTTGCTGGCAGCCTCTTCTGGTAGGCTCAAGACGTCTGTCCCTATGGTCAGTCCCACAACTTGTGAGACTCAGGAACAATCTCACTTCCTGTCTTAAAGGCAGGCTTTTCTAACAAACCTAATCAGCCAGTTGGTGTTGGTTAATGGACTACCAGCAGTTAACCACCACACTGCTGGATTAGAGGCACATTTCCTGAACAGGGATAAATCCCCTGTTACACCAGGGCCCACTTTATTTTAACCTTATGTTAGGAGTATGTCAGGGTAATAATTGAGCCCCCCAAAAATCTTGAACCAGTACCCAGTAAGTTCTTGACCTTTCGTGTACCTAAATGTTGCTGGTGCCATTTTGAAAGAAGCAATTAATTGACTTCATGTTTTAAAGATTGTTGTCTTCTTGATCAAGATTCTACATGGAGGTCGCAAGATTATGGATTTTGGAACAAAAGATAAATAATTCCAGATGCAAAATCGGTGCAAAAATAGCACCATATTTATCATGTAAGAAATAATAAATATGATTTTGTTGTAGTCATTTTGATCAAGTGTTGCAGCCAGGAGATCTGAGATGATAAAGACAGTGAGGCCTTCTTGCAATGTGTGCAACTTAGGCCGCGCTTATAGTGCTGGCGACGCGACTGATGACGTCGCCACTAGCGCAAGTTATAATTTGATTTTAGGCGACGTCGCTGGCGACAAGGCCAGTGACGTCACGACAGGGCACCCCCACGACAGGGCTGCTGTCTCTGATTGGTTTAGAGACAGTCACATGTGGCGACTGTCTCTAAAAAATCAAATAGACCCGGCTTCAACATTTTTGGTCGCGACGGAGCGATGGTGTTGCGCTTACTATAAGCGCTTGCGACGGAGTCAATGTATTTGTTCGGAGTGACGTCGCCGTCGCAACGCACTATAAGCGCAGCCTTACTCCTAATGAGTGAGGCCTGATGGGCCTCATGTAAAAGTGTTAGGTGTAGCATCTGTTCTTGGGATTATGATGGTATTTGCTTAAGAATAGCATAAAATTGTGAATTAAAACAAAAAAATGTTCGGATAAAGAACTTAAAACATGGCAAAACAGTTCTAGCTAAAACAGCAAGAATGTTTTGTTAACATTGATTTTTGTAGGTCTGATGCTTTGGGAATTCCACCATACACATCAGAGTTTATATTGCTTTCTGCTGTGCCAGACAATCAATGTTCATAGACTTCAGGCCCCATTCAATTAACTCTGAGGAGTGTTCTTCTGCCATTCCCTCTCCCCACTCCGTGCAAAACAATTGTGAAATAAAGGCAATGACTTCTTCTACCTATTCAGTAAATAGTACAGAGGCAGCCGAAGTAGCCCTGAAAAAATGTGTAAATGTATCTTGGGCCGAAATGCAAATTAGAATGCATTAGCAGTATATTATTCATCCAGTATTAAATATGCTTAAAAAAAATATCTTGCTATGTAAACTGTTTAACAATTCTGTTCACACTATCACAATATTTTTTTTACCCGGCAGATTCACTTAGCCAAAGGCAAAACCTTTAAAATAGTCGAACAGACCGGAGAATCAACCCAGAGACATGAAAAGCTGAAAAATCTGAAAAGCTGCTTAAAGAAGTGAAAAATTGGTCAAATTAAACTGAGAAGCTGCCCAACAAATTGATAAAAAGTTTCCTAAAGAAGTGAAAAAAATGCTGAATAGACCAATGAAGCTGAAGAATTATGTGTAGCCCTCCCTGCCCGGCTCAGAGAGTTTACATCAATGTCTTATTTTGCCTTTTTATGATGGGATTACCTTTGTCAGGGTGCTGGATTTGTGGGTGATGATATAGCAATGATATGTTTCAGGAACTTTATTCATTCAACAGCAATGTTATTGATACAACCTTATACACAATGACTTGGTATAGGCATTACTATATTCCTTCTGATGTGCCTGAACCTTCTTCCCCAGCTGCCCCTATCTTGGCCCGCTAGGGAGGTACTGAGACTTTATCTTCTTTTGTTACCTACGGAAACTCTCTACCGGGTGGCTTCGGTAGGACTTCATATCATATGGGCCCGGTAGATCCGGTACTAATCTCCTGCTGCTGGGGATAATTGTTCCTCCCTCGGGCACTGCATGCCACCTTGTGGTCAATCTGGAGCGGGGCCAACTATGGACCCTCCTATGGGGCTAGTCCGACTATGCTGCAAGACTATGGCCTGTTGAGTCCTTTCTACTGTAGGTATAGGTTGCCTTTTACCAGGGCACTGTCCCTCTCTATAACGTAATAAAAGGGGATCATTATCCTATACTATGATATGAACGTACAGGCAGTCCTCGTAATCCAACGGAATCCATTCTTGAAGTAGCATTTGATAACGCATTCCGGCGTCAAAAACAGTCCATAGGGTAGCATTGTAAAGCGTTGGATATGCCATTCGTTGTAAAGTGAATCATTGGATAGCGAGGACTACCTGTATATACAATATTAACAGTGAGATTCAACTACTTCAACTCCTGGGATCTGACCAGAACCTTCCCCCTGTCTATATATATGTAGCCAGGTCCCCCCTGGTCCCCCCTGTCTCCCGTTCCCCTTCCTTACCTCTGAGGCTATGGGGGGGTCTGCGGGGAGGGCAACAGGCTCGCCGGTGGCTCCTTTCTCATATTGAGGTATGCACGCATTGCGAAGGTTTGCGCATGCGTAAAGAAGGTTGCGGCGGCCATTGTTGAGTCGCACATGCGCAGTGTAGTTAGCGCGTGCGGTGGCAATACAGCAGAAGATCCACAGGGATTACAACTCCCATACTGCTTAGGGAGATGGCACCATGTGACACATGACAGCAAATGGGACGGCTGTTTCCCCTGGAAGGGAAAGAGATACATATTGCATGCTGGGAGTGCAGAGGTCAGTCAGGATCCGGACAGAGAGGGTGCAGGTAGGGTCCAGGGAGCAGTGCTCTCTTCAACTAGGCCAGATACCCCCCAAGGTCCCAGTTAGATCCCCTGACTCCCAGTAGATACTGTGCGCAGTGAGTACTGCAGGGAAGGCCTCAGATAGCGACCTTTTCACAGTAGTAATAGTGTGAGATATGCTGTAGGACATTGCCTGAAGAGAAGTGCAGCCTGTTGCAGGGTAGCCTACCAAGGCTCCTTGATAGAGACTATTTACAGGGGTACACCCCAACGGGAAGTCCCTCCAGAGGCATCCGACTAAGGATTCCCCCGGAAGAGGAGCAGCAGATTGTGGCGCGGAACCACGTTCTACTATTTGTCCTGGTCTGGACCAAGACCGGGGAGGTATTAACCAAGTGCACCAATGGGCCCCAACACAGGGAAGCATGCTATCCCACACACACTCTTTGGGGGAGGGATAGCTGGTGGACACTAAGGGTTAAGTGCCCAGGCACTCCGGAACTTTGGGGTTTTCAGTCGGGAGTTGTTACTGTTTGGTGATATCTTGCAGGACTGTTTTATGTGGATGGTATATGATCTATGCATAGCAAATACAGTTAACATACATCTGTGTGTATTATTGTGTATATTGGTTCCGGTGAGGGGCTCCTCCCACTACGCTGGGATGCCTCGCTGGTGGAAGCGATGCACTGTGAAATTAAGTGTATCCCAGGCTCCCAGTGGTGGAGGCTCAGGCCTCCTGGTAGCAAAACAGGTGACAGCAGCACGGGTAGTTCTGTACTAAGGGGGTTCAAGGGCTACATATACTTCCTGAGTCACTGTCAGAGGGGGAAGGGGGGGGGAATGGTGGGAGGAGAGTTATAAGTCTGTGCCTCTCCAAGAATGCAGCAGGGGATGTTTGTGAATATAAATATCTGAAAATAAACCCTTTTGTTCAACACTACTAAGTTCCTGGTGCCCATCCGTTCTCCATCACCACCCAGCTGCACGGACCCAGCACCCTGATAATGTAATACACTGAGGAAGCCAAATATATAGACTATCCGATGTAAACTCCCAAAAGCGGAGCAGGGAGGGTTACACACACAAGCTCTCACACAGACAGACAACAAATGATATAGCAAAAAACACTCAAAACCCCCCACAAATCCTCAAACTCCTTATGGTCTACTGTGTCCTCTCTCCATCCCAACAGAACTATGTACAGAAAATGTGAGTTTATATAAGTTAGCACAGAGGTGCGCAAACTGGGGGCATAAGATTGTTTAGGGGGGGCGCAGGCGATGGGGGCATTTTGCAGAGAAGCAGAGAGAAAGGCAGTCTGTAGCTGAAATTTCTCCTGCAGCCATTAGGTGACGCTGTGCTGCACAGCTCATGCAGCACAGGCTTTGACTTCCTGAATGCCGCGTGATGAGGTGTGTGTGTGTGACAAAGAAAGACATGGAGAGGTGGGAGAAAGAGAGACATGGAGAGGTGGGAGACATATTGGGGGGAGGGAGACACTGGGGGAAGGTGAGAGCGAGAGACACTAGGGGAAGGTGAGAGCGAGAGACACTAGGGGAAGGTGAGAGAGATAGACACTGGGGGGGAGGTGAGAGAGAGACACTGGGGGGAGGTGAGAGAGAGAGAGACACTGGGGAAAGTGAGAGAGAGAGAGACACTGGGGAAAGTTTAGAGAGAGAGAGACACTGGGGGAAAGTGAGAGAGAGAGACACTGGGGGAAAGTGAGAGAGAGAGAGAGAGAGAGAGAGAGAGAGAGAGAGAGAGAGAGAGAGAGAGAGAGAGAGAGAGAGAGAGAGAGACTGTGGGAAAGTGAGGGAGAGAGAGAGAGAGACACTGGGGGAAAGTGATAGAGAGAGAGACACTGGGGAGAAAGTGTGAAAGAGAGAGAGAGACACTGGGGGGAAAGTGAGAGAGACAGAGAGAGACACTGGGGGGAAAGTGTGTGAGAGAGAGAGAGAGAGAGAGAGACTGGGGGGAAAGTGAGAGAGAGAGAGACGGGGGGAAAGTGAGAGAGAGAGAGAGACTGGGGGAAAGTGAGAGAGAGAGAGAGAGAGAGAGAGACGGGGTAAGTGAGAGAGAGAGAGACACACTGGGGGAAAGTGTGAGAGAGAGAGACACTGGGGGAAAGTGAGAGAGACACGGGGGGAGAGAGAGACAGAGAGACTGGGGGAAAGCGAGAGAGAGAGAGACACTGGGAGAAAGTGAGAGAGAGAGAGAGAGACACTGGGGGAAAGTGAGTGAGTGAGAGAGAGAGAGCGTGAGAGAGAGAGAGAGAGAGAGAGACACACAATGGGGGAAAGTGAGAGAGAGAGAAACACTGGGGGAAAGTGAGAGAGAGAGAGAGAGAGAGAGAGAGAGAGACTGTGGGAAAGTGAGGGAGAGAGAGACACTGGGGGAAAGTGAGAGAGAGAGAGAGAGAGAGAGAGAGACTGGGGGGAAAGTGAGAGAGACAGAGAGAGACATTGGGGGAAAGTGAGAGAGAGAGAGAGAGAGAGAGAGAGAGAGAGAGAGAGAGAGAGAGAGAGAGAGAGAGAGAGAGAGAGAGAGAGAGAGAGAGAGAGAGACTGGGGGGAAAGTGAGAGAGAGAGACTGGGGGAAAGTTAGAGAGAGAGAGAGAGAGAGACACTGGGGGAAAGTGAGAGAGAGAGACACTGGGGAAAGTGAGAGAGAGAGAGAGAGAGAGAGACACTGGGGGAAAGTGAGAGAGACACTGAGGGAGAGAGAGAGAGAGAGAGACTGGGGGAAAGTGAGAGAGAGAGAGAGAGACACTGGGGGAAAATGAGAGAGAGAGAGAGAGAGAGAGAGAGAGACAGACAGACACTGGGGGAAAGTGTGAGTGAGAGAGAGAGACACACTGGGGGAAAGTGAGAGAGAGCGGGAGACTGGGGGAAAGTGAGAGAGAGAAAACACTGGGGGAAAGTGAGAGAGAGAGACTGGGGGAAAGTGAGGGGGAGAGAGAGAGAGACACTGGGGGAAAGTGAGAGAGACAGAGAGAGACACACTGGGGGAAAAGTGTGAGAGAGACACTGGGGGGAAAGTGAGAGAGACAGAGAGAGACACTGGGGGGAAAGTGTGAGAGAGAGAGAGAGAGAGAGAGAGACTGGGGGGAAAGTGAGAGAGACAGAGAGAGACACTGGGGGGAAAGTGAGGGAGAGAGAGAGAGAGAGAATGGGGGGAAGTGTGTGAGAGAGAGAGAGACAGAGAGACTGG
The DNA here is from genome assembly GCF_040206685.1 of Ascaphus truei. Classification (NCBI taxonomy): domain Eukaryota; kingdom Metazoa; phylum Chordata; class Amphibia; order Anura; family Ascaphidae; genus Ascaphus; species Ascaphus truei. The sequence continues at coordinate 147,060,563 of NC_134485.1, read as the reverse complement.
GGGGAAAGAGAGAGAGAGAGACTGGGGGAAAGTGAGAGAGAGAGAGACACAGGGCGAAAGTGAGAGCGAGAGAGAGACAGGGAAAGTGAGAGAGAGGGAGACACTGGGGGAAAGTGAGAGAGACACTGGGAGAGAGAGAGACTGGGGAAAGTGAGAGAGAGAGACACTGGGGGAAAGTGAGAGAGAGAGAGAGAGAGAGAGAGACAGACAGGCACTGGGAGAAGTGAGAGAGAGAGATAGAGAGAGACAGACACTGGGGGAAAGTGAGAGAGAGAGAGAGACACACTGGTGGAAAGTGAGAGAGATAGAGATAGATAGAGAGAGAGAGAGAGAGACACGCGGGCGAAAGAGAGAGAGACAGACAGACACTGGGGAAAGTGAGAGAGAGGGAGACACTGGGGGAAAGTGAGAGAGAGACAGAGAGAGAGACACTTGGGGAAAGTGAGTGAGAGAGAGAGAGAGAGAGAGACACTGGGGGAAAGTGAGAGAGAGAGACACTGGGGGAAAGTGTGTGAGAGAGAGACACTGGGGGAAAGTGAAAGAGAGAGAGAGAGACACTGGGGGAAAGTGAGAGAGAGAGAGAGAGAGAGAGAGAGAGAGAGAGAGAGAGAGACACTGGGGCAAAGTGAGAGATAGAGACACTGGGGGACGGTGAGAGAGAGAGAGAGAGACACTGGGGAAAGGTGAGAGAGAGAGAGACTGGGGGAAGGTGAGAGAGAAAGACACTGGGGGAAGGTGATAGAGAAAGACACTGGGGGAAGGTGAGAGAGAAAGACACTGGGGGGATGTGAGAGAGAGAGAGAGAGAGAGAGAGAGACACTGGGGGGAAGGTGAGAGAAAGACACTGGGGGAAGGTGAGAGAGAGAAAGACACTGGGGGATTGTGAGAGAGAGAGACACAGGGGGGAAGGTGATAGAAAGACACTGGGGGAAGGTGAGAGACACTGGGGGGAAGGCGAGAGAGAAAGACACTGGGGGGAGGTCAGAGAGAGACACTGGGGGAAGATGTGAGAGAGACACTGGGGGAAGGTGTGAGAGAGACACTGGGGGAAGGTGTGAGAGAGACACTGGGGGAAGGTGTGAGAGAGACACTTGGGGGAAGGTGAGAGAGACACTGGGGGAAGGTGGGAGAGACACTGGGGGGAAGGTGAGAGAGACACTGGGGGGAAGGTGAGAGAGAGAGACACTGGGGGAAGGTGAGAGAGAAAGACACAATGACAAGAGAGAGTGAGTGTGAGAGAGAGAGTGAGTGTGAGAGTGTGTGTGTGTGTGTGTGTGTTCTGGCACGGGAAGAGGTGGTTCCCTTTCAGATCAATGAGCTGCACACCCACTGGTAGCAGGGCCTTCCAGCACCTGGAGGAGCCGGAGCAGGCCCCCGCCTCATGATTGCCTATCCCCAGGGAGCTCCAGCAGGACCAGGAAGAGATCAACGGAGCATGCCCCCCACCCCCACAACTAAACGGAGGGATGAAGGTCAGGCAAAGATGGCAGAATTTAGGGACTTGGGAGGAGGGTGAGTTTTAGTGGGCTGCGGGTTATTCTTTGGGTCAGGGGGGGTCACTTGGGAGTATTGTTCAGCAGGGGAGAAGCATCAGTACCCCCCTTGAGTTTGGTTTATGGGGATCCCTGGGCAACATTTAAAACGGGAATAAATAATACATAAAACTGGAAGTGGAGTGGATGACACTGGGGAAAGCAAATGGGAGAAGGAAAAAAGGGAGGGGAAGGGGAAAAAAAAGGGGGTGGAGAGGGAAGGGAGGTAGCAAAGACATGGACGAATGCCCCCTGAAATGGATTGTCTTTGTGCACCAGAAAAAAAATATTACCAGATGCCAGCAAACAATAAAATAAACAGTGATCCAATAATAGTATACAGCCTGCGTGCACGCCTGCAGCCCAAGTGATTTGTGAACTTGGCTGCAGGAGATTGTAGACGCATGGCGGACGCGTCACAAAACCGGTTCGCTCTCATTGGTTGAACCAGCTCACATGCGCTGATGTCATGTGATTTTGATTACATCAGGCAGGGGGGGGCCCCGAGAAATTTCATGGATGAAACGGGGGGCTCGGCATAAAAAGTTTGCTCACCCCTGAGTTAGCACATAAGTAATTCTCGCAATATTCACCGCCATTTCACCTTTAGGGGGCTAAGCTCAATGGGTTTGCGTTCTGATGTTCCAAAAAAGCACGTCTGTTAAAAAGTGAGGCCGGGGACGCGATTCACTAAGACCTTGAGCCCATTTTTTAACGTACCTGCTCAAAATAGCTCAAAACACCCACAGCGTACGTTGTTTTTTTTTTTCCCTTGCTAGCGTTCTTAACCTTTACGTACGCTAGCAGATAGAAAAAAAAAGCCGCATGTAACATTTGCATGGAGATTCTGTATCTCCATGCAAGACTGTTACAGGCGATCGTACACTAAATAAATACATTTTAATAATAGTGTACATGAGCAGGGGGTCTCAGGACCTGAACCGCATTGGTTTCAGGTCCGAGGACCCCCTACTTCAGGAGATACCGGCCCCGTTATGGGGTGCCGGTATCCCTTGCACTTTAAAGCTCCCGCGTCATGTGACCGGGACATTTCAATTCTGCAGGGGATACCGGCACGCGGTTCAGCTCAGGAGAACCCCTGCACATCTACACTAGTATTAAAACACACATAACAATAAATAATAATTCATTACCGTAGCGGGTATCCGCTATGGTAATGAAGCTGCATTAATGTACATTTTAATAATAGTGTGCGGGAGCAGGGGTCCCCTGAGCTGAACCGCATTGATTTCTGCCTCAGAGACCCCCTGCTTCCCGAGTTACAGGCCCCGGTATGGGACATCGGAGGCCAATGTCGCCGCCATCTTTATAGCGTCCAAGACGCGACGTGGACTCTATAAAGATGGCGGCGACACTGGCACTGATGCCCCAAACCGGGCCTGTAACTCGGGAAGCAGGGGGTCCCTGAGGCAGAAATCAATGCGGTTCAGCTCAGGGGACCCCCTGCTCACGCACACTATTAATAAAAATACATTAAAGCTATCCACTAAGGCAATGAAGGGGTTAAGGCACAATAGCATGTTTCTTGGGGACAATTGCCCCCAGTAAACATAGCAATATACAACACACATCCCCCCCGCCCCCTAACACATACAGTACTGTAATGGGCAAAAAAACTATTATCCACATATGGATAATAATGCATTTGCCCATTTTAAATACATATAAATTACAATAAATACAGTCAATACATATTACACTTACTTTTTACAGGCACCCACGATGAAGGCCGTCTTCATCCTCATCTTCATCCTGCCCATGTCCCTCCGGTGCTGCAAAACATACACAAGAATAAAAACAGCCAATGTAATGTCCCCTAACCCCTTAATCATCTAAGCGGTTATTAACTGCTACAGTCATTAAGGGGTTAACCTACCCTCACCCACCACTTGGGAGGCCTACATACCCTCCTCCACTACCCCTCACCCCGTGAGGCCTAACCACCCTCACCCACTACCCAGCCGGGAGGCCTACCCACATACCCTTGGGGCAAATCCCCCCTTCCCCCACCCCCAGTACCCACAATAAAAACAATACACTGCCCCACAATGAACATCATTATATTTATTAAATACATAACCCACCCTCTACCCACCCTCTGTGCCCCCCCATAAATACATGATTTATTATTTTACATACAGGGTTAATAACCCAGGCCCACGGGAGTCCCCGGAGGGCCTGATGGGTCACCTCACAGACATACAGTAGCCCAGCACCATGTTTCACACAGGGTCTGGAGGCCTGTTGGTGGTCCCCGCCAGGTGCCATGGTCCACCAGGTGGTCTCCGCGGGTCACCGTGGGCCACAATGGTGTCTCCACGGTAGGCCCGCGGATGTCTGGGGGGCCCCGGGTCAGACTCACAGGTGTCTGAGGGGCCTCGAGTGGTTCCCACGGGGGTCTGGGGACCCACGGGTGGTCCCTACGGGTCCGTGGTGCCCCCACAGATGTGGGGCCACCGGTTCTTCCCCGCAGGTGTCCCCCGTGGACCCGGCAGCCTGGTACCCGTGGTCTCCAGAGGTCTCTCGCAGACCAAAAGGAACCAACCCTGTATGTAAAAAAAATTAACCTGACCTATACATTAAATACATCAATCCACCCCCCCCCCAACACATACAGTACAATAATCTGCAAGATTATTTGCCCATTATGAAACACATAAAACATGCATAAATCAAAACATGAATTCTTAATTTTAAAATCACCACATTGCATGTTACAATAAATCCAGCAGCAATTGTAAATATAAACCAACAAACCAGCAGCTACACAAATGTTTATGAAATGTCACACAATTGCATTGAGTGTGTACATGATGCAATTAATCTGTGCATCATGTAACACTATGCAAAATATATGCAACAATAAAATACACTATGAACAATGTCCCCTAACCACCAATGCCATCATGAAAATCAAATATAAACTAAGCAACATCAATACATTTACCATCAATCAATTAATCCATTTCCTAAACCAATTACAATACAATACAAATCAATTATACAATTCCCTATTCAATTCCTAAAGCCAAACCATTGCCAAAAGAATTCTAATTGAAAGTAACCACCATCATTCTAATCTACGTGTAGAATGGCCTCCTATGGCGCTGAGGATGAAGAATGGAATAGAGTCTTGTGCAGTGGTTTCTTCTTATATGGAATACCTCAGAGAAGGGAACAAGAAATAAACAGAAAACATCACAATAGTGTATTACCCTTGAGACAACAATTGCCGTGATGGACAAGATACAAAGAGCATTTATTGGTTAAAACAATTGTAACCTCAATTGATATAAAACATGTAATGAATTAATAAACAGTAGACTATTCTCCTGTTGAATAAGAAGATTGTTCTCCTGCTGAATAAGAAAAGGCTCCCAAGCGCTTGTGCTTAAGGAAGCTACGTTGCTCCGCCGTGTGGTAAAACTGAAATCCTACTCACCGTCCATGAGTAGGACATGTGCAGTGGTTCGGGGTCTTTGCCAGGGATAGCCGCTCGCCGTGGGGTGCAGAATGTCCGTTAGTGCGGGGAGATCTCCTGCAGTCCTCGTGGTCTTGCTGCCAACAGAGTATTTTCCAAACGTCTCCTCCTGCTGACGTCACCGTCTGATGTGCACAGCTACGGTGTCCCTGGATGGCCAAAAACCTTCACGGCAATTGTTGTCTCAAGAGTAATACACTATTGTGGTGTTTTCTGTTTATTTCTTGTTCCCTTCTCTGAGGTATTCCATATAAGAAGAAACCACTGCACAAGACTCTATTCCATTCTTCATCCTCAATGCCATAGGAGGCCATTCTACACGAATCTTTTCATCTGGTTGGAAGATACCGGATCAACCTCTCAGGCAGCTTAAGGACTACCTTCATCACAAACTGTATCACAGGTTTTGTTCCACTGTTTATATCACTGTATAATATGGTTTACACTAGCGCTAATCTGCACTTATTATTTTACCACTCATCATTCTAATCTCACTACCAGAAAGAAGCCATTACAAATAACGTGTAACTAAATACAAATTACATTATTCACACCAATGTCTAAATAAAGCTGATAAATACATTCGCCATACATAAAAAGAACATAAACATTAGCAAAACAATCAATTATTATCCCTGTATGTCTATCCATATAGATAGATATAAAGTACATAACATACAGGGGCAATAATAGAGCATAAAAAACAATGCATTTACATCCAAAAATCACATAGAATACACCAATTCAGTGTCCGTGAATGTATGTATATCCATAGGTACATAGATACATTCACGGGCATTAAATGGGACTGAAAAAATAAAAGACATGAATGAAAAATCAAAAAAACCTGTAAAAGTAAAAATAATAGACTTTTCTTTTGTTTACTTACCATTAGATGCCCACTCACCGAAATCCAGGCGACCCGGAAGCACTGGAACCAATCCACAGGTAACCATAAAATAATAAACCCTTACAATCCATAACGGTGTCTTCTTTCTTCTATTTGTAATCCTTCCCGTCAGTCTTGGGGTCTTCTTTTCTTCTTTGGGGTCTTCTCCGTCTTCTTCCGTCTTCTTCCATCTTCTTCTGCCATGCCCTTCTTTTCTTCTTAGGAGGGGAGGTGTTCTCTCCTCGGCGCCTGGCTTCAAAATGAGGCGACATAGGTTTTATAGGCCTATGACGTCACATTTTGGTCAAATGTTTCCCACGGTCCTGATTGGGCCGTGAAAAAAATGTGATTTGTAAAAAAAAAATTCAAACATGATGACGTCATTTAAAGGCAATGACGCCAGCCAATCAGAATGGCTGACTTTCAATTGCCTTTAAGATGACGTCATCAAAACAAAGATGGCCGGCGACACATCGTACGGTAGCCAATCAGAACGTGGGAACTCCATCCCAATTCTGATTGGCTGAAGCAAAGCCTCTGTCACATGGTCTACTTGAGCCAATCAGAGTTGGGATGGAGTTCCCACGCTCTGATTGGCTACCGTACCATGTTTGTACGGGGACTCCCATGGGCCTGGGGTATTAAGCCTGTATGTAAAATAATAAATCATGTATTTATGAGGGGGCACAGGGGGTGGGTTATGTATTTAATAAATATAATGATGTTTATTGTGGGGCAGTGTATTGTTTTTATTGTGGGTACTGGGGGTGGGGGAAGGGGGGATTGGCCCCAGGGGTATGTGGGTAGGCCTCCCGGCTGGGTAGTGGATGAGGGTGGTTAGGCCTCACAGGGTGGGGGGGTAGTGGGGGAGGGTATGTAGGCCTCCCGAGTGGTGGGTGAGGATGTTAATAACCGCTAAGGTGATTAAGGGGTTAGGGGACATTATATTGGCTATTTTTATTCTTGTGTATGTTTTGCAGCACCGGAGGGACATGGGCAGGATGAAGATGAGGATGAAGACTGCCTTCATCGTGGGTGCCTGTAAAAGGTAAGTGTAATATGTTTTTACTGTATTTATTGAAAGTTATATGTATTTAAAATGGGCAAATGCATTATTATCCATATGTGGATAATAGTAATTTTGCCCATTACTGTATTGTATGTGTTAGGGGGGTGTATTTAGTTAAAAATATTGTTTATTATTTTTGGAGGCGCAACATTGGTACCGCGTACGCTAAGGTTGCGTTGCTCAGTGCATCCCGCTTAAGAGCAGAATTTAACGCAAACAGGGTAACGAACGAGCAAAGTTGGACTTCGAAAAAATTCCTGAAAAAAGTCCGTTTTAGAGCGCAAAGTGCCTGTTTGCGTTGCTTAGTGCATCGTGTTCAGCGCAACATCACGTTCTAAGAGCATTTTGCGCTCTAAAAACGACTTAACGGAGCTTAGTACATGACCCCCTCAGTGTGAAATTGCAATATTTAACAGGAGTTTTCAGTAATATCGCGAGACTATTCTGATGATGGAAATCTTGATAAAGTCATATTTGTACATTAGTAATGCACTTTTTTTTTTTTACACCAGCCGTGCTAACAATGCTTGTTTAGTAGAGTTTGACTACACCGCACTTTCCCTTTTGAACTTTGTGGCCGCAAACAATCTTTAGATCTGAATTAAAAAAACAAGAACTTTGTTAAAAAATAAATATATAAATAACAGAAATGTGACATATTCCCTAATGTTTAATCGCCAATTACATGTACTAGATTTGACAGATAATATGCAACTCATGACACATTGCATGAGTGAAATCTTACTTGCTATTTAGAGACACACATTCATTTCTACAGGGCTCCTTGCTCAATATTTTGTGTTTGTAAAGAAATTAAGAGAGTGGGGGAGGAGATGGAAAAGCTCAGCCCATGTAAAAACATTATTTTTTTCCTATTACTTATCTTAATTTGATCCCTTGTGGTTAGGGTGACCATATTTGTAATGGCAAAAACCGGGACAAATGTCACACATGCGCAGTCGGTACTTGTCGATTGCGCATGCGTGAATGGCGAGCGCCGACTGCTCGTGTGCATGCACGATCGACACTTGCCGACTGCACATGCGTAATCGAAGCTTGCCGGTACCGCATGCGTACGAGTAGTCGGCAAGTGCAGATTGTGCCTGCACGGTCGGCATGCGCTCTTCGCGCATGCGCAGTCGGACCAAGGGAGATCCAAAAACTGGGTCAGCACCCAAAAAAGTCGAGACAGAGTCCTAAAAATCGGGGCTGTTCTGGCTAAACCGGGACACCTGGTCACCTTACTTGTGGTTTCTCTGACAATTTTCCCTCTCTGCTTGGTTTGCTTTAAATGCAAATGTAACATTTTCAGTGTTTTGTAAGCATAGACTTCACACTGATAACCAAGGCAGAAAGGATATGGCATCACATAATCTCCTGTACGTATGATCCTTCTAATAACGAAGGCTAGCAGGATATGACATCACATAATCTCTCACAGGTATGATCCATCAACAGATGCCACTGAATTCTTAATGAACTGCTTTACTTCTAGCTATCAGAATGACTGAAATCTATTAGATTTTATTTTAAAAATCTATCCAATACTTACTGCATATGTTTTTACAGGCTAGTGGTATTAGTGCCAATTTTTCCATGGACAAATCATGATTATTATTAAAGTCATTATATATTTTATTGGACTAACATGAGCATCATTCTTTATTACATTGGTTTAAAAAAAAAAGAAGTTAAGATAATAATTTTACTTGTATTGTTCAACTTTATATATCATTTTAAACATATGTATATAATACAGTATATTTTCTAATTGCTGTAACGGGAATATGATGTTTTGGAAGCTGATTTTAACTTTGTATGTTTTATTTAAAGGCTTGCATTTGTGACATAAAAAAAACTACTTTTCATGTTTCCGTGATGTTGATGTAGGGAGAACATATATTAATCTCTGTGGATTAAAAAAAAAATAATATAGAGATTTATTTTCAGGAGTGAAATTAAGAACAAGAGAAACTTGTTTCCCAACTCTTAAAAATTGAAAAACACATCTGAAACACTAATGGACTTCACATTGATTTCCAAGCCATCTCTGTTTTAGGAACTAATGAAACTGCAGTGTGGAAATATTTGCTGTAATTACATATTTTTTACATACAGCACCTGCATACCAGAAGCCCTGTAAAACAGTCTTTATGATGGTGTTATAATTGCTGGGGCATGTACAACCTCAAATGACACATTTTTGTTTTCATAAAAGTAAAACACACCAAGAATAACCACCTGGCTCAGAGAGTCCTGCATATAATATTCCAAAAGATAGTTTAGCTTGTTTGACCCCGTTCATCTAGATCCATTTTTTTGCATAAAAGTCTGGATGTGTCAAACTTGCCAAAACCTGGCACTAAGATGGTATTACTTTTTTGAAACAGCAGTCCCACCTATTTGGTCACTTTTAAGTGGCGATGAGGTAGAATTATATATAGTATATATAGTGCTCAGCAGACTACTTACAGGAAACATCTTAACCACCATATTTCAGGAAGGACATATAACAGCGAAAAAGGTGCTTGCAACTCATATTTACAACAAGGACAGAGATTCTGAAAGAGTTGCACATATATGGTTTTAAAATCTGAGTAACTTTGCATAACACCTCAGTTGAATCGTACAATATGATAAATTAGTTGAACTATGCATTTCACCCGTTGGCTTTATAGATCCTACCACCTGTGTGCCAGGTATTTGATGATAAACACAGAAAGCATGTAGAAAAAGTAAACCCAGAGCATAATTCATCCAGCAAATTATAAAAGTAGTAGTATGTGGTTAAAAATAGACTGTTATTACAAATATAGGACAAGATCCTCTATTTGCTAGAAGATTTACTTGATCTCCAAATTCCTAAAGAACCTCTTCTTTTGATCCTGGGTACTCTAATCCCCAACTAGTGTAATCTAGAATCTAAACTAATTAACTATATTTCTAACATCACACATTGCTCTATAGCCCGTTTCTGGAAGTGTAAGACGCCCCTCCACCCCCTTTCCAATGTGTTTACAACAAAATCTGGGATACAGCGGGGGTGCACAAATTGGGGGGCGCAGCGCTTACAAAGGCCCCAAGCTCTTCCCTGAAGCATTTAAATTAAATGCCGGGGAGCACGCGCATGGCCTCTGTAACTCACTTAACTAGTCGCCGGCTTCTGGCGACATGTCACCATGGCAAGGTGGCGTCACATGACATCAGAAAATACCGGCGAACAGGTAAGGGGGGTGCAAGCAGGGGGGGAGAGCAGGGGGGAGAGCAGGCAGTGGGCGCAGACTACAAAGTTTGCACACGCCTTGGATACAGCATATCTCAAGAGATTGTCAGTCTACATCCATAACTCAACCGATAGGTTTATTGATACTTGGGAGCCCTGTTTTTCACATTTTAACAAATAAATAAGGTTCTGAGTGGTATGAAGGAGCCCAATGGTGGTGGCTGGCACTGTCCGTCATGTGGACATGGACTTTATATATATATTTGTAACAGGTGTTCCCCACCCTAAGGGAAATTTCCCTGTTACCTGTACTCTCGCTGTGCTGTACCTGTGAGGCTTACAGGATTGCTGAGTGTCCGTCGATGTTAGTGAGGAAGACAGGACAGGCTTTCAGGATATTCTCAGCTCTTTCTGGGTGCAGCGCCTCTATTTGCAGCAGGCCCCAGCAGAGCTGGGTTCAGTTCCTGCAGGAAAACCATCTTGCACTCCCCCTGATAAACTGCAGTCACAGGCAGGAGTATAAACCCAGTAGCCCAAGCACGCTGCCTAGGGGTTACACTTGATTCCTCTCTCTCATTCTCCTCTCATATTCAAAACGTTTCTAAAACTTGTCGCTTTTTCCTCCGCCATATCACAAAGATATGCCCTTTCCTCTGTTACTCGACTGCTAAAACTCTGACTCAAGCCCTCATTCTCTCACGTCTCGATTACTGCAACCTCCTGCTGTCCGGCCTTCCTGCCTCTCACCTGTCTCCCCTACAATCTATCCTAAACCCTGCTGCCAGAATCACTCTACTCTTTCCTAAATCTGTCTCCGCATCTCCCCTCCTGAAATCCCTCTCCTGGCTTCCGATCAAATCCCGTATCTCACACTCAATTCTCCTCCTCACTTTTAAAGCTTTACATTCTTCTGCCCCTCCTTACATCTGAGCCCTAATTTCTCGCTATGCACCATCCCGACTCTTGCGTTCTTCTCAAGGATGTCTTCTTTCTACCCCCTTTGTATCTAAAGCTCTCTCCCACCTTAAACCTTTTTCACTTTCTGCCCCCACCTCTGGAATGCCCTTCCCCTCAATACCCGACTAGCACCCTCTCTATCCACCTTTAAGACCCACCTTAAGACACATCTGCTTAAAGATGCATATGAATAGCATTGGATAATCCTGGACACATGATACATAAAGCTTGGCCCCCTGCAGGCGCACTTATTAGAATTTCCTCCTCCTGTCTCTGTACGTTCTCCCTACCTACCAATTAGATGTAAGCTCCTCGGAGCAGGGACTCCTCTTCCTTAATGTTACTTTTATGTCCGAAGCACTTATTCCCATGACCTGATTTATATTATTTGTTATTTATATGTTATGTATTACTACTGTGAAGCGCTATGTACATTTATGGCGCTATATAAATAAAGACATACAATACAATACAATAAAAACAGCAACTGATCTTTATTGAGTACAGCCGTACACAATCAACAATGCATTTCCTCTGGTCCCTGGAATCAACCCCCAGGGCTTAAGGCCCAAAAGGTCTATCCTTTGCTCCCCTACTCCCTGGTGGAGTAAGATGTAACAGCTCCCACTCCCCCATGGGAGGGGAAATATTAACGAACCACTACCTTGAGGGGAGAGGTTAGAACTGACTAACTGACAACTCCCAACTGTCAATTCCCAACTGCCACTCCCCACTGTTACCAGGGGCAGGGCTTCATGTCTCAGCCCAGAGTGGGCGGCACCCAGGCCTCAGGCCACCCCTCCTGTCACTCAAGGAAGCTGCTTACTACAGCAGGGAGTAGATTTAACCCTAATACAGCCTGCACTGGTACCAGGGCTTATGTGTTAAGCAGGGCAGATTAGTAGCCAAGGGGATACATGGCTACATATTGTTGTTATATTATATGTTCCACATATGTTTATATTAGATATAGTGGTATCTCCAGATACCAGACGGGGAGTGTCCTGGAAGAGGATTATGTATTTTCACTGCTCTCAGGCTGCCAGCACTTTTCTGTTATTGCTCAATAAAAGCTTATAGAAGAAAGGAAGAACTTAGTGTGAATAAAAGGGGAACAAGTTAACCTGTCTGACCCTACTCCTTTGCTACGAGGAGCTGGAGGGCCAGAACAGTGCCCAAAAGACAATCTCAGGAAAAAAAATTGCAGAATCAAAAATTAGGGCCTCATGCAGAGAGCAGCGAATTTTAAAATTGGAGAGTTTAATAAAAAGTAGCTTTTTTGGAGAGTTTTATTATCCATATGCAGAAATGTGCGAATTCTGCAATGTTTGTCATTAATGCGTGTGGCGAGTTAGAATTGGAGAGATGCGCGCTGTAGAAATGTGTTAAAAAAAATCGCGCATTTTTTTTCCCCTTTCCTATAGGCGGCGAGCTCCATGTAATTGCCAACTTTTCTTGGCGAGGCAAATACTAGCAAATCGCGCCATTTTCTTGGCGCGAACAGCCGCTAGATGCCGTTCGCGGCTCTCTGCATTAGGAGAGTTTTAAAACTGGCGAGATGTAGGTTCTCGCCAGCCGCGCGGCGAGATTTTGAAAACGAAAAAAAAAATGGCGCGTTTTCCGTAACTCGCCATTTTCGGCAGTTTTGTGCGCGAATTTCCCCAAAAAATGGCGAGATTTGAAATAGCGCTGCTCTCTGCATGAGGCCCTATGTTCTTAAAAAAAACCTTCCATTAGTCTTCTAAATAGTTTTGAAAAAATATCTGTCCATAAAATAAATAGGAGTAAATCAGAGGCTATCAATATAAACCTGCCAGCGGAAGTAACTAAACTCCTTTCACTCAATTCCGATTTTGAATGGAAAAAAAATAGTTTAACTTACTCAGGAGTTCAAATTACAAACTCATACCATACATTGTATCAGGCAAATTTTCCCTCAATGTATAGGAAATTAAAAAAAGATCTTGAGTCCTGGTTGAAATACTCAATATCCTGGTTTGGTAGAATAGCGGCGGTCAAAATGACCCTCCTACCCAGAATTTTGTATCTCTATAGGACCCTAGTACAAAGTGAAATTAGGCGTAAAAAAACTTAGTTCGTGATCTTAACTAAATTGTGAAGATAAGTGAATATATATCACAAAGTGTGAATAAAATAAACGTGCAATGTGTATTATAAACAAATTAAATATATTCTAAACCCTCTGCTCGAACCCTCTGGTGGGATTCGTCTTCACTTGTCCCAGGTAGTTGAATATGTTTCACAGATTCCAGGAGGAGCATAAAGGCGAAACAATAACACAAAGAAAATCTAAGTGTAGAGGTGCTTTAATTCTCTAAATAGGTTCTAGGAAATCTTGGCTCTGTTGAAATGCCTACTTACAAACTGTAAGAAGTAAATGAGCAGTGTGCAGGGGGATGTTAGTCTCTTCCCAGCAAGTGGAACGTTAGGCAGTATTTTCTTAGGTTGGCACTTCCAAGGTAGGTGGAATACAGCTCACCAGGATAAGCAATAGGACAGGATCCCCTTGAGAAAGACAAGGAAGAATACCATAGCACAGACCAGCTAAGTAATAATGTGTTTATGGTTAAAATATACATTTTGCACTTACAATGATGCAATAAAAATGGGCTGATACACACAAAAGTGTGACTGAGGAATCAATCACCGAGCAGGCTCACCATCCCTCACGTCGGCATCTATCCATCCAGGTATGTACTGTAATCCACTGCATGCAGGGGACAGAAGCTCCTGCCTCACTCCTCCTCGTGGATGCAGCGTGTGACGTCACTTCCGGATCGGGTCTGGCGTCAGGTGGACAGCTCATGGCCTCTCTCCTCTCAGCTGCAAAGCAAAAGGAACCTCCCACTCTACGCGTTTCGCCAGGGGATTCGGCTTCGCCAAGAGTGTCAGGGGAAGGGGGAGGGAGAAAGGGGAAGAGGGGAGGGAGGAAGGGAGAAAGGGGAAAGGGTGGGGGAGAGAGGGGAGTGGGGGAGAGAGGGGAAGGAGGGGAAGGGGGGAGAGGGGAAGGGGTGGGGAGAGAGGGGAAGGGGTGGAGAGAGGAGAAGGGGGGAGTGTCAGGAATCCACTCCTGGCTTTGGCTGGAGCCCTTCCATCCGGAGCTTTGCAGGTTCCAGACAATCTATTCACTGCTTCTGCAATCACCTGCCACCTGCCTCCTGTGCAGCTTTGGCCTGATTGGCCTCCTGTGCCTGCCCCGCCCTCAGGAAGTTGCTGGACATAGACTTTGCATACCAAGTTGCAAGTGACTGTGCTTGTCACAGACTCCCTGTTTGGCCTGCTAGGCCTCCTTGTGCCTGGTATCCTGCTTTCAGTCCCCTACTTCACAAGGCCTTCTTGCTTAGCAGCCCCGGCGCTGCTTCCCTTGTTCCTGGCAGACTTCGCTGCCGCGCTGAAGCGGCTACGCTGGTGTCCCCAGTGTTTCCTGTGGCGTGTCTGAACCCCTGTTTTCTGTGGCCTTCCTGTTGGCAGTTCCTATTTCCCAGTGGTCTCCACCACTCTCGGCTGTACCCGGGGGTGCCATTTTGTGCTGAAGCACTGGATTCTGCAGTTCCTGTTCCCAGTGGTCTCCACCACTCTCGGCTGTACCCGGCTAGGGGGTGCCGTTCTGTGCTGTAGCACTGGATTCTGCAGTTCCTGTTCCAAGTGGTCTCCACCACTCTCGGCTGTACCCAGCTAGGGGGTGCCGTTCTGTGCTGAAGCACTGGATTTCCAGTTCCTGTTCTTATCCCTGAAGTACCTTCATCCAAGATTTCCTGTTGATGACCTCGGCTTGTTTCCTCGACCACCACTCCTGTGCCACCTGCCTTGACCCCTGCCTGGATAACGTTAACCCTACCGTCTCCAATCCTGACCTGGCTATGTCTGATTATGGAATCCGCACTCCGGACCTGACTCTGTGGCCTAAGGTCGGTATTTATTCATCCCCACCTCAGCCCCGCGGTCCGGTACCAGTTTGTGGCAAGCACGTACGTTACAGGGAGAGAGGGGAAGGCTGGGAGAGAGGGGAGGGGGAGAGAGAGGAGGGGGAGAGAGAGGAGGGGGAGAGAATGGAGGGACACAGACACACCCACACACACACACACAGCCCGATCCAGCCAATAACATGCCACTCCTTTAATAGCCACGCGCCTGCGCTCCTGCTATAAAATGTTATGCAGGACAGCCGATCGCTCATGCTTGCAGAGTTGGTGATGTCACCGCTCTCAAGCATGAGTGAGCTCAGCGGCAGCGTAGCCGCAGCCTTACCCTTTCTCCTATTTGGAATCCCTGTTGCTGACCCCGGACCGTGACCCAAACCTTGCTGCCTTTCGCCTGCCCTGGCCTTTGTCTGTTGCCTGGACTCTGCACCACTTCCGCAGCCCTGACCCCTGCCTGCTTACCAACTATGAATACTCTTATAGGGCTCTGTCCCCGGGCTCTGGTCGGTTATTCTGCATTCCTACCTCAGCCCTGCGGGTCTCCTGATTCAGGACGAGCACCATCACATTTTGCTCGGCCAAACATGGACCCCGCTGAGGCAGAGCGAGCGTATCTCTCCAAGGAGAACTACTCAGAGATCATGAGACATGCCTCACCCTGCAAAACTAACAGCTGGCACTTACTGTATTTCAAGCAGACTTGAGGACGTTTATACCCAGCTGGACACACTCCAGGTGGGTTCAACCCCTGCACGGCCCTTACCGGAAGCTTCACCGGCGCTATCCCCCTCACCCCCTACACCCAGAGAACCACGGATACTGATGCCTCTGCGTTATGGAGGGGACCCTATTGCTTATAGAGGGTTTCTGAACCAATGCTCAATTCATTTCCAACTCCAGCCCTCCATGTTCAGCACCCACCGATCCAGGGTAGCCTATATTTTTTCCCTACTAATGAATGAGGCCTTGACCTAGGCTTCCCCTCTGTGGGAGAGAGAATCCCCACTGATCAAAGACTCCGCTGCCTTTCTCCAGGCATTTAAAAGAGTATTCGACGCCCCCGGCCGCGTCGCCTCCACTTTTTCTTCACTCCTTTGAATCCGACAAGGAACCCGTACCGAAGGCCAGTATGCCATTGAGTTCCGTACTCTTCCTCCGGAGACTGGCTGGAATAATGAAGCTCTGGGGGCAGCATTTTGGCAGGGGTTTTCTGAGCGTTTAAAGGACGAACTGACTTGCCGGGATATTCCCAAAGATCTGGAGGAACTCCTTTCCCTCTGTATGAGATTGGACCTCCGGATACAAGAACGACAGACAGAGCGAACTAAGTCTCCCAAAACACCAACAATTCGGCTAGTTCCCCATTTCAACACTCCTCTTACTGCACCTCACCCAGGTGAGGAACCGATGCAATTCAGGGGATACCAAATTACCTGAGCAGGAGAGAACTTAGAGACGAACCAGGGGGCTGTGCCTGTACTGTGGGCTCTAGGTTCATCGTGTCTGAGACTGTCCTAAATCAAGAAAACCCCAATGCCCGGTGAAGATAGAGGAATATTCTCTGGACATTTTTTTCTATTCTTCCTTCACCACAACCTTCACGGTTCCTCCTGATGGTTTCACTCTCCTGGGGACCAGCATCCATCTTCACTCAGGTTTTATTGGATTCGGTTGCCACAGGAAATTTCATTGACCGAGCATTTGCGGAACTCCACTCCATTCCTCTCCTCACTAAGGAGATTCCACTAGCGATAGTGGCCATTGACGGAAGACCCCTGATACCTGGGACCATCACTCACAAGACTAATCCGCTGCTGGTTTCGGTTGGGGTACTTCACAAAGAAACAGTGTCCTTTTATGTCACATGCTCTCCCTCGACTCCAGTGGTCCTAGGCCTACCCTGGTTGCAGTACCACAACCCTAGGATCGATTGGGCAACCAATCAAGTGACAGCCTGGGGACAACATTGCCATGGATCCTGTCTCCAGGTGTCTCGCACTATCTCCGAGGTCCGGCTACCTACAGAGACTTCCTTGTCATGCCTTGCAGTTTCTTACCAGGACATTGCAGAGGCAGAGGAGTTACCGCCACACTGACCTTATGATTGTGCAATCGACTTGCTCCCAGGGCCATCCTCCTAGAGGCCGCACTTACCCCCTTTCGGAACCAGAAACCAAGGCTATGCGGGAATACATTTCAGCTAACCTTCAGCTTGGGTTTATCCGCAAATCAAGCTCTCCCGCTGGTGCGGGTTTCTTTTTTGTTTCCAAAAAAAGACGACTCTCCCAGGCCATGTTTCAATTACAGAGGCCAAAATAAAATCACTGTAAAAAAACGGTATCCTCTACACCAGGGGTGGGCAACCTATTTTTCAATGTAGCCACAGGTGTGGTGAATTAGAAGTGAAAATAGCCACAACTCTGCAGCAGCAGTGGGGGGCAGGGTGGGTGCCGGTGTGGGCAGGCTTGGTGCAGCTGTGGGGGGGGTGGTCTGGGCAGCGCAAGAGGGGAGGGTCAGGGCAGCGCAAGAGGGGAGGGTCAGGGCAGCATGAGAGGGGAGGGTCAGGGCAGCGCGAGAGGGGAGGGTCAGGGCAGCGCGAGAGGGGAGGGTCAGGGCAGCGCGAGAGGGGAGGGTCAGGGCAGCGCGAGAGGGGAGGGTCAGGGCAGCGCGAGAAGGGAGGGTCAGGGCAGCGCGAGAGGGGTGGGTCAGGGCAGCGTGAGAAGGGAGGGTCAGGGCAGCGCGAGAAGGGAGGGTCAGGGCAGCGCGAGAAGGGAGGGTCAGGGCAGCCTGAGAGGGGTTGGTCTGGGAGCATGCTTCTCAGCGCTGCTTCTTCTGTCCCTGTGGCTGCCAGTGCAGTAAGAAGCAGGGGGGGAGAGAGGAGAGAGAGCTTCCTCTCCATGCTGCTTCTCCTGTGTCTGTCTGCCGGTGCTGTAAACAGGGGGGGTGGGGGTGGGGGGAAGAGGAGGAGAGCTTCCTCTCAGTGCTGCTTCTTCTGTGTCTGTCTGCCGGTGCTTTAAGCAGGGGGGGTGGGGGGAAGAGGAGGAGAGCTTCCTCTCAGTGCTGCTTCTCCTGTGTCTGTCTGCCGGTGCTTTAAGCAGGGGGGGTGGGGGGAAGAGGAGGAGAGCTTCCTCTCAGTGCTGCTTCTCCTGTGTCTGTCTGCCGGTGCTTTAAGCAGGGGGGGTGGGGGGAAGAGGAGGAGAGCTTCCTCTCAGTGCTGCTTCTCCTGTGTCTGTCTGCTGGTGCTTTAAGCAGGGGGGGTGGGGGGAAGAGGAGGAGAGCTTCCTCTCAATGCTGCTTCTCCTGTGTCTGTCTGCCGGTGCTTTAAGCAGGGGGGGGTGGAGGAAGAGGAGGAGAGCTTCCTCTCAGTGCTACTTCTCCTGTGTCTGTCTGCCAGTGCTTTAAGCAGGGGGGTGGGGGGAAGAGGAGGAGAGCTTCCTCTCAGTGCTGCTTCTCCTGTGTCTGTCTGCCGGTGATTTAAGCAGGGGGGGTGGGGGGAAGAGGAGGAGAGCTGCTTCTCCTGTGTCTGTCTGCCGGTGCTTTAAGCAGGTGGGGTGGGGGTGGGGGGAAGAGGAGGAGAGCTTCCTCTCAATGCTGCTTCTCCTGTGTCTGTCTGCCGGTGCTTTAAGCAGGGGGGGGGGGTAGGGGTGGGGGGAAGAGGAGGAGAGCTTCCTCTCAGTGCTGCTTCTCCTGTCTGAGTTTGCCCATGCAGTAAGAAGGAGGGAGTGTTGAGAGGAGGAGAGAGAGCTTCCTCTCGGTGCTACGGCTGCTGCTTCTCCTTCCCTGTGGCTGCCAGTGCAGTAAGGAGGGAGGGGGAGAGTGCGTCACACCGCTGGAGCGCGCTCCTTCCCTACCAAGGGAAGAGGGAAGGGGGGGGGGAGGTTGAGGGGGCTGTACAGAGAGTGCCAGCGGCTCTATTCGCCACAGTTTCACTGCCAATTCGCCACATGTGGCGAATGGCGACAGGGTTGCCCACCCTGGCTCTACATCTCATTCCTGAACTGTTCGACCGCTTACGCAAGGCCACGGTCTTCACCAAGCTGGATCTCTGAGGAGCTTACAATTTAATTCGGATCAGAGAGGGTGATGAGTGGAAGACAGCCTTTAATACCCGTAACGGGCACTACGAATATCTAGTCATACAATTCGGCCTTTGCAACGCACCGGACGTATTTCAAAATGTTATCAATGAGATTTTCCGTGATTTTCTTGACCAATTTCTCATAGTGTATCTGGCCGATATCCTTATTTTTTCCACTTCTTTGTCCAAACATCGGGCACAGGTTAGACTGGTCCTCCAAAGACTTCGGAATTACTCCCTCTTTGCCAAGTTCGAGAAATGTCAGTTCAAACAAAAGAAGATTTCCTTCCTTGGGTATTTCATCTCTTCCCGTGGGTATGAGATGGATCGTGCAAAGGTATCGGCAGTACTGGATTGGCCTGTTCCGATAGGCCTTAAACCAACTCAAAGATTTCTTGGGTTCGCCAACTACTACCGACATTTTATCAGGAACTTCTCTAAGGTGGTTACACCCAATACAGCTCTTATTAAGAATGGGGTGAACCCTAAGATATAGCCCTCCGAGGCTCTTCTTGCTTTCGAGAAGCTCAAGTTCGCCTTTTCGAGAAGCTCAAGTTTCGCCTTTTCGTCCGCACCTGTGCTGATCCATCCAGATCCTACGAAACCCTTCATGCTTGAAGTAGACGCATCTGTAATTATGATGTTGGGAATCGGAAACTTCTGGCCATGAATTCTCTTACCTAGACGGATTACCTACTCCTATCCGCTTTACTAAAAACTGGAGTAAATCACAAATAGCATTTTTGGATGTCTTGGTTTCATTTAATGGCCAAAAATTACACACTGATCTTTATCGCAAACCGACGGATAGGAATTCGACGCTACATGCGTCGAGCTTCCATCCGTCAATGCTTAAAAACATGTTGCCCTTTTCTCAAAAGGTGAGAGCAACTTGTATTGTAGACAGACCGGACAGACTGGTTGAAACTCTTGATGATATCAAGCAATGTTTCATATCACGGGGACATAGACTGACTGACATATCACGATCTTTTGAGAGGGATGCTATTTCTATGCCACCTAAAGATACCTCTGAACGGATCAATATTATCAGTAAATACACGACAATAAGTAGGCATATACAAAATAGTATCCGCAGACTTTGGGACATCCTGCAGATGGATGAGACTCTCAATACTGTCTGTAGGTCTAAACCACGATTTGCATATAAGAGAGGTCCAAATCTCCGTGATATGTTAATCCGTGCTGATGATAGCAAATACTAACGAACACTTTCTCAGTTCCAGTAAACCGGGTTGTTTCAAATGCCATAGCTGTTCAGTGTGTAACAGCTTAAACACAGGAGACACATGTCATCATCCTCATATGGGTTTTAAGTTTAACATCAAGAGAAGAATCATGTGTACTTCTACTATGGTGATTTATATCATTAAATGTCCCTGTGGCCTTATTTATGTAGGCAAAACGAGTAGAATGCTCAAAACCAGATATATTGAGCATCAAAGCAAAATTAAAAATCAGAAAGAGGCAACTGCACTCATTAAACATTGCACTGATTATAAATATAACATATCATCTCTCAAATGACTGAGGATTGAACAGGTGACTAAGTTTCATCCAGGCTCAGAGAAAGATAAGGTACTTTTACAAAGGGAGGCGTACTGGATTTTCAACCTTGGTACTGTGTTCCCAATGACTTTTTGTCATTAAACTGCTTCTTAGATAGGAGATGATTTTTGGTGACTTTTTACCTTCATACTGCTGTTGCTGCTCTAAGCATTTTCTGCAGATTCATTCCATTGCTATGTACATATTATTGCTTTTTTAATTGCACTGTGTACTGATCCCATCCTATGCATCATTTAACTCTTTATTCCTCCATTATTTACATGTGCCGCATTATCTTCGTGAGTTGACAGACATCAGTTGAGCCTCCCCCCCATGAGATCCTCAAATGTGCTTTTCAAAACTATAAGGGGCCATTCACTGCTTTGATTAGCATATATCTACTACTTCACGGCGCTGGGACAGAGGAGGATGCAGCTTAAAACTCCAGGGAACCTATAGGACCGCCCACGATTACATCACGGATGGGGGATGTCCTAGACAACCATATGAGGAGGCTGCTACGGCTGCAGAGGCACCAGAAGGACCACCCACGGTGACGACACTGTCAGCAAGGATATTGCGAGATACTACCAGTATGGATGCGCAGTGATGACGTCATCACCGGATGAAACGCAACTGCGTTCCAAGCTTCCAACGGAGGAGGGACATGATGCTCATAGGACACACATGGGGTGATCAGCGTTTGCTGTGCGGTGTGTGTTTGCCCACCTGTTTCACTAATATGGAGGGATATATATAGATGGGACATTGTATTTGTTTGTTCATTACCAGTCACTTGACAAAGGCCTAAGTGAGGCCGAAACGTTGTGTATTATGAATAAATTCTTTTGCTAAAAATCCGTGGAGCCCTGGATCATCTCTATTTTTGCTGTATACCTGGATTGCTGCACATAGGCCATCCCTGAACCAGGAGCTCCGGCATTGTGCACAAGTATTGCATTTGTTTGCATCTATTTGCATTATTTTGGTGTGCTACACACCCACATATCTTTGTCTAGAAGAATGGAGACATTTGCTTGAGGGGTCAACTACTCCGATCACAATCCTTACAGATCACAAGAACCTCGAATACATTGAAGGAGCAAAGAGACTCGGGACGCGTCAGACAAGGTGGGCTCTCTTCTTCACTCGGTTCAACTTTGTGATCTCTTATCGTCCGGGATCCAAGAATGTCAAGGCAGATGCGCTATCCATCCAATTCGCTCCTCATGGTTCCGAGGAGATTGAGCAGGGACCCATCATTCCATCTTCACAGATTATCTCTGCCGTATCATCTTCAATTCTGTAACAGATTTCACAGGCTCAGGCAGAGGATCCAGGCCAACATCCACTCATTCGCCAAACTATTTGTCCCTCCCCAATTTCACAGTGAAGTGTTGCAAGGGGGTCATAACCCCAAGACGGCTGGTCACCCAGGAGTTAGGAAGACATGTGATTTCCTTAAACGGATCTTTTGGTGGCCAGAGAACCGCAAAGACGTGAAAGAGTTTTTGGCAGCCTGCGTTGTATGCGCTCAGACTAAGGTGCCGAGGACATTACCCTGTGGGTTGCTCCAGCCCTTGCCAATCCCCACCCGCCTGTGGACCCACCTTTCCATCTATTCTATTGTGGAGCTACCACCCTCCAGGGGTATGACTACCATACTGGTAGTAGTTGATCGCTTCACACGCCAAGCCCACTTTGTTGCCCTTAAGAAGCTGCCCACAGCTTCAGAACTATCTGAAATATTTATTAAAGAGATATTTCGTCTTCATGGAGTCCCAACGGATATAGTCTCAGACCGTGGATCCCAATTCGTATCAAGATTTTGGAAGGCCTTTTTTTAAAGACTGGGCATCTCCCTCCATTTTTCTTCTTCGTGCTATCCCCAGTCCAAGGGACTCACGGAATGGGCCAATTAGTCCTTAAAACAATTCCTGCAATGTTTTGTATCTGAACTACAGGACGACTGGGTTGATCTGCTCCCATGGGCTGAGTTTTCCCGCAACTCTATGAAGCACGATTCCACACTGGAATCTCTGTTTTTTGTGCCTACAGATACCATCGTGCTCCCCTTCCTTCTTCCAGTCCTCTCTCCGGAGTCCATGCAGTGGATGATAAGATCCAAGAACTACAATAACTCTGGAAGAAGATCCAGACATCTGACCAAAACCGCCCTCCAGCAAAAAACCCAGGCAGATAAACGTCGACGACCACCTCCCCCGTTTCAAGTGGGAAATCAAGTTTGGTTGACTACAAAAAATATCCGACTGAAACTGCCCTCCTTCAAATCCGAGCCCAAGTTCATTGGACCTTACAAAATTCTGAAACAGGTCAACCCGGTGGCATTCAAACTGGAACTTCCAGATAACTTAAGGATACCTCCAGTATTCCACGTCTCCGTCCTCAAACCATTCGTCCAGAATGCTTTTTCTCCTCCTAGAACATTTCTGGGGATGGCCAGGAGGAATTTGAAGTGCGCCAAATACTGGATTCCCCTAGTTCCCGAGGCGAGCAACAATACTTGGTCCATTGGAAGGGTTATGGGCCCGAAGAGAATTAATGGAGCAAATCCGAGGCTGTCCATGCCCCCAGACTGGTCCGGGCGTTTCATCGCAAGGTAGCAAGGTACAGCGTGACACACAGAAGTTATGCTTGGCAATGACTGAAAATTCTGAAAGCATATTTAAAGGACCTCCCACCAATGGGAGGCATGCAGGAAGTAAACTGCAGTCACTGATAGGCTGCTGGACTGCGCAGGTGCGTCCTATTAGACAGCCGATTGAGACCGCAACCCATGCATCACACCGGCAACCCGGTTGCTTGTTGTCAGTGCGCACCACGACACCCGCGCCTGTACGAAGGTGGAGACAGAGGAGGAGAGCAGAGTATAGCCACGCCGTGCAACTCTGTCAGGACGAGGGAGGGGATTGGTGGCAGGGACCGCAGACAACCGAGAAGACCGCGCACCGTGCATGCGTTGTGCGTCAATGCCCGAGGACTGGAAGCGCCGCCAGAGCCTAAGAACCGAAGAGACCGATAGGACCCATGCAGTGCCCGTGCGCCGCGCGTAAGTACCACCATAAGGTTGCTTCTCTTGAGTGCCACAGGGACCAGATGAGCGAGAAAGGGTTAAGGGGACAGAACCGCCAGAATGGGATTTTCTGAGAAATTTAAATGGAACTTCCTGACCATTCTTGCCACATGAATCTGATGGCTAGGAACCCAAGATCTTTCCTCAGGGTCGAATCCCTTCCAATGAATGAGATACTGCAAAGAACCTCGAGAAAGTTTAGAATCCAGGATGGACTGGATCTGGTATTCGGGTTGCCCCTGTACTAATACGGAGGTGGTGGGGGGAACGGGAATGGAATGCACGTTCTAGAGCACTGGTTTTAGTAAGGACACATGGAAAACTGAGGGGATTCTAATGGAAGAAGGTAGAGACAGACGGTAAGCCACCGGGTTGATCTTTTCAGAAATAGAGAACGGACCGAGGAATCTAGGTGCAAACTTAATTGTCAGAACTTTTAGCCTAATATTTTTTGAAGACAACCAGACTTTGTCGCCGGGCTTGAATTTAGGAGCTGGTCTACGTTGGCGATCAGCGTGACGTTTCGGTCTCTCGACGGCTGATTCGATGTTCCTTTGGGTCCTTTTCCATAGATCTTGAAGTTCCTTGATACTGTCGTCAGTGGCTGAGACCCCTGAGGTAGGAACTGTAAGAGGAAGAGAAGCTGGATGGAACCCGTAATTGATGAAAAAAGGAGATTCAGTGGTCAATTCGCTACGAAGGTTGTTGTGTGCGAATTCTGCCCAAAGAAGGAGCTCCGACCATTCGTCCTGGGAATCGGACACAAAGCACTGAATGAATTGCTCTAAAGACTGATTAGTCCTCTCCGTCTGTCCATTAGTCTGCGGGTGATACCCTGAAGAGAAGTGAAGAGATATGCCCAACTGAAGACAAAAAGAGCGCCAAAATTTAGATACGAACTGCAATCCTCAGAGTCTATCAACTACAATAACAGTTGGGACCCCATGTAGACGAAAGATCTCCTTGATGAATATCTCAGCAAGTTTGCGAGAGCTAGGCAGGCCTTTAAGCGGGACAAAATGTGACTGCTTGGAGAACCGATCTACTACTACAAGAATAGTGTTCATACCTTTAGAATTAGGTAAATCCATCACAAAATCCATGGATAAGTGTGTCCATGGCCGAACCGGGACAGGTAATGGCTGAAGTAACCCGGCAGGAAGGTTTCTAGAAGTTTTAGTCCTGGCACAAGTTGGGCACGCAAGTACAAAGTCCTTAACATCCTTCTGCATCCGAGGCCACCAGAAAGTCCGGGAGATGAGGTCCAATGTCATTTTTACCACGGAATGACCTATGATTTGAAAGAATGTCCCCATTCCAGGACCTGTTTGCGCAAAGGAGAAGTAAACAGACGACCCTCAGGAACCGCAAGGTCATCAGGGATCTGATTTTGCTGAAGGGCGATATCCATTAGAGTCTCAAAGTTAGTGGAAGAAAGAATGAGTTTGGATGGAAGAATTATCCTCAAGAGAAAACTGACGAGGCAGAGCATCTGCTTTGACATTTTTTGTCCCAGGAAGGTAGGAGATAACAAAATTGAACCTAGAAAAGAAGAGTGACAATCTGGCTTGGCGGGCTCCCAGACGACGAGCTCCCTCGATATACAACAACTTCTTGTGATCCGTAAGAATTGTTATAGACATCTCTGTTCCTTCTAAAAGGCGTCTCCATTCTTCCAATGCAAGTTTCATGGCCAAAAGTTCACGATTACCAATATCATAGTTGCGTTCAGCATGGGTTATGAACCTGTAGCCAGGGTAGGCCCAGGATTACTGCAATAGAGGGAGTGTGAATGGCATTCAAAGAAATATCTTCCACATGATTATTTACAGACCTTAACTGGATAATCTGGGTTTCCAACGAGATGAACGCAGGTTGAAGTGGTCTGCCATCAATAGCCTCCAAAGCGATAGGGTTATTCTTGCACACTAATGGGATCTTGTGGCGCTCTGCAAACTTCTGATCAATAAAGTTGCCCCCCGCACCCGAATCAAGAAAGGCCAATGTGGACACGGAAAATCCTTTACCAGACAAGGAGATAGGCACAAGGATCTTTGTGGGATTGGAAGTAGCTATAGGGGATAAAGAGATATTTCCCAATAAGACTCCCCTGGGCCTCATGGGCACTTTGCGTTTCCTGCCTTGTTGGGGCAAGAGAAAGAGAAATGTCCAGGACCCCCACAATACAGACAAAGTCCAGCATCTATGCGGCGTTGCTTCTCAGCGCGCGAGAGCGTAGTGACTCCCAATTGCATAGGTTCAGATGAGTATGGGATAGGTAATTCAAACTGACACACCTGGTTGGGGCTTATCCTGGAAGTAGCCATGCGATGAAGTCGCCTCTCAGTCCTCCTCTCCTGAAGGCGATGGTCCACCTTGATGCAGATTGCAATGAGATACTCCAGGTCGGTAGGCCGATCGTGAGTCGCAAGTTCATCCTTCATGGTTTAAGAAAATCCCTGCCAGAAGGCAGCAGACAATGACTCTCCGTTCCAATCCATCTCTGCGGCAATGGTCCTAAACTCGAGTGCATAGCGAGCAACAGAGCGGTTACCCTGACAAATAAAGAATAGAGCAGAAGCTGTAGATACCTTTCGACCTGGTGTATCGAATACCCTGCGGAACTCCTTGGTAAAAGCTCCAATGCTTTGGGTGAGGTCGGATCTTCGCTCCCAGATTGGGTAAGCCTAGGCAAGAGCATCATCTATGAGGAGAGAGATTATGTAGGCAACCTTGGAACGAGAAGAAGAGAAGCGGGAAGAATTCATCTCAAACTGAATGAAACATTGGTTAAGGAAACCCCGACACTCGTGAGGACTACCCCCATACCGATTGGGTGTGGGAAGTCGGGACTCAGACAGATAAGAAGGCTTGGGAGGGGTACTAGTGACCAATTGCGTACGTGGGCCTTGTAGATGGAGGGATAAGGTTCGAACGTCCTCCCAAAGGGTTTTCAGATTTTGGTCATTAGACTCCCATTTATTTTCAAGACTCGACAGGGCGTTGGCGTGCATGCTCAGGACTCTTCCTACCTCAGCGGGGTCGAAGTTTGTAAGGCCGAGCATACTGTAACGCGTAGCTCACCACAAACGAGGCGCGACCGCGGGGCTGAGTTAGGGATTGGTATAGAACGCCTGCCACAACCGCGAGGGCACGTCTAGAGTGTAGGATAGTCTTTCAAGCAAGATCAGGGTAATAGAGGACACGTGGTACTTGCCGGGTATGGGAGTGTAGAGTAGCGGAACGTTGGGGTACGTAGCCGGAGTCATGGTTTGGAGAGAGTAGAGTTGTCGTATTCCAAAGCCAGGTCAGTGCAGGAGAGAGTAGAATCGTCGTATCCAAAGTCAAGGTCAGCGCAGGAGAGTAACACAAAGTCCAAGGTTCCAGGCAAGGTCAGGCAGCAAGGTAAGGCAGACAGGCACGAAGTAGCAAGGTACAGCATCACACACAGAAGTTATGCTCGGCAATGACTGAAAGTTCTGAGAGCATATTTAAAGGTTCTCCCACCAATGGGAGGCATCCAGGAAGTAAACTGCAGGTGCGTCCTATTAGGCAGCCAATTGAGACTGCATCAGAGAGTGCGCGCGCGCCGCACGCAACCCGCACATCAAGCCGGCGACCCGGTCGCGCGCCATCAGAAAGCGCCACGACACCCGCGCAGGTACGGGGCGGAGACAGGAGGTGGGACCCGCGGGGACATAGGAGGAGCGCAGAGTATAGCCACGCCGTGCAACTCTGATGTCAGGACGAGGGCGGGGATTGGTGGCAGGGTCCACAGACGAGACCGGGCACCGCGCATGCGTCGCGGGTCAATGCCCGAGGGCCAGGAGCGTTGCCTGAGCCCAAGAACCAAAGAAACCGATGGGACCCGTGCAGTGCCCGCGCGTGAGTACCACCGCTAGGTTGCCTGTCTTGAGTGCCACAGGGACCAGATGAGCGAGAAAGGGTTAAGGGGACAGAACCGCCAAAATGGCGAATCCTCACATCTTTCTCTCCAGCCATTTCTGCTCACTGTGGCCATTTTGGGTACTGGCAGTCTGGTTTATAAGGCTGCAGTTCCTGGTGGGAGTCGCCAATCAAAGTTGATTGAATAGATCCGTTTGATCTTCGCTGTCACACGTTACCCTTTCACCCATTTGGAATCCCTATTGCTGACCCCAGACTGTGACCTGTGTTCCCGGACTGTGACCCCGACCTCACTGCCTTCTGCCTGCCCTGACCTTTGACTGTCGCCTGGACTCTGCCGCCTGCCCTGATCTTTTGCCTGTTGTCTGGACTCTGCACCACTGCCGTCAGCCCTGACCTTTGCCTGCTTACAGATAACGAATACTCTTACAGGACTCTGTCCCCGGGCTCTGGTCGGTTATTCTGGATTCCGTCCGGCGACGCGGTGACAAGGTGCGCTGTGAGCCAATCAAGAGGGGAGATCGCCTGAGCCAATGGGAGTGCAGCAACTGTAGGCCAATGGCAGCCTAGCAAGTTCAACTCAATGGGAGGGAAATAATGTATGTGTAGTAATAGAGTTCTTTTGTGCTCCAACCCTGCATCTTGTTGTTTGCTGCTCCTTGCTGCTTCCTGCCGTTATTGTCATTCTCATGAATTCAAAAAAATGTATTTCATGCTTACGCCGCAGTACTGGGTACAAGGTTGAAAATTCGCCATGTGATGCTCGCTGGCGATTTATTTTGTGCACGTTGGTTTCTCGCTCATCCAATAAAATTGATTTGATGAACACACTGTCAATTCGCAGTAAAATTGATCAGTTTTTTTAATTTTGCCTGCTTGGAGAGAGCCATTTGGGGTGCTGTGCCTGTGGGGCTGCTGTAGTACTTTGAGCTGCTGGGCTGTGCTTTGTGGTTGTGTCATGGCCCCGCCCCTGTCATGGTCATGACCACCTGCCCATTTAGGCCACGCCCCCCACACCTCCGATCGCTGCTAACAGACCACAGATTGCGGTTTTCTGCTGTGCACGCGCCGCCAGAATGCCACGCACGTGCAGCAGCCTCCAGCGGGACCTTAGCCTAAGCAACAGAAGAGAACAAGCTCTGCAGTGTTCAACTGGAGATAAAAAGGTATGAATGAGTTAAAACTTAAATATTTAATGGGTATTATAGTAAAATAGGTGAACAAATAGAATACATACAGTATACAACAAACAAAAATGCAGCAGATATATCAAAGAAAAAAAATTATATTGATTACAATGGGATTTTCTTCATTGATACATATGTGAGATTCACAATCTCAGTAGCACTCCTTTTTGACACAAATATATATAGTGTGGTGGGTGTGAGTTCTGAGCCTCCAGGGGCTGGTGTGTGTTTGATATATATGTGGCAGTATTTTTTGCCCCCAAATTAGCCCATGTTTTCCTTGATACAAAGCCCCCATCATGTTTACAGATTGAAAAAATACATTGAGATCACATTAAAATAAAATAAAAATTACATACTTAGATAGTAGATGAGGTTGAAAAAGGACATACGTCCATCAAGTTCAAATTATGCTAAATTTAGACAAAATATACTTATCCTATATTTGTATTTACAGTACAGCTCAACCCCGTTACAGCTCGAACCGCTACAACGCGAATCCGCTTATAACGCGGTATGAATGCTCCCGAGATTTGAAAAACACCATTTTGCCGCCCGAGGACTTACCGGCATTTAGATCTCTCTCCTCTTTGCTGTCAGCTCTCTCCTCACTTCATAGGGCTGTGTCCACGTGCTCTCCTCTCTGCAGCTGTCAGCTCTCGTGTGCTGCGTCGCAGAGGAGGGTCACATGACACAACACACATTTTTAAACATTCAATTCAATGCTTTATTGCTAACAGACAAAGAGGAGAGAGATCTAGATGCCGTTAAATCCTTGCACGTCGAAATTTTAACGCGATCCCAGTTATAACACGGTTTCATTCTGTGGCCCCCAAGGACCACGTTATAACGGGATTCAGCTGTATATTGATCCAGGGGAAGGCAAACAAAAAACCCCAGTGAAATATCATCTAATGATATCTCATAAGGGGAAAAATAAATTCCTTCCTGACTCCAAATATTGGCAATCGTTTTACTTCCTGAATCAACATCATTCCCATGTTTATTTATTTGGTATATCCCTGTATACCTTTCCTTTCTAATAAGATGTCCAACTTTTTTTTAAAAGATATTTATTGTATTTGCCATCACAGTCTCCATAGGTAATGAATGTCACATTTGAACTGCCCTTACTGTAAAGAACCCTTTCCTTTGTTGCTGGTGAAACCTCCTTTCTTCCAACCTTAAGGGGATGACCCTGTGTCGTGTGTACTGGGATGAATAGTTCTTTTGAAATCTCCTTGTATTGTCCCCTCTTAGGCGCCTCTTTTCTAATGTAAATAAATCTAAATTAGCTAGCCTCTCCTCATAAATCAGATTTTCCATCCCCTTTATTAATTTGGTGGCTCTTCTCTGCAGTTTTTCTAGTTCTATAATGTCTTTTTTATGTGGTGCCCAAAACTGTACTCCATATTCAAGGTGTTGTCTTACATTTTGGACACCACTCCATAAAAAAAGACATTATAGAACAAGAAAAGTGGATGGAAGGGAGGTAAACATAATTATGACCCTCTATAATGCTAATGCATTAAAAAAACGTGTTCACTCCAAGCGATTACTATACCAAGACAAATTTCCCTAGCCAATTCCAATCTGGCTTTCGCCCCAAACACTCCACCGTAACTACGCTGTTAAAAATTTGCAATGAAATCCAGTGTGGAATGGAACAGGGTCAACTCACTGGTGCAATATTCCTAGATTTTGCAAAGGCTTTTGTTACTGTTGATCATGTTATCTTGCTTAACAAACTCCAGTGCTCTGGAATAGGGAAGCATGCTTAAAACTGGTTTCATTCTTACCTATCATGTAGATCCCAACATGTGTCCATCTCAGGCTCTAACTCCAACCCCTGGATATCACCTGTGTTGTCCAGCAAGGCTCTGTTCTGGGGCCCCTACTCTTCTCAGTGTTCATCAATGATCTTCCTACAGCTTGTAATGGAGCTTCAATACACATGTATACAGAAGACACAATCTTATATGCACACAGCCATAGCCTCTCTCGAACTTGAACACATACTTCAATCTGACTTTTTGAGACTTGAAAATTAGATTTCCCAAAACAAACTGTTTTTAAACACTGACAAGGCTGTAACAGTCATATTTGGGATAAAGGCTACATTTTTAAAGCTTCCAATGACTGAGCTTTAGATCAGGACCAACGCTAACACCACCCTAACTCCTGTTACTAGTTTTAAATACTTGGGCATATGGTTTGACTCACATTTAACATTCAGGATGAACATTGATACCCTGACATCCAAAACGTATGCCAAACTAGGTATACTTTACAGGAACAAATCCTCCCTAAGTCTGCTGGCCAGAAAGCGTATAGCATAGCAGATGCTAATGCCAATCATTGACTATGGGGGCATAGTATAAAGCTCGGCACTCCAAACACACCTTAGCAAACTTGACACCCTCTACAATTCAATATGCCATTTTGTTCTCCAATGCAAATACAACACACACCACTGTAACATTCCCAAAGAACTAGATTGGTCATCACTTGAGTCTAGGCGCAAAGTTAATCTTTCCTGTCTTGCCTTCAAATACTTTATGGGCAAGCTACCCGTCTATCTGAACAAGCTCCTCACCCCTACCACGTGCAGCACTTATTATCTGAAATCTTACTCCAAAAGACTGTTCATGGTCACACGGTTCAGCAAATTATCCGTCCGCTCCTCCTTCTCTTACCATGCACCCCAAAACTGGAACAATCTACCGGAGACTCTCACAGCCACCACCAGTTTAAGTTCTTTCAAAGCTTAAGTTGTCTCACATTTTAATCTGGTCTGTAACTGTTACATACGCCTCTAATATATATTATCTTTAACTGTGCATGCAATGTCTTGTATATAATGTATACCCTGTTCACTTATGTAACCATTTACTGTATTATGTCATCTTAACTCTACGCACAGGACATACTTGAAAACGAGAGGTAACTCTCAATGTATTACTTCCTGGTAAAATATTTTACAAATAAATAAATAAATAGATATATCTGTATTAAACCTCAACTGCCCAAGTTTTCCGTCTAGCCAAGTTCTTCTGGAAATAAATTACATCCTGCTCTGATTCTACTACCCTACAAAATTTAGTGTCATCAGCAAAGATGGATACTTTGCTCTCGATGCCAACCTCGATGTCATTAATAGACAAGTTAAAAAGCAGGCAACCGAGTACCAAACCCTGAGGTACTGCACTCACGACATTAGCCCAACCTGAAAAAGTTGCATTTACAACAACTCGCTGTTGTCTGTACTTCAAGCAGTTTTCAATCCAGGTGCAAATATTTTTACCGAGTCCAGTTGCCTTTATTTTGTACACTAACCCTTTGTGTGGAACCGTATCAAAAGCTTTTGCAAAATCTATGTAGCTCACATCAACTGCATTACCTTAGTCTAAATTCCTACTTCCCTCCTCAAAGAAACTAATAAGGTCAGTTTGGCACGACCTATCCTTCATAAATCCATGCTGACTATTACTAATAATTTTGTTATCCATCTGACTAACTTTGGATCAGTATAGAGAAAGAAAATTTTCTTTTTTTATTTTTATTTTCTTTCTCTGTTTCTCAGGGTGTCCTCCCCCCTTTTGAGGGGGGATCACCTCTGAAGTGGGAGCCTCTGGGGAGACGCTCCATGCACGTGCAGCACAGGGATTTTTCCAACAATAACTACTGCAGCACGAGCGCTGAATATCCTATTTCTGCTTTGGATCAGTATAGTTTAACTCTTTTCAAAAGTCAGTTTTTTAACTGACCATTGACTATAGATTTATGCACAATATCCGTTACACTCATTAGAAGGCAGTATTCAAACTGTCTTCAGATATTTCAATGGAGTCCCATTAATCATCTTAATAAATACAAAGTATTATTTAAATGCTCTTTTACACATTCCACTTATTTCGTTTTGTGGGCCTTGACTGCTATAGCGCAGCATAGCAACGAGTCCATTTATTTAGGAATTCACCAAAGTTACTGAATATGTTAGACTGCTGCTTTATTTCCCAACCTACCTTCAATTTGCTGGATTAAAATATATTTTTTGGATTTGTGAGAGAGATAATTTAATTTCATTGTTATGCCACATTTTACGCTATTTTAATTCCATATATTGTGATAGATATAACGCAAGCATTTCAAGTGAAGAGCCCTGAAAATGTGTTATATCTTATATCATTAGACTGATAGCAAACATCACTTCTGTATGGAATGCATCCAAGCATTCTGCATAAACTATGATATTCACAGACGTTTAACAGAACATCTTTGAAAGAAGCAAGGAGACACCTTTATGGGTGAACAAGTGCATGCAACAAGTCGTTGCAACACCAATCTGACAAATCTAACAAAGGATCCAATAAGGGTAGTTACAAACTTAAAGACAAGTAAACAGCAAAAACAATTATAGATTTTGCCACCACTGAGAAAAAAGGACAGTAATAAAGACAATGGATTCTGGCACACTATCAAACACAAGCTAACAAAACAACAAAGAATTAAAACTTACAGCTTCCCTAAATCATGTCAAGTCTTTCCCTGCCAGCAAACACTTCCACGCCAAACCTCTCCTCTGTGCTTTTCACACATACTTACATGAGAGCATAATAAATCTGACAATTATACTGCTATGGTGTTGCATTGCTGAAACACACTGAAACAAATATATATATGAAAAAACTTCCAGCTTATACAGTTTGTTGCTAGAAAACATTTTAACTTTGACTCTTTCTTGTCTGATCAGAGGAATATATTGTAGCTCTCACATCACTGTAAGTAAGATATAGCCCTCAAGCTACATATAATATGACCTACATTTACTAAAGACTACCAAGTCAGTGATAATTGTACCCTTAGTAATGACATCAGACATCTAGAGTTGCTGTCCATATTAGGAATTGATGAGACAACATGTGAATAAATGTCCCTACACCTCTGATGTCATTACTAATGGTGTGACACACATGGTATATAGCATGCAATAGGATTGGTTTACCATGTGACCCAAAACCCGTGGTATCCAAAAACAAGACGCCCTAGAAAAAGGCCACACCCTCCCATACCAGCTCAGTTCTTGGTGGGAGAAGATGTGAGGGATGGCTCCAGCTAGGAACGAAAGAAGAGAAGATGAAGATTTTAAAGAAGGAAGATGAGTCTTCAAGCAATTTATGATATGCTATCTTCAGACCA
Organism: Ascaphus truei; assembly: GCF_040206685.1. Classification (NCBI taxonomy): domain Eukaryota; kingdom Metazoa; phylum Chordata; class Amphibia; order Anura; family Ascaphidae; genus Ascaphus; species Ascaphus truei. The sequence continues at coordinate 147,026,417 of NC_134485.1, read as the reverse complement.
CAATGAAGATGGTTCGTTGTGGGTCCTTAAGTGGCAAAGACAAGATTAATAGAATTTTTGGGGCAGGATTTATTTTCATTTTTGTCATAGTTGGGCACTTGCCCATAGGATATATGTAAAGGATTAGTTTCAAGGTTATTTAATTAATCTGAAGGCCGTGGAGGACCTCAACATGAAGGGTAAGGGGTTTTATTTTATCATTAACCCCTCGTGCAAATCAGACTACCTAAGCTCTTATATGTAGCCTCGCTGACACTGAAGCAGTTTATGGCCACTTTATGAATATGGTAATATTAATTTTATTATGTAAAATATGTAATATTTGTTTACATTTTTAATGGCCCTACAGCCCTATTATTTAGTGTTGGCCAATAGTCATTCATTTAGATGGGGGTTGTTTGGCAATCTCTTACTAGTCTATTTGGTATGCACGGGGATGGGGTAAGTAGTCTAGTTTCTGGTATATATTAATCCCTTAGTAGACCTTAGTGGTCCATGTCTAGCTGACCACTTGCTGCAAATATATTAAAATAATTATACATGTTTATAAATTGTACTTTAATCACCTATTATTGGTTGGTTTAAGTTATCTTCTAGATCCTAAACTGCTTGGGGAAAGACATCCTTCCTATTGTCTCAGTTTGTCTTAGCATATATTTACTCGTCATACCATGTTATTGTTTTCCCCAATTTTATTTTTTCTGTGGAAGTATTTCAGTATCCAGCCACTGATTTGCATTTTTTTTGTTCATTAAAATGTTAGTCTTTGTGGTTTTTGTATTAAAAAACGCCCCTCTCCGCATATTTTCTTTGTCGTCTATCATCATATATTAATTATGTTATTAAAATCTAGAGAAAAGGGAAGCTATAGGAGTAGGGGTAAAGCTATATTCTGTGCTTTATTTTATTTGAACCGGGTCCACAGAGCTCAATCGCGGTGCTATAAGCTATGGGGACCCCTCAGTTAAATATAAATTTGATTTTAAATCTACCAGATACCAGATTCCCAAACAATATGGCAACCATCAGGGACAGGCTCATTCCAATTGGTCAATAAAATGCTGCAACATCATTGGGAGGTCAGCGGATGACCATCTTTTGATTTTAACAAAGATGAAAACATTTATATAACATTAAAAATAAATATTTCCGTGTGGAGCAACACAGTCATGTAGCTCTGGATGACCCAAGCCCCTTTAATCCCTGAATCAAATATGGTAAAATATATATATATATATATATATATATATATATATATATATAATAGTATTTGGGCGGAAGATTGCTACTTTACTGTTAAAACAAATGGAACAATGAAGCATATACATGGAAACAAACACAGAACAATAAAGCCAATGAATACACATAGGGCACTGAAAAGAAATGTCTATTCTTTTATGAATAAGATGAAAGTAAAACAGTAAATAGAAATAACACAGACTTTAAAAGCCATAGATAGAATCTACATGTAAAACACCAACATTTTTTTTTTTACGAAGATCAAAGTTCAACCAAGGTGTCAGGATGCCTCATGATCTACAATGTAATGGAAACATTGTTGCCCAAGTACCGAATCACAAAGTGAAAGCAAGCTCTTCTACAATTACTTTGAAGCATAACATTTATAAATGTCTCTAGCATCTCTTAACCTCTTGTGAAAAGGGCAGCTTATTAGATCTATGGAAATAAATGAGATTATTTATCTATATAATTGAACACTACAGAGATGGATTGCATTAGGATTAAAGACCCAGGAGGAGCATAGTGAGCACACAGTACAGTTGGCCGAGAATATAATATGAATGCATCCGAGTATCTCACTATAAGTGTCTACAATGTTGGAATACTTTTAAAGCCTTTGTATTCACTTTTACATGTGGCAAAAATATATATCCAAATAAATAGTCCAGGTTTATGTGAACTTCGATCAATTCATAGAGCAGTGGTGCTAAAACTGGGGGGCGCAGGGGGATTTCTAGGTGGGGCGCAAGCGGTTACAGAGGCCCCTCACTCTTCCCCACGGTATTTAAATTAAATGCCGGGGGAGGCGTGAGGTCTCTGTAACTCACTTGCCTGCTACCAGCCGGGTCTTCGGCGACGCGTCGCCATGACAACGCGCGTCAAAGGATGCGGTGGGGTCACGTGATGTGACATGACCAGCGACGTCATTTGACGACGAGCCATTGGCAGAGGGGAGGCGCGAACGCTGCTGCTCCCGGCAAGGGGGCTGCAGCTGAAGAAGTTTGCGTACCCTTCCCATAGGCAGGGGTGAGCAAACTTTTTATGCCGAGCCCCTTTTTCATCCATGAAATTTCTCGGGCTCCCCATGCCTGATGAGATCGAAATCACATGACATCAGCGCACGTGAGCTGGTTCAGCAAATGAGGGAGAACCAGCTTTGTGACGCGTTCGCCACGCCCCCTCCACGCGTCTACAATCTCCTGCAGCCAAGTTCACAAATCGCTTGGGCTGCAGGCATGCGTGCAGGCAGTATACTAGTATTGGATCACTATTTATTTTATTGTTTGCTGGCATTTGGTAATATGTTTTTTTCTGGTGCACAAAGTTAATCCATTTGAGGGGGCATTCATCCACCTCTATGCTACCTCCCTTACCTCTCCCCCCCCTTTTTTTTTCTTTTCCCATTTGCTTTCCCCAGTGTCATCCACTCCTACCAACCAGTATTATGTATTATTTATTTATTTCCGTTTTAAATGTTGCCCAGGGATCAGGGATCTCCATAACCAAACTCAAGTGGGGTACTGATGGATCTCCCCTGCTGATCAATACTCCCAAGTGACACCCCCTGACTCAAAGAATAACCCTCAACCCCCCAAAACTCATCCTCCTCCCAGGCCTCTCAATTCTGCCATCTCTGCCGGACCTTTATCCCTCCGTTTAGCTTGGGGGGGCGGCGCTCCGTTGATCTCCTCCTGGTCCTGGTGGAGCTCCCTGGGGATAGGTGATCATGAGGCAGGGGCCTGCTCCAGCTCCTCCAGGTGCTGGAAGGCCCTGCTACCAGTGGGTGTGCAGCTCATTGGTCTGAAAGGGGAACCACCTCCTACCCCCGCCAGAACTTTCCTCCCCTCTCTCCCAGCAGCAGCAGACACAGCAGCCGCAGGAAAGCATGCAGCTGGAACATCAATCACTCCACGGAGCCGGCCAGACCTTCAGCGGGTTTGATGTCACTGCGCTGGGGCATGCTCCTCCCCTGGCCTCTTTGGAGCCATTTCTCTTCAGCCGCCGTACCTCCACAGCCCCCGTGCGCACCATGATGTTGGCCGCCAGCACCGCCCATCCGTGCGCCTGTCTGCCCGCCACCCTGCCTGTCCGTGCGCCTGCCTGCCCGCCACCCTGCCTTTCCGTGCACCCGCCCGCGCGCCTGTTCATGCGCCCGCCCACGCACAGCATGTTTTGGCATCTGCCAGCCCACAGACACCAGGTTTCCCCGCCTGTGCCCCCCTAAATAATCTTGCGCCCCCCAGTTTGAGCACCGCTGCCATAGAACACCTTCTATTTGCAAACCCAGCTTGTATATATATTTTTTAAATATACCAAAAATAGTCCTAATTTTAGCAGCAATATTTGAACTTTTCAGTAAAAGGAATGACACTGCCCAAAAAATATCCATTTTTGTGAGTTACATTTAAAATCAATGTCTCCATGGTATTGCTTTACTTTACATCCCTAAAATACCCAATTAAGCACTCAGCTGGAAATGAAAACAAAGCATGAAAATTAGAAGAAAGTGGCCGCAGGATGGAATCTTAGACAGCTACAGCGATGCCTTGGTTAAATCTTTTAAAACATTAAATATTCCAATGCATTTGGTTAAAAAAAATCTGCATTTATCACAGGGAAAATACGTCAAAACATCAGTTTAGTATACATTTATAAGAGCGATTGAACCTTTAAGAAATTATGAAAAAAGAAAAAGGTAAAGGCTCAACAGTAAAAAAAACAAAAAAGTAATTTATTTCAAAAGATAATTTTGGGACCTCATATCACACCTCTTCTTTGTACCTGTTCCTGATCCCACTACATCCCTGTTGGGGGACTCAGACATAGCATCGGCCAGTCGCTCACGGAGGCCTTCATCGGTACTTTCAATCGAAGAGATGTGACGGAGCCCAGAACTCTCTGGCCAGCTCCCACAAACTTCCAGCAGGGTCACACTTCGGTCATATGCACCTTTAAGAGAGAAGAGAAAAAATGTTATCTTATCATGTTCCTTTTCAATTTGTATCCTGTTTACACATTGCACTGTGAAATCTTCCAGTAGTGGTTACAGAAAATGATTGATATGTTTACTGTAACAGGGACTTATCACTGTTTGAGAGAAACTGCCTCTAAATCCAGCAGTGTGCTGGTTAATTGCACATAGGCAATCAACCAGACTCCCACTGGCTGATTAGGACTCTAAGAAAAAGCCTGATGTGAGAAACCAAAGAGAGATTCCTTAGCTCACATTTGGGCAGACATAAGGAGAAAGAGGACTGCAGAGATTTCTTTAGCCCACAACTGGATGCTGACCCAGGAGAACAGAGAGGCCTTCCCCTACAGCTACAACAGAAAAAGATAAGAGACTTTCTTGTGGGACGGTTGTGTGTGTGTGTGTGTGTGTGTGTGTGTGTGTGTGTTTGTGTGTGTGTGTGTGTGTGTGTATGTATATATATATATATATATATATATATATATATATATATATATATATATATGTTTAGGGTGGTAACCAGCTTAGTTACCCATCCAGTTAGAAAGGGCTGGAGTAAAGGTTTAGCTATTCTCCAAAGTGGAGTAGGCCTTTATTTATTTTGTTTGTTTTTGTATGTTTTGCCATGTTAAAGAAACAGGCGCAATAAAGCCAAGATATAATTTCACCCTAATCGGCAGTCTCCATTAAATGTACCTCTGCACACATCTCTTACAGTTACATAGTAGATGAGGTTGAAAAAATACATATGCCCATCAAATTCAACCTACTGTATGCTAAACGTAGACGACAGATATTTATCCTATATTTGTGTTGTTAGAAAATAAACACAGAAGCGCACCAAGGGTTAAGAAATATGTAATACATAATTAGTATAATAACAAGTAAAAACTTACATATGAGAATATATAAGTCCAGTAGCGGCCAGTGCACAGGTATTATGCCCAAACGAATTGGTAGGCGCAGGAGGTATGTACTGGAACTCGCAGATCAGTCCCGTGCGCTGGGGCTGACTTGCTCGGCAAAGCTCAGTTGTTAATTCCGGGTTGCGGCTTATCGCAAGACCCGTGTTGAGTAGCCCTTCAATCGCCTGTGTACTTCCTTTCCAACACGCGTCCCACTCAAGCGTGCAGATGGAAACAGCTCAAAACTGATCGCAAGAAGGTAGCCTACATTTATAACCTCCTCACTGGCAGCGCCCTGGCTTGGGCTTCCCCGGTTTGGGAGCGCCGTTCTGACCTTACCCAAGATTACCCGGCATTTAAAGCCGAGTTTCAACAAGTATTCGATTCTCCCGCTCGTCGGGAGATGGCATCTGTTTCTCTCCTCCAGATCACTCAGGGACGGCGAATGGTGACGCAGTATGCTGTGGAATTCCGGACTCTAGCAGCCGAGACTAACTGGGGACAAGAGGCTCTCGTCTCCGTGTTCTGGCAAGGCCTGGCAGATCCCATCAAGGATGAACTCTCTCGCCAATCCAGGCCGGATCAATTGGAGGTCCTCATTGATTTGGCTGTCCGAGTGGATCAACGTATCCAGGTACGCCGCTCAGAGCGTCAGCGCACTCGCGTCCATAACTTTCAAGTTCCGTTCTCCAGTACTCCCAGCAACACTCCTGCTCCCCCAAGTGCTACCATACCTCTTCGTCCTGCACTGGAGTTGCCAGAGCCAATGCAATTGGGGGTACAACACATCCGCACACCGATACGGCAGTTCCGCCACGCCGTGGGATTGTGTTTCTACTGCGGATCCATGGAACATCTGGTTCGGGAGTGTCCACTGCGTCCGGGAAACGGGAACACCCAGTGAGTACAGAGGGGGTCTCTCTGGGTGTAATGTCTCCACGTCCCCTTTCTAAAGGTGAACTCCCTAAGAAACTTACATTTCCAGTTTCCCTTTCAGGCGATAAGTTCAAGACTTCTACCGCCGCTTTCATTGACTCAGGAGCTGGAGGAAACTTCGTGGATCTTGAATTTGCCAGGTTAAACCGCATACCACTCGTGAGAAAGAAGGTTCCCATCGCACTCGTCGGTATCGATGGACGTCCTCTTACCCCGGCCCACATCTCCTTAGAGACGGCTCCCTTGCTTCTGTCCTCACATCTGCACCAGGAGATCTTAGTTCTCGATGCCATTCACGCTCGTGGGATACCCATCGCCCTTGGTCTTCCTTGGCTACAGCTTAACAATCCTCTCATTGACTGGACTTCCTCTGCTCCCATTTCCTGGAGGCCGAGGTCAGACGAGACTCATCAACTGCTGGCCAATACCTCTGTTCCCAAAGTTATTCTACCTTCCGTTTACCATCAATTCCGGGACGTTTTCAATAAGGTACAGTCAGACCTCTTGCCGCCACACAGGACTTACGACTGTCCGATCGATCTAGTTCCAGGTTACTCTCTACCCAAGTCCAAGACCTACCCCTTGTCGTTACCAGAATCTCACGCTATGGATGAATATATCCAGGAGAATCTCAAGAAAGGCTTTATTCGTCACTCCAATTCCCCAGCAGGGGCTGGGTTTTTCTTCGTCAAGAAAAAGGACGGGTCGTTGAGGCCTTGGATCGACTACAGGGGTTTAAACCACATCACTATTAAAAATCGTTACCCCCTTCCCCTTATTACCGAACTGTTCGATAAATTACAGGGGGCCAAGATTTTTTCCAAGTTGGATCTACGTGGTGCCGATAACCTGGTGCGCATCAGGAAGGGGGATGAATGGAAGACGGCCTTCAACACGCGTAGTGGACACTACGAATATCTGGTAATGCCTTTCGGCTTATGTAATGCTCCCGCTGTCTTCCAGGATTTCATCAACGACGTCTTTCGTAAGGTACTCAATATTTTTGTTATTGTATACTTGGATGATATCCTGATTTTTTCCAAAGATCTCCAGGACCATATACGCCACACCTCCTACGTCCTTTCCCGTCTCCGTGAACACCATTTGTACGCCAAACTGGAGAAGTGCACCTTTCATCAGACCTCTACTCCGTTCCTGGGGTATATCATTTCCGATGAGGGGTTTATGATGGACTCCGGTAAACTTCAAGCAGTCACTGAATGGCCAAGACCCAACTCTCTCAAGGCCATACAACGTTTTTTAGGGTTCGCTAATTACTATCGTAAGTTTATACGGAGTTTTTCCACCATTGTGGCACCCCTCACTGCGCTCACCAAAAAAGGAGCTGATCCTTCTGCTTGGTCATCCGAGGCCATCTCCGCCTTCGAGACACTCAAGGAAGCCTTTATATCCGCACCTATTCTCCGTCATCCCAACATCGAACTTCCCTTCGTCCTGGAGGTCGACGCTTCTGATTGCGGCGCTGGTGCCCTTCTTTCCCAGAGACCCACGCCCCAAGATAAGTTACATCCCTGTGCATATTTTTCCAAGAAATTCTCGTCTGCCGAGAGGAACTATGACGTGGGTAACAGGGAACTTCTGGCCGTGAAGATGGCTCTTCAAGAGTCGAGACACCTGCTGGAGGGGTCGAAAGAGCCGTTTACTATTCTCACGGACCACAAGAACCTTCTTTACATAGAGAACGCTCGACGCCTTGGTCCACGACAGGCTCGTTGGGCTCTTTTTTTTCTCGATTCGATTTTCACCTGTCCTATATCCCCGGGACCAAGAACGTAAAGGCAGACGCACTCTCCCGAATACATTCTTCTGAAGAGAGGCCAGAGGAATCTTTGGAGACTATCCTTCCACATGAGAGGATTCTCGCCACGTCTACTTTCAAGAATCTTGACAAGATTTTGCACTCCCAGAGATGCATTCCCAAGGACTTGGTCGTTCCCGACAACAAACTCTTTGTACCATCCAAATTTGTTCCAGAGGTCCTGTCTTGGGGTCACTCCTCTAAATCTGCAGGTCATCCAGGTTTTAAGAAGACTACTGATCTCATTCGTCGGAATTTCTGGTGGCCAAGGATGTCTCAAGATATTCTGGAGTTTACCCGCACATGCCCCACGTGCGCTCAAAGCAAGACTCTCCGTTAAAAGCCTCAGGGTTTTCTGTTACCCCTTCCAGTTCCCGACCGCCCCTGGTCCCACATTTCTATGGACTTCATCGTGGAGTTGCCCAGGTCCAGAGGAATGAACACTATCTTGGTGGTCGTGGACAGGTTCTCGAAGATGTCCCATTTCATTCCACTTAAAGGATTACCCACCTCCCCCGCCCTTACTGATATCTTTACGGAGCAGATTTTCCGGATTCATGGGATCCCTTCGTCCATTGTTTCTGACAGAGGTTCTCAGTTCGTATCCAAATTTTGGAGAGCTTTCACGAAGAGATTGGGCATCTCTTCTTCCTTCTCTTCCGCCTATCATCCTCAGTCCAATGGACAAACGGAGAGAATCAATCAATCCCTGGAGAAGTACCTCAGATGTTTTATATCCGATTTCCAGGATGATTGGGCTCAACTCCTCTCATGGGCAGAGTATGCCGTCAATTCTGCAAAAAATGAGTCCACCCGGGAGTCGCCCTTCTTTATAAATTATGGGTTCCACCCTCCCTGTCTTTCCATCCCCAACATTCCTTCTGGAGTACCAGCCGTAGATGAACGCATTTCTTCCCTCCAAACCGCATGGTCCAGGATTCAGCCTACCCTTCTCAACTCCTCCCGCAGATCGAAACTACAGGCCGATCGTCGTCGTCGTTCGGCGCCCAGTTACAAACCAGGGGATTTGGTATGGCTATCCTCTAGGAATATCCACCTCAAGGTACCATCTCCTAAACTGGCACCTAAGTTCCTGGGACCCTTCCCTATTTGTGAACAAATCAATCCCGTGGCATTCCGGCTCCAACTACCACCCAGTATGAAGATTCCCAATGTCTTTCATGTGTCCCTCTTAAAACCATTTATCTCCAGTCATTTCTTTCCGGATCAGACTCGTAAACCGGATCCCATTACTGTACAAAATAACGAGGAATACGAAGTTCACTCTCTTTTGGATTCTCGCCTATCCAGGGGTCAGCTCCAGTTCTTGGTGCAGTGGAAGGGCTTTGGCCCTGAAGAGAGATCCTGGGTACCTTCAAAGGACATTCATGTCCCGGCCCTTCTTAAGTCCTTGAGGAAAAAGTTTCCAGAGAAACCGTTCTTGGACCTTCCTGAGACCGTTCCTGAAGAGGGGGGTACTGTCAGGAATCGGCGTTCTCCTTGCTCCCCACACAGAGCACTCCCTCCCCGCAGGGAGCCCCTGGACACACAAAACAATCCTGCCTTACCGGCCTCCACGGCTCCTCGCCCCTGCCGCCGTCGCGGGATCACTCCCCTCTGCGATTCCTCTGCTCAGCGCCGGGCGCGCCCACGCCCTCCTGCACGCACACCTGCATGCACACCTGCACCATCCACTGGCTCTGTTCACACGCGTACTCGAGTTACGGAGCACGCTCAGTCTGCACACTCTTATTCCCATCCCCCGGACCTCAGGCTCCGCCCCCGCACACTGCACGGGCATACTCAGGTTACCAACAAGACTCACCTGGCCTGTTATGCCTGCACCAATCTGCAGTGTCTCCCTGTAGCTCTTCCTGTCCTGCCTCCGTTCCTAATTGGACCTTCCTGCTTTATCTAGCTCCTCTCTGCTCTCAGTCTTTGCTCGACTTAGTCTCTGTATGGAAGTACTTCTGGATTCTCTCAGTGTTTTCACAGGTTCTGACGCGGCTTGTACGACTACCCCCTCTGGCTCTCGATCTTGGCACTCCTTGGACAACGCACACTCTGGTAACCCCTTGAACACGGCTTGGACAACGACCTACCTCCACTCTCCACTCCCTGACTTCGGCGAGGCATCCTTCACTCTATCTCTATAAACGGTACCGGCAAGTATTGTCTACCTTACTACACCTGGCCTGGCAATGCTTCATACCACACTCCGGACACGCCCCCTTTGCTGCGGGTGTGTGTATTACCACGTCCCCCTTCAGCTCAGGGGACGGGTCTGGTCTGCGGGCAGCACCGGCGTAACAGTATAGTGGGTCCGGGGTGGGTGGTTAAGCATCCAGGGTGTGTAGCGGTGGACAGGGGTTAACCCCTTAATTACTATAGCTGTTATTAACCGCTAAAGTGATTAAGGGTTTAGGAGCCATTACATTGTATTTTTTTATGTATTGTTGCTGGCATAGGAGGACATGGCCCTGCAGTATGCTGACGAGTACACCCGTCATGATGGCAGGGGTAAGTAGAACGGTTTTATTTACTTTATTTATGCTGCTTGGCTAATGTTTGATTTAATAATGGGCAAATTTGCTATTATCAATACCTAGATAATAGTTATTTTGCACATTTCTGTACTGTATGTGTTTTGTGGGGGGGAGGTGTATTTATTGCACTGTATGACATATTTATTTATTTTACAACAGGGTTGGTACTTCAGGCCATGGGGACCACGCGAGGACCTCTGGATGTCCATGGGGACCACCCGAGTATCCCCGGACACCCATGGGGACACCTGTGGGAGCTACCCGAGGGCCCCAGACACCCGTGGGAACAACATCAGGGCCCCAGGCACCCGTGGGGTCGACCCAGGGACACCTTGTGGGCCCCAGACAACCACGGGGACCACCTGAGGACCCCTGGAACCCCAGGGGAGTACAAGATGGCCCACAGACACCCACGGGGATCACCTGAGGACTCCCGAACACCTGTGGGGACCACCCGGGGACACCCACCGGCTTATGTTATCAATCCTGTGTGAAATTAAATAAAATGGTTTAATGTGGGGTTACAGGGGGTGGGTTATGTATTGGTGCTTAATACATATTGTAATGTTTATTAGGGGCAGAGGGGGTCAGTGAAAGGCCAAGTACCCCCTTCACTCACCCCCTCTGCCCCCAAATAAAGCTGCTGCTGCCCCTTAACTCCTTCATTGCCTTACCGGTTAGCCGTTAAGGTAATGAAGTTGACTGTAAAATGCATTTTTATTGCATGGGATTGATGCCGGGAGTCTCCAGTGCTGATATTAATTGATATCTGCTCCAGAGACTCCTGACATCAATCCGATGCAGGAAAGATGCATTTTTTTTTTCCAAACTGATGTCTCGCCGCTTATCGGCAGCTTCTCACTACCTTCTTGCCAATTTTTCCTGGCGAGACGATTTTTAGAGGAAATCGCAATTCTAGAGTGGCGATTAGCCTCTAAACTAATCCGGGCTACTAGAATAGCGTGAGTTTGACAAGCTGGCGAAAAGCGGCTACTCGCTTTTTTGCGAAAAGCTCTCTTATCGCTGACTTATCGGGGCTTACTGATTAGCAGTAGGCTTTTTTGGCAATAAGCTGGCGATAAGTGGCTTATCACTGCATGAGACCCCGTGTCGTTTGTACTGCCCTTGGAATGAATAGTTCTTTTGAGAGCTCCTTGTATTGTCCCCGATTATATTTGTATATAGTTATCAAATCCCTTCTTAGATGCCTCTTTTCTAATGTGAACAAATAGAAATGTGCTAACCCCTCCCCATAAGTCAGATTTTCCATCCCGTTTATTAATGTGATGGCTTCTCTGTACTTTTTGTAGTTCCATAATGTCTTTTTTTTTTTTTGGAGTGGTGCCCAAAACTGTACTCTATATTCAAGGTGTGTTCTTACTAATGCTTTATACAAAGGCATAATTATAAAAACACAAGGAATGTGGCGCTCAAAGATTTAAAATGTGTGAAAGTGCTTATAAAATTCCTATTGTTGTGTGAACTACCTCAGTGTTTCCAATCTATTGAACCAGTAAGTGAAACAGCTTCAGCTATACTGTAGGTGAGTGAACACAATATACATTGTTTAATCCTGAAAATCCCATCATTATGTTTAGATGTAAACGTCCTTGTGTTGCTGTGTAACATCTTATAGGCTTAGTATTTTCCAGCTAGAAAATTCCCCAAAGCTATGAGGTACGCTATTTTCACCAATAACTCCAGAATCATTTGAAATATCACTCTAGGTGTGGCTGGAAGATGGAAGCCCAATAATGGGTCACTCAAAAGTATTCCCCAATGATTTCTAAATGTCTAATGAATGTTCATGCTTGTTGAATTATAGTTGGTGACAAAGGAAATACAGTTATCAGTAGTTGTTCTACAAGAGATTGCTTCTACTTCTCTTATTCTATCCTTTTTGTGTATCAATAGTGTCTATAATAAGTAGGATAACTTTAAATGTATTCGAATGATTATGGAAATGAGGGGACATACATGGCAAAACGATGAAGGAAGCTCCAGCTGAATAAAATGTATACAATGTCAAGTGCACAAACAGGATAACAGTCCCAGAATACTACTAGAGAAAGAGATAGCACATAACTGTGTGTTGTAGGCAAACAGATAATCAGAATTGCTCACTGGTAAGGGCCAAAATGTAGAATTAAAGACTATATTTGGACAATGATGATAGAACCCAAACAATCAATAGAGAGCGACTATGTCTATGTCCTCATTGAGTTCATCTGGAATAAGTGTTTTTAACTTTTAACTTAAAAATACAAAAACTCTCACATCTTGAAAGGTTCTTAACCCTGTCTCCACCTCTTCTGTCTACTGATATCATTTCTATATCTTTATAACGCAAAAGGGAAGGATCCTTATTATAGTTGCTTTTAAAATGATGAGAGACACTATGCTGCAAAAAAAACATTTTTTACGTTCCCGGCATGCTCCTAAATGTGTCATGTTAATTGTTTCTTGGTTCTCCCAACGTATTGGGTGCTGCATGGGCACTCAAGCATATAAACTATGAAGGTTGTGGTACACGATATACATTGTTTAATGCTGAAAATCTCAAAATTATGTTTAGATTTAAACGTCCTTCTGTCGCTGTGTAACATCTTACAGGCTTGAAATTTTCCAGCTGGAAAATTCCCAAAAGCTCTGTTGTTTAGCCAAGTAGGTATGCTATTTTCACCGATAACTCCAGAATCGTTCGAAAGGATAGCATATGGTACAGCATATTTTTTTTAAAAATTTAATTTTAATTTCTGTCCCAACAAATAACCTGTGGTACCCACATTCTATCACCTGCCAAAAATTTATAAGCAGTTGGTAGATCTTTTAGGACGACCTATAATATTGGGTATAAATTCCCTTACAGCGAATATTTCCCAATACGTAGACTATTTCCTGCAGAAGTATGTAATTTCACTCCCCTCTTATATAAAGGATTCAATATCTACAGTATACTTCAAACTTGTAGGATATAAATGGATAGCATGCAATGTCCAGGCACTCACGTGCATTCTGCATGAAAAAGGTATAGAGGCAGTAAACCATTTTCTACTCGAAAACTTCTTGCTAATTAGTCAAAATCATGAATTTATTCTGAATAGTATAAGATATATATAGAACGCACCAGGTGTTCCCAGCTCTCCAAATGAAAACAAGAAAGCTAATGAAGCTTACAAATAATCTTGTGTATTCACAGAAAAAAAACATCCTATAACCATATGCAAATGCAAAAACAGATCATCAGTGAATGCAGGTAAAACCTGAAGGGGAGGAGGAGTAGTGGGGGAAGGGGGTGTGATATCACTGGTAAGGTGAGGGTAGGGTAGGGAAACCCCTGACGGGGAAGGATGTCTGTGCAGGAAGATTTGGGGGGCAATATTTCGGGGTAATAAACTCTTTCTACAGACCCATTGCCTCCACAGAGGGGGACTATGGTACTTCCCAAATCCCTCACAACTCAATCCTCCTAATCTTAAAATCAAAAAGTGAAGAGAAACACACAATTATAAAGGCAAGTAAATGCAAACAGTTTTACATGGAATGGAATCTGTCATCTAGCCTGTGTGGACCTGAAAGCAAAACGCACACTACAGTGTAGTGTCTGGGTGTGTCAGGTGCAAAATCTATCTGCGTTACCCTAGTCTAAATTCCTACTTACCTCCCAAAAAAAACAATAAGCTTAGTTTGGCATGACCTATCCTTCATAAATCCATGCTGACTGTTACCCGAGAGAATTGCTTGTTAAGGGGTATCATGTCAGAAACTGTATTCAATGTAGATATGAATTGCGTGTAGTTCTGTTAAAATGCTAAATGAGCTAACACCTTGAATAAATGACATTAATATGCAAGGAGTAAGGACAATGGGCAAATAAAGGTTGTTTACTCCACACCCTTGGTGCAAACCAGTCTTGTTTGAATCCCAGAACCTCAAGCAACACCTGTGTTTTGTAATAACAATTAGATCCCAGGGACAAATTTAAAAATTTTTTTATCAGAGATCAAATCCTGGGAAACCCCTTTACCTGTCACCCAGAATATTACAGTACAAAATAGATCAGGCATCAATAGAAATTCTAAAACATCCAATGAGATCAAGACACACACATTAGTTAGTTTGAATATATTTCACAACCATTCAGAACCCTCCTACATGTTTAGAAATGGGCAGAAAATCACATTTTAGGAGAGCAGGGGTTAGTTAGTAGTGAGAAAAGGAGAGAAGAGAGAGGCAGGAGAGAGAGGAGACGGACATACCCGGTAGGAATTCCAAAATACATAATTTCAGGTAATTATGATCATGAATTTTGTGCACTTGTAAATGTTTGTGTTTTATATAACAGCATTGTTTAGAGAGGTAGAATTACATTGTTTTGTTTTGCTAGGCCTGTAATAAGTACAAACCTTATAAGGGAGTATAGTTTAGTATAACCGTGTATTATTATTATTTTGTTTGTTGTTTTAATAAATTTCTGTTAATTTGATTGAAGCCATCTCTTTCATGTCTAGAATCCTCATAAACCAGGATATATGTGTATCCAGTATTAGGTATACATATTTACACACCTATTTCCTTGGGTAATAGTTTTTCTAGTATTATTTTATTAACTCTTATAAGCGAAAGATACTTCTATAGCTGGATACATGATAAATGTATCTATATTTCTATTTGTGGATAAGGCTAAACATATAGTTTTGCTAGTTAATTCTTATAAGCCAGAGATACTTCTATAAATCGATATGTAATACATGCATCTATATTCCTATTTCTGGATAATACTAAACATTATTGGCTCCTAAAGAACTCTTTGGTGCATGCCATTGGGACCAGGTGCTTTATTTACTTTAATTTTGTCAAGGCCACTTTACTGGAATGAGCAGTAAAATTAGCGAGGACAGTTCACTGGAAAAAACCTTTGATCAGCTATTATTAGGTGATTTTACAAATGCTGTCAGGTGCATAATGGAGTTAAAAACGTGCTGCCTTATGTACCCGAAAAATCAAAAGGGCCTCACCTGTTTCCCACATATTAAAGTGCTGCAGTACAAAGCCAATTGACTGTACACTTCCAAGTATCAAAGGCAGTGGACAACAAGAGGCCCATGGATAGCATGCTTCTGTCATAAAGTCAATCTGTGAGCCATAAGTCTATGGGGGCTATGCACTAAGCTCCGAGCTTTCGCGCCGGCCTGAAAAAAATTAGAACGTCCGACAAAAAATGAAGCCGGCGGCGCGATTCACTAAGGCCCTCAGCCCATTTTTTATCGGACGTGCCCAAAACTGGCTTATCGTGCGTGCAATGTATTTTCCCCCTGCTAGCGTTCTTAACCTTTACGTACTCTAGCTGATAGGAAAAAAAGCCGCTTGTAACATTTGCATTGAGATTTGCCACCTCCATGCAAGGCTGTTACAGGCGATCGTACAATAAATAAATACATTTTAATTATAGTGTACATGAGCAGGGGGTCTCCGGAGCTGAACAGCGTTGGTTTCAGGTCCGAGGACCCCCTACTTCAGGAGATACAGGCCCCGTTATGGGGTGCCGGTATCCGCTGCAGAATTTCAATGTCCCGGTCACGTGACGCGGACGCTTGAAAGTGCAGGGGATACCGGCACCCCATAATGGGGCCTGTATCTAAAAGTAGTAGGGGGTTCTCGGACCTGAAACCAACGCGGGTCAGCTCCGGAGACCCCCTGCACATCTACACTATAATTAAAATGTATATTAAAAAAAGAATTAACAAACATCAATACACGACCCCCCTCCCCCCCTCCGCCCTAACGCTACAGTACAATAATGTGCAAAATAACTATTATACACATATGGATAATAGATTATTTGTCCATTATTAAACACTGCATTAGCATATCTAAATAAAGTCAATAAAAACAGTAGCCAGCTAATCCAATCAATACAAGCAGTAACAATATCAACAATGAATTAATTAAACCATTAACCAATGAAACCAATTAATTCCTAAACCAACTCAAAATGAATAGTAAAACTAACCAATCAAACCAATTAATTACAACAATATTAATGAATGTAAACATTAAAAGACAAATAAATACATTCAAACAATCTCTGAAAGAACCATAGAATACATTAGCTAACATAATACAACATTAACTACAAACGAACACCAATCGCAAACATTTTATTACATTAAAGCTGCAGTTCAGTCTTTTTTTTTTTTTTTTATTTTTTTACTTCAATAGTTTCAAATGTGCAATCTCTAATTACCTAAAGAACTGTATAGCTGCAGGTCAATTCGTTCTCCATGTATTGATAGGCGAAATTTGGTGACATAATTAGAGCTGGCATATGTTTATATTCTGCCTCTGTCACTCAGTGGAAGCTCATGAATATTCATGAGCACTCCTGCACTGACATGTGCTAGAGGGAGGGCAGGGCTGACAAAGGGGTGTGCCAGAGCTTGTGACAGGACATGAAGGGGCAGTGCCTTAGCAAATGGCTGTTAAAATAGAATATAAGAAAATTGGTCTTTCAAAGTTGTTTTTTTTAAAACAGGAAATGCTAAAAGTATTTTTTCTTACTACAGAACTGATTTATTAAAAAAAACACACAGGCAGGATATTGACTGAACTGCAGCTTTAAGCAGGAAAAAAAAACAATGACATCCACATAAGAAAATGACATTAAAAAAACCAACAGCAATACCAAGCCAGAAATGCCCCCCAAATATTGTAATAATAATGTATTAATCTGTACCCTAAAGTGTTACAGATTAATATATTATCAGTCAATGTGCCTCCCCCAAAAAATCAAAAATCACATCCAATGAAAAACCCTGTAAAAAGAGACATTTACAAACATTCTATATATTACTTACCATTAGAAGTGGTGGCCCTCCGACTCCCGGGGAAACAGGAAGCTCACGTACCTTGAAGGCCTCCAACAGCATCCGATGCCATCTGCCATGAAGATCTGGCTCAGGTACCCCAATCTTCTTTTTTCTTTCTTTAATCACCTTCTTCTATCTTCATCTGTCACCATTTCTTGTTCTTCTTTATCTTCTTTCTTCATCTGTCAATCCAAAATACCCCATGTTAAATCCCAGCCGATGCTGTCTCGTCGGCTTCTTGGGCTCAAATGAGGCGTCACGGCTTTAAATAGGGCTTGTGGCGTCACATTTAGCCTCAAAATGGTTAACAGCCACCTGATTGGCTGTTCAAACCATGTTCCGACTTTAATTTTTTTTTTGACATGACGTCACTTAAAGGGAATGATGCCAGCCAATCAGAATGGCTGTGCTTCATTTGCCTTTAAGATGACGTCACGAAGCCGGCGTCACATGGTATTTCAGCCAATCAGATCGTGGGAACCAATTCCACACTCTGATTGGCTGAAATACCATGTGACGCCGGCCATCTTGGATTTCGTGACGTCATCTTAAAGGCAAATGAAGCACAGCCATTCTGATTGGCTGGCATCCTTCCCTTTAAGTGACGTCATGTCAAAAAAAAAATTAAAGTCGGAACATGGTTTGAACAGCCAATCAGGTGGCTGATTGAGGCTAAATGTGAGGCCATTTTGAGGCTAAATGTGACGTCACAAGCCCTATTTAAGGCCGTGACGCCTCATTTGAGCCCAAGAAGCCGACGAGACAGCATCAGCTGGGATTTAACATGGGGTATTTTGGATTGACAGATGAAGAAAGAAGATAAAGAAGAACAAGAAATGGTGACAGATGAAGATAGAAGAAGGTGATTAAAGAAAGAAAAAAGAAGATTGGGGTACCTGAGCCAGATCTTCATGGCGGATGGCATCGGATGCTGCTGGAGGCCTTCAAGGTACGTGAGCTTCCTGTTTCCCCCGCGAGTCGGAGGGCCACCGCTTCTAATGGTAAGTAATATATAGAATGTTTGTAAATGTCTCTTTTTACAGGTTTTTTCATTGGATGTGATTTTTGATTTTTTGGGGGAGGCACATTGATTGATAATATATTAATCTGTACCACTTTAGGGTACAGATTAATACATTATTATTACAATATTTGGGGGCATTTCTGGCTTGGTATTGCTGTTGGTTTTTTTAATGTCAGTTTCTTATGTGGATGTCAGTGATTTTGTTTTTCATGCTTAATGTAATAAAATGTTTGCGATTGGTGTTCGTTTGTAGTTAATGTTGTATTATGTTAGCTAATGCGTTTCATGGTTCTTTCAGAGATTGTTTGAATGTATTTATTTGTCTTTTAATGTTTACATTCATTAATGTTGTTGTAATGAATTGGTTTGATTGGTTAGTGTTACTATTCATTTTGAGTTGGTTTAGGAATTAATTGGTTTCATTGGTTAATGGTTTAATTAAATAATTGTTGATATTGTTACTGCTTGTATTGATTGGATTAGCTGGCTACTGTTTTTATTGACTTTATTTAGGTATGCTAATGCAGTGTTTAATAATGGGCAAATAATCTATTATCCATATCTGGATAATAGTTATTTTGCACATTATTGTACTGTATGTGTTAGGGGGGTGTATTTAGTTAGAAATATTGTTTAGTAATTTTGTAGGCACAACATTGGTACCGCAGGCCACGGGTACCCTGGGACTCCCGCGGGGACCCCGGGACGGCCGCGGGGTCAGCCGGAGACACCTGCGCGACCCCTGGCCTCCCTCGGGGACCCCTGCGGGGTCAGCCGGGGACACCCGCCGGCCTGTTGTATTGGTTTTGCGCCTGCAAAAAGGTAAACAAAGAATTTTTTCTAAGTCCAGCTTTTTATATCACCTGCCTTTAGCTGGTGAGCTTTATTCAGCGCAACTTTCACATACGATCAGTTTGCGTTGCTTAGTCAATCCCGCAGAAGGGCAGGATTCAGCACAAACAGCTGATCGTACGAGCAAAGTTGGACTTTGAAAAAATTTCAAGAAAAAGCCCGTTTTAGAGCGCAAAGTGCCTGTTTGCGCGGCTTAGTGCATAGCGCTCGGCGGAACTTCACGTTCTAAAAGCACTTTGCGCTCTTAAAACGACTTATCACTGCTTAGTGCATAGCCCCCTATGTGTCTATAAGTCTGACAAATCCCACTGACATTGCAAATACATTCAATGATTACTTTGTGGGGTGTGCTACTAACTTATTAGCGAAACGCAACCCAAACCACAAACCTCATTCTGAGAGTAACCCTATAGCCCCACTCTCTCCCAACACTGCTCACAATTTTCCATTTATCCCAGTATCCGAAGAGGAGATTACACAAGCGCTCCTCAAATTAAAACTAAGCAGCCAATGTGGACCTGACGTACTGCAATCTAAGTTCCTAAGACTTGGTGCCCTGGCCATTGCCAAACCTATTGCTTCCATAGTCAACGGTATTCTGTCTGCAGGCCATATCCCTAAGGCCTGGAGAACTGTCAGAGTTGTCTCAATCTTAAAAAGTGGGGACAAACACACTGTCTCAAATTACAGGCCAATCTCTCTTCTCCCAATCCTATCCAAAGTCATGGAAAAATGTGTTCACTCCCAATTAAGCGATTACTATACCAAGACAAATTTCCCTAGCAAATTCCAATCTGGCTTTCGCCCCAAAAACTCCACGGTAACTACAGTACCCTGCTAAAAGTTTGCAATTAAATTCAGTGTAGAATGGAACTGGGACAACTCACTGGTGCAATATTCCTAGATTTTGCAGAGGCTTTTGATACTGTTGATCATTTTATCTTGCTTAACAAACTTCAGTGCTCTGGAATAGGGAAGCATGCTTTAAACTGGTTTCATTCCTACCTATCAGGTAGATCCCAACATGTGTATATCTCGGGCACTAACTCCAGCCCCTTGGATATCACCTGTGGTGTCCCGCAAGGCTCTGTTCTGGGTCCCCTACTCTTCTCAGTGTTCATCAATGATCTTCCTACAGAGTGTAAGGTAGCCTCAATACTCATGTATGCAGGTGACACAAGCTTATATGCACACAGCCCTAGCCTCCCCGACCTTGAACATATACTTCAATCTGACTTTTTGAGCCTTGAAAATTGGATTTCCCAAAACAAACAGTTTTTAAACATTGACAAGACTGTAACAATAGTATTTGGGACCAAGACTAAATGTTTAAAGCTTCCAATGAATGAGCTCCAGATCAAAACCAATGCTAATACCAGCCTAACTCCTGTTACTAGTTTTAAATACTTGGGCATATGGTTTAACTCCCATTTAACATTTGGGATGCACTGAGATCCACAACCTATGCCATTTTAACTGCGATATGCTCAAAGAACTACATTGGTCATCACTTGAGTCTAGGCGCAAAGCTAATATTTCCTTTCTTGCCTTCAAATACATTCTGGGCAAGCTACCCGTCTATCTGAACAAGCTCCTCACCCCTACCACATGCAGCACTTATCATCTGAGATCTGACTGCAAAAGACTGTTCATGGTCCCAAGGTTCAGCAAAGTATCGGGCTGCTCCACCTTCTCTTAATGTGCACCTCAAAATTGGAACAATCTACCGGAGACTCTCACAGCCACCACCAGTCTATGTTCTTTCAAAACTAAAGCTGTCTCACATTTTAATCTGGTCTGAAACTGTTATATACGCCTATAATTTATATTATCTCTAACTGTGCATGCAATGTCTTGTATATAATGTATACCCAGTGCACTTATGTAACTATGTATTTGTAACCATGTATTATTTGTCATCTTAACTCTATGCCCAGGATATACTTGAAAACGAGAGGTAACTCTCAATGTATTACTTCCTGGTAAAACATGTTATAAATAAATAAATGTGAGACATTATATTGTGGCTTTTAGTCATTATTTGTATTTGTATTGACACATTGTCAACCTCTCTTTTTTTATAGATGGACGCAGCAATTTTGCTTGTGACTCTGGAAAGGGGCACTTGAAGTGAGCATATTAAAACCATACTTGTGGCCTTTTGATTAACTTCTGCTGGCACTGTAATACCATGTCATGGCAAATCAGGCAAGATTCCTTGTGTTATGACTATTTATTGTATTCTCTGGGTAGAAGCAGGAGTATTGTGATGCTTAGTACAAATATTTATTTTTCATGAGTCTATTTATCATCGAATAATGTATGTAGCACTGTTGTCGTATGTGTCGTCTCCCCCCCCCCCCCCCCGACGTGGGAGATGCACAGCTTCTGCTACATGTGTGTGGTGCGGATTCCTGTAAGGACCAGGAGAGCTGAGTTGGATCTGCATTGGTATGGAGATTAGCACAGGCTTAGGTGCTTTCTCTGTAGTTCTTTCTCTTGGTTTTAGCGCCTCCAGCCGTAGTGGGCTCCAGGGTGTCCAGAGATCAGCCCCCACTATTGCACACGTCCCCCACCTGCCCAAGGACTGATACTTAGACAGGAGTATAATGAACAAGGGTCTTTATTGCATGGCAAGCACTCACTGCAGATCTTCCTCACAGCGATGCAGAGTCTCAGAGGTCCCAGGCCTCTGGATGGTGATGGTCCTTGGTCTTACATGGCATCGGTGGATTAATTACCAGTAGATGCTACTTAAGCACAGGGGCTGGGGGTGAGCATGCTCATCCTGCGATGGGAGAGACTCACAGCTCACTGCTCTCTCTTCCTTCTCCAGAGCAGGACTGACCAAATTTGCCCCTCCCTCCTAGAAGGAACCAGAAGGGGTGGGCTCATGGTCTATACCTTTACCAAATAGGCTTACACAGGCCATGAGTCACCATCTCACTTCTGTCACTCATAAGAGGGGAATGAGGGGGTCAAAAAGCCCATACACTGGCGACACACTTTATTCGAGCTTGGCTAGTCCCACGAATTCGGGTATACCCGGGTGTATTGAGGTTTGTGACTGTTTTCTGCCCGAGTACATTGAGTTATTTTCCAAGCAGGGATTGAAGCATTTTATTCCCGCTGGCTGCAATACTGCACAGTATATATATATAAACTGCATTACAATTCATGAATTTATGCCATCTGGTAGACACGCGAAGCATTGCAGCCTATTAAATCCTAATCATTATCATTTAACAGATCAGCCGCCCATCAGCCAGGCATGAACCCAGGCTGGGAAGGCAAATGCAACGGGGCTTGTCAGAGGTTAGTAGTGGCTTATTCCAGGTATCTGCCAGGTACATACCGGGTATTTGCTCGAATAAAGTGTGTCGGTGCAGTAGATTAACCTATCACAGCCTAGACTACTTGGAGTTACATGATGGGCAGGAGAGATAGGCCAGAAGATACAGACCATGTTACATGTTCATATAGCAAAACTACCAAAACGTTAATGTAACAATAATAATTTGTATTTAGGCTGATGCTATATGCAGTCACCATTTGTGAAGAACCATACCACCACACTTTTAGTGCTTTGATCTGCATAGCAGCCTACAAAAGAAGAAAGGAACAATGATAGCCCTGCAGATAAAGTAATCAAAGATCCCATTGTGCCAGGTCCAACATAGATCAGATAAAGTCTAGTACAATGTTTGAATGTGAAAACCTTCTTTGCTGGTTGTACCATTTAAAGTTATTTTAAGAAGACTGATTTAAAGTCTTTATATTCTTTCCCTCTTGTAGCATTGTCAGTGCATGCCGCTACAGGTAATCCTTTCAGTAGCTACTGCATGCAGAAAGTGACTTGTCTCACAACAAATTAGGCTACAATCCAAATGACCTAGCTATTCCTTTTTCCAACAGCTGACTGCAATACATACCAATATTATTTCTTTATAAGCTCTCCAACATATTATACAGAGAATGGTTAAGGACAATGCAACAAACATCTATCTATATATATATATATGTATATATATGTATATATATATATATATATATATATATATATATATATATATATGTATCTGTACCGTGTTAACACAAGCTTAATAATCAAAAATGAATACACAATACCGTTCTGTGGCTAACGAAATGCTTTTATTTGTGCGAGCATTCGAGATACACTGATCTCTTTTTCCGGCGATGGTACATTGAATAAAGCAGGCAAGGTTAAACAACCTTGTACAAACAGTGCATATACTTAGAACACCAAAAGAGAGACGGTTGCATGAATACAAATTTATGTAACTGTTCGGGACACTTGGCGATGGCCTAAACTGAAACCGAAGTTTTATGAGTCACTATTGACATGAGAGAACTCTCTTCCCATGAGTGCTAAAGGCCATGTCCATACATACTGCGCTATATATATATATATATATATATATATATATATATATAAACACACACACACAGCTGTCTCTTACACATACAAATACTCTATGCAATTCCATCCCTATACAACAATAGGGACCACATAGTATCTACACACACTTTTAGTAATGCTACAGCCTCTTACATTTCCACACCTATCCACACCATTGATATACACTCCCACTCCACACACACACCTTTTGTAAAGCACTGTATACACTGTATGCTCTTTACCAATTTATATTTACATACATACACACATACATACACACACACAAACTCTTACATCACTAACATTCAGGGACTATTTAACACCTCGTCACAAATCGCATACTACACAGGGGGTTGTTAGGTTTCAGTCACATAAGATCACATAAATAAAAGCAATTCGTTAGCCACAGAACGGTATTGTTTATATATATATATATATATATATATATATATATATATATATATATATATATATATATATATATTTAATCCATGTAAAAATGGATTTGAGGCAAAAGGTGACACTGTGGGGGCTATGCACTAAGCAGTGATAAGTCGGTTTAAGAGCGCAAAGTGCTCTTAGAACGTGAAGTTCCGCCGAGCGCTATGCACTAAGCCGCGCACTTTGCGCTCTAAAACGGGCTTTTCATTGAAATTTTTTCTAAGTCCAACTTTTATCGTACGATCAGCTATTTGCGCTGAATCCTGCCCTTCTGCGGGATTCACTAAGCAACGCAAACTGATCGTACGTTAAAGTTGCGCTGAATAAAGCTCACCAGCTAAAGGCAGGTGATAAAAGAAGCTGGACTTAGAAAAAAATCTTTGTTTACCTTTTTGCAGGCGCAAAACCCATACAACAGGCCGGCGAGTGTCCCCAACTGACCCCGCAGGTGTCCCCGAGGGAGGCCGGGTGTCGCGCGGGTGTCCCCGGCTGACCCCGCGGCCGCCCCGGGTCCCCGCGGGAGTCCTGGGGTACCCGCGGGCCTGGGGTACCAATGTTGCGCCAACAAAAATACTAAACAATATTTCTAACTAAATACACCCCCCTAACACATAAAGTACAATAATGTGCAAAATTACTATTATCCAAATATGGATAATAATGCTTTTGCCCATTAAATATACATTAATACAATAAATACATTACATACATGTTGTACTCACCCTTGTTCGGCACCCACGATGAAGGCCAGACGCATCTTCGTCCTCATCCATACACTGGGGTGCTGAAAAATATACAAAATAAGAACAAGTGCCAAACTAATGTCCCCTAACCCCTTAATGACCTTAGCGGTTATTAACCGCTACAGTCATTAAGGGGTTAAGCCACCCTGACCCGATACCCACCCTTCACCCATTTATTTGTACAGTGGCTTCATCATGTGTATATATATATATATATATATATATATATATTATAATATATATATATATATTATAATATATATATTATAATATATATATATATATATATATATATATATATATATATATATACTGTATATGCATGATTAACCCATATACAAATAAATACAGTACATGGCCAAATACAAATCTCTCCCAATATCAAACATCAGCAAGCTCAATCAATATCTAATAAATCAAAATACAAACACTCAATGTGACAATGTGTACACAATACAAATAATCTTTGCATGATATATACTATGTCAAAAAATGCTCCAAATCAAAGACACTAATCCAAACAAGATACAGATACAATCATTAAAGAAAAACAAAGCATCAACACAATTAATTTACCATCAATTAATCCAATCACCAATCAATTACAATCCAATTCAATTACACACTTCAAATTCTACAATCAAACCATTGTGTAAATTAATCTATGACAAAGTAACCATCAAACAAAATCTATATGCCAAAAATAAGCCAATAAAATAATCTATAGAAACCAGCCTTTAACTAAACATTTGCAAACATTAAATGTACATTAGCAACACATTTTTACACAAAGCAGCAAATTACAATGCAAAATAACATCCAAACAAGGCAAGCCAACACGTTTTTATTATACCTGTATGTATGTCCATCTATAGTTTACAGACATAAATACAGGTGCAATAAAAGAGCATTAAAAACAATTTAATTAATTGTGCTGATGCTTTGTTTTTCTTTTATGATTGTATCTGTATCTTGTTAGGATTAGTGTCTTTGATTTGGAGCATTGTTTGATATAGTATATATCATGCAAAGATTATTTGTATTGTGTACACATTGTCAAATTGAGTGTTTGTATTTTGATTTATTAGATATTGAGTGAGCTTGCTGATGTTTGATATTGGGAGAGATTTGTATTTGGCCATGTACTGTATTTATTTGTATATGGGTTAATCATGCATATACAGTATATATAATATATATATATATATATATATATATATATATATATATATATATATATATATATATATATATATATATATGATAATATATATATATACATGATGAAGCCACTGTACAAATAAATGGGTGAAAGGTGGGTATCGGGTCAGGGTGGCTTAACCCCTTATTGACTGTAGCGGTTAATAACCGCTAAGGTCATTAAGGGGTTAGGGGACATTAGTTTGGCACTTGTTCTTATTTTGTATATTTTTCAGCACCCCAGTGTATGGATGAGGAGGAAGATGCGGCTGGCCTTCATCGTGGGTGCCGAACAAGGGTGAGTACAACATGTATTTAATGTATTTATTGTATTAATGTATATTTAATGGGCAAATGCATTATTATCCATATGTGGATAATAGTAATTTTGCACATTAATGTAGTGTATGTGTTAGGGGGCGGGGGGACGTGTGTGGTATATTGCTATGTTTATTGGGGGCAATTATCCCCAATAAACATGCTATTATGCCTTAATCCCTTCATTGCCTTAGCGGATAGCTGCTAAGGTAATGAAGCTGCTTTAATGTATTTTTATTAATATTGTGTGGTAGCAGGGGACCCCCTGCTCCCGCACACTATTATTAAAATGTACATTAATGCAGCTTCATTACCATAGCGGATAGCCGCTATGGTAATGAATTATTATTTATTGTTAACAGTTTTTAATACTAGTGTAGATGTGCAGGGGGTCTCCTGAGCTGAACCCCATTGGTTTCAGGTCCGAGGACCCCCTACTTCAGGAGTTACAGGCCCCGTTATGGGGTGCCGGTATCCCCTGCACTTTAAAGCTCCTGCGTCACGTGACCGGGACATTGAAATTCTGCAGGGGATACCGGCACCCCGTAACGGGGCCTGTATCTCCTGAAGTAGGGGGTCCTCGGACCTGAAACCAACACGGGTCAGCTCGGGAGACCCCCTGCTCATGTACACTAGTATTAAAATGTATTTATTTATTGTACGATCGCCTGTAACAGCCTTGCATTGAGATGGCAAATCTCCATGCAAATGTTACAAGCGGCTTTTTTTTCTATCAGCTATCGTACGGGAACTTTAAGTGCGATAGCAGGGGGGAAATACATTGCACGCACAATAAGCCAGTTTTGGGCACGTCCGATAAAAAATGGGCTGCGGGCTTTAGTGAATCGCGCCGCCGGCTTCATTTTTTATCGGACGTGCTAATTTTTTTCAGGCCGGCGCGAAAGCTCGGAGCTTAGTGCATAGCCCCCTGTGTGCTCATTTGTATATCATTTCCCAGAATCCCTTGCTGCAGTGGAAGCACTGTATTCTAGGTGATAATGGCAAAAAGCAGGGTTGCAGACCTGTCTAAGACACGTGAATGTGCTCACAAGTGATATTTTTCTTTAGCCACAGAACGGTATTGTCTATTCGTTTTTGACTATTAAGCTCGGCTAACACGGTACAGATACCTCTACACACACACACACATTATATATATATATATATACATGCTTATATATATATATATATATATATATATATATATATATATATATATATATATATATATATATATATATATATATATAAGCATGTGACAAGGCCCTGCTTGGGAGTTCCCTCTCAATTACGGAGAGGCTGGCAGTATGAAAACAACTCAAGGATAAACGGAAATGATATATGTTCTGTGTTGCATTCAGACACAGTCTTTTATTGAATCTAATAATTTGCAGTGACTTTATTTGTTTAGACTATTATATGGTACTCCACCAACTGCAATTATTGATATTTAAAATTCTAATAAGTTTAAAGGACATACAAAAACTTTTACTTTATACAGCGAGTACTTGATGAAGGTTTACTTGGGACAAGATTACTGTCATGCTTTGTTGCTTTAAGCACACTATTTACTGCAATGGTAGGTAACTGAATATGTAGTATTTATTGAGCCTACTTTTGGCCAGCCTATGGATGAAAAAAATGCAAATGCTTCTAAAAGTTAAAAGTACATGAAACATGTCCTTGTTATCAGCCCTTTGGTTTTCCCCTTTGATCAGCCGTCAGAAACTATCTACACTTGTACTCAGTGACTGTGCAGCCTCACTGCACACTCTCTGCCAATGACAGGTGGTAATAGAAAGGGTGAGAGACCAAGCCCTGCGGCAGGCGTCCCTTCCTCTGATAACATCCAAAGTACTGGATGATAACTGTTCATAAACACTTGGCCAGCCAGTTACTCCATACATCAGCAAAGAGGGGCAGATAATTTGGAACTGGAATGGCATGAACAAAAGCACAAGGCACAGCATTCATGGATTTATATGGCCTGCACTGGTAGTTTCTGGCTCCAGAATTTCATCAGTTCTGTTCCATCAGATTGATTTATCTCTTACTCTACTGCAGAGCGGATTCCTGGCACTAGAGAACTTTCAATACTGGAATAGGTGATCTCTCGATTGGAAAACCTTGGATCCTTTGTGACATCTGCTCTTGAACTTCGACGAACCCCAGTTGAACTTGGTGTAAAGTGTTCTGAAACTTTAAGCCTTTTCAAAGCTACTTGGATTTACTTCACTTATACAGTCTTTTTATTTGACAGACTGAATCAGTCATTAGCATTTCATACAATTACATACAAAAGGATATCAAATCCTCTTTGGTTACTACTTTTATACTTTTTATACCAGAAAAGTAAATAAAAATAACCACATAATATTGTGCATCCCTGTCAGTCATGCACAACATTTTTACACCTTTCTTGAAAAATGTCTTGTGAGTGTGAATGACTTGAGTGGAGCTGTAGTAACTATGACAAGTGTTCCACATTCCTTGACAGTAAATGAAACGATTGATGAAAGATCTATGATCAACTTGTGTTATTTTGATGTTAGATAAAGAAACAAAAACTATTTTGTCTCTTGCAAGCAGACCTTTGAATAATAGAGAACATTTTTTTTGATGTTTTGCCAAAATTCTCTACATGTAAGTACAGACACACTATAAAGGGTCCATCTTTAGTTCCTGGGATACTTGAGTGAGAGCAGAAGAGACAAATATAGTGTTACCAATACATTCTGGGCCTAAAAACTGCCAAAGTTTTTTTTTTTTTTTTTTTTGCATCAACGTGTGAGGTGCAAATGTTAATGGACGTGTGGGTTCCAGGGATTAGCTACACTGAAAGATTTTCCTTCTTTAGATTTACAAAGTCTGCACTGAACTTTTATGTTTTATCTTCTGTTCCCTTTCCACTCCCTTCCGTGGTTAGGGTAGATTTCATGCTATAATTCCATGCAGTCAGGGCAAGGAGTTATCATCTCTCTACCACAGCCTGAAAGCTTAGTCACGTTTTACTAGCTGCTCTAAAAACAGCTCTACTAACATTCCTTCTAAACTGTGCAAGAGGCCAGAGTTAAAAAAAAACTTTTCTTGTCAAAACAGCAAACTTTTGTTCGTACTCCTATACTCTAAGCCTTCTGTTTACCTGAAGTGTCACAAGGGGCCTCTCGCTTGCTGACTATGTTGTAGACACAATTGGGAGGTGAGAACAGCAATGTTCTTATGTACTTCCCACTACAACCCAACTTGTCTTCTATCCCTCTTTGTTCTAAACCCTTTAACCGGGTGTATATGGTATTCACTATTGATTTTTTCCATTGCTTATTCTAACGCACATCTATCACTAAATCAACAATTCTCTAAAAACAGGGAATTAACTTGCATTACTGTTCTGAGATTGGGCATTAATAGCATTTTATGAGTGGACCATAAAAATTGTATTCAAAGTTGTTTTAATTAGATTTTATTCTATTGTTAAAATGTTGCATAGATGGGATCAGCTGTTACCGATTAAAATTTCTGTGCATTCAATCAGATTGCTTTACCCTACAATTCTTTTTAAAAACGGCAATCTGCAATGCTTGATACAAAAAAGGGTTACACTTGGGGTTTAAAGATGCATGATAATACAAATGATAAATGTAGCTCTATAAATTAATTTGTAGGTGATTGCTGCCATGAGAAAAATCCCACTCATCTCCTTTGATTATAGTAGTAAAATATAGTAAAATAAATCTGTAAATAGCCCCCTTTCACTCACAGGATGCCTCTACCTTTCTCAATGTGCTACAATACACAGCAGTAATACATTTGCTTTGTTACTATTGTAGCCCTGGTAAGAAATAGGGCTATAGTTCTTTCCTCCTCCTGGTATAAGCCCTGGTAAGGGTAGGCTGCTAGGAGTTATCATGGGTTTCCCCCACCTCAAGCACTGCCGTGGGTGGTGGTGGTAGGTCACCTGACTATGTGTCAAAGCAAGAGACACAGGGGCGGTCCCTGCTGATATCATAAAGAGCAGTGCACTTCCTATTTAATGGGAGTTATTGTGACACTGGCTGGTCCAGTGTGTGTGTTAGTGTGTTAGTTAGTGAGCTGGAGGGTACAGTTGGAGAAAGAAGAGCAGCCTCTGAGTAGAGCTGCTAGGATTATAGTTAGTGAGGTGGACCAATGCCTCTCACCCTGCTTAGGGGGTGAGGAAAGAGTTAGCCCCACCCTGGGTGCCCTTGATCCAGGGTGGTGGCAGGGGAAGAGACCATCCTAAAGGAGAGAGATCAGAGTGGATCAGACACCCTGTACCTGTCTGTTGTTGCTGCTACTGCTGCTGCTGTGAATAAAGACCTGCTGCTTTTAAAGGAAGACAACCGTGTGAGACTGGAATCTCTCATCCCTGAGTGGGAACTCTCTATAAGGATTCCACCCCACATTCCTGGGGCTTACTAGAGATGGAGGCGCTGCACCTCTAGAAGAGAACGAAGGCATCCAACCCAGAAATCTGATCCTGCTATCCCCCATACCATCGCGGGAGACTCAGGCCCTCCTGTTGCCAGCAGGTATGCACCACATACAGTCAGGTAGCCAGACCCTAGTACAGAGTAGGGGAGCCGATCTGCGATTGCCCCGGGGTCAATGGGTTACAGTTGGAGGCGCTGCTGAGATAGCTAAGATAGCTGAGCTAAACAGGACAGGTTTTCAGCGAAGCAGAACTGAAAGTGTTAGGTACACCTTCAGATCAAGTGCTACAGAAAGAAGGGCATGTTTGCAGACCATGGGTAGTCAGGAGAGAATGTCCTCTCGCACAGTACACCCTGGGTGCCCTAAGAGGGTGATGTAAATTTGGGTAACATGGCTATAGCTGTCCTAGTCCCTTGAGGCAGATAGTGTAAGATGACTGTGGGGGTTAGCCTGTTAACTTGTCCAGGGACCATGGCACAGGGTCTGCAATATGAGTGGCCAAAAGTAGGAGACGCCCAGTACTTAGAAGATGCCAAGTACCCTAGCCAGTACCTAGAAAACACAACACAGAGTGCTTGTGATGAACCGTCAGCGAGTGCGGTGTACTGCCTAGCCTGGGGTATGCCATACGTGATATTCGTGGGTTAGAGCACCAGAGAGAATAGTGAGTGTCTAGAAACGTGTTGCACAGTAGACACTGAGAGTAGCGCTATCGTGGGCTTAGAGGCTCATTAAAGATGGCGGCGAGAGATACATGTGCTCTGCGGGGCATGGAGGAGGTTAAAATGGCGACAGCAGCGTCATTCACTGCAACGCGGGTTGCAGCCGATCCAAAATGGCGATTACTGCCGAGCCTAGATCACGCATGTGATGCGTGCAAACAGGCTGTGCAAGAAATGTGGCGAGAGATGTGCAGGGGTTTGGCGCCAAACCCAGATCCCCTGCCAAAAGAGCGGAGCGGCGCGAAAGCCGAAGCCACGCCCTCCTGTGCAGTGACTGGCCGACAAACGAAGCCACGTCACGCAGAGCGAGAGAGTGCCCCTCCTCTTGTTTCCACCAGAGGGAGGGGGCACACAGAGAACCAATCAGAGCAGCCCTCTCCAGCGAAAGGAGGGACAGGAAGTGAGGCCGGGGAGCTTCATTTCTGCATGACAGTTGACGGAGAAGAAGCTATTTATTTATAAAATATTTTACCAGGAAGTAATACATTGAGAGTTACCTCTCGTTTTCAAGTATGTCCTGGGCACAGAGTTAAGACAAATAATACATGTTTACAAATACAGTTACATAAATGAGCAGGGTATACATTATATACAAGACATTGCATGCACAGTTAAAGATAATATATATTATGGGCGTGTGAAACAGTTACAGACCAGATTAAAATGTGTGACAGCCTTAGATTTGAACTTAAACTGGTGGTGGATGTAAAAGTCTCTGGTAGGTTGTTCCAGTTTTGGGGTGCACGGTAAGAGAAGAAGGAGCGGCCGGATACTTTGTTGAGCCTTGGGACCATGAACAGTCTTTTGGAGTCTGATCTCAGGTGGTAGGTGCTGCATGTGGTAGGGGTGAGGAGCTTGTTCAGGTAGCTGGGTAGCTTGCCCATAAAGAATTTGAAGGCAAGACAGGAAAGGTGAACTTTGTGCCTAGACTCGAGTGATGACCAATCTAGTTCTTTGAGCATTTCGCAGTGATGTGTTTTATAGTTGCATTGGAGAACAAAACGGCAAATTGAATTGTAGAGGGTGTCAAGTTTGCTAAGGTGGGTTTGGGGTGCTGAGCCATATACTATGTCTCCATAGTCAATAATTGGCATTAGTATCTGCTGTGTGATACGTTTTCTGACCAGGAGACTTAGGCTAGGATTTGTTCCTATAAAGTACCCCTAGTTTGGCATAGGTCTTGGTTGTCAGGGTATCAATTTGCATCCCGAATGTTAAGTGGGAGTCAAACCATATGCCCAGGTATTTAAAACTAGTAACAGGAGTTAGGGTGGTGTTAGTGTTGGTTCTAATCTGGAGCTCAGTCGCTGGAAGCTTTAAAAATTTAGTCTTGGTCCCAAATACCATTGTTACAGTCTTGTCAGAGTTTAAAAACAGTTTATTTTGGGAAATCCAGTTTTCGAGTCTGAAAAAGTCAGACTGAAATATGTGTTGAAGGTCAGAGAGGCTATGGTTGTGTGCATATAGGATTGTGTCATCTGCATACATGTGTATTGAGGCTTCCTGACAAGCTGTGGGAAGATCATTGATGAACACTGATAAGAGTAGGGGCTCCAGAAAAGAGCCTTGCGGGGTGCCACAGGTGATATCCAGGGGGTTAGAGTTAGAGCCAGAGATGGACACATGTTGGGATCTACCTGATAGGTAGGACTGAAACCAGTTTAAAGCATGCTTCCCTATTCCAGAGCTCTGGAGTTTGTTAAGCAGGATAGCATGATCAACAGTATCAAAAGCCTTTGCAAAATCTAGGAATACTGCACCAGTGAGTTGACCCCGTTCCATTCCACACTGGATTTCATTGCAAACTTTTAGCAGGGTAGTTACGGTAGAGTGTTTGGGGCGAAAGCCAGATTGGA
Organism: Ascaphus truei; assembly: GCF_040206685.1. Taxonomy (NCBI): domain Eukaryota; kingdom Metazoa; phylum Chordata; class Amphibia; order Anura; family Ascaphidae; genus Ascaphus; species Ascaphus truei. Next base: position 146,993,104 of record NC_134485.1, on the reverse strand, counting down.
ATTGGCTAGGGAAATTTGTCTTGTTATAGTAATCGCTTAATTGGGAGTGGACACATTTTTCCATGACTTTGGATAGGATTGGGAGAAGGGAGATTGGCCTGTAGTTTGAGACAGTGTTTTTGTCCCCACTTTTGAAGATTGGGACAACTCTAGCAGTTTTCCAGGTCTTAGGGATATGGCCTGCAGACAGGATAGAGTTGACTATGGAAGCAATTGGTTTGGCAAGTCTTAGGAACCTAGATTGTAGTATGTCAGGTCCACATTGGCTGCTTAGTTTTAATTTGAGAAGCGCTTGTGTAATCTCCTCTTCGGATACTGGGCCAAATGGAAAATTGTGGGCAGTGTTGGGAGGGGGTGGGGCTATAGGGGTACTCCCAGGATGAGATTCAGGTTTGTGGTTTGGGTTGCGTTTCGCTAATACGTTAGTAGCACATCCCACAAAGTAATCATTGAATGCATTTGCAATGTCGGTGGGGTTTGTCAGAGTAATATCGCCCTTAGTGATATTACTTGGCTGTTGGTGGTTAGAAGGCTGGAATATGTTGTTGATAACCTTCCAGAAGTTAGCTGGGTTAGCTAAGAGCAAGCTGAACTACTCAACCCCCGCGCAAAAGATGGCTTATCTCAGTGTGACCACGTATCAGTTTCCAGGAGGCTTCCTGGTTGTGGAGGTTTATGGCCGAGAGTATCAGCGGTGCCTGTGCATACAATGCAGGACACCCGGACTGGCCCTAAGCACGACGGCACGATGCCCCCAGTGTGGCACATTCTACTTATGGCCTGTTGAGCCATGGCCTATGATAAAGACCCCGCGAGGTGCCTCTCCAGCAACCCTGATGGAGGTAGAGGAGGCGGAGGCGGAGGCGAAGGCTGCCCTGGTCCCATATATCACCCCTGAGGTAGGGACCCAGGCCCAGCCAACAAGAGATGTCCCGGCGGCGGAGAGCGCGACCGCAGTGGAGGTACCGAAGCGGGCCCGTTTCGTACCACTACCCACTGGCGGTGCTGCAAGGACTCGAGGTGATTCCCATGCGGAGGAGCCGTTGCAGTCCTCGTTGGAGGAAGAAGACAGCCTATCATCGGTGGCGATGCGCCAGCCGGCGAACCACCCCATCTGTAAGAAAGAAGCAGTTCCACTTACCTCGGAGATGGAGCAGACGAGTCCAGAGACCCCCTGACGGCGAGCGCTGGTGCAGCCTGAGCCGCGTAGAAGTCCCACGGCCGTGGCGACTCTCAGTGCGGCGGAGATGGGATCCGAGACGGCTCAGGAGGAACCAACGAGCATCGGCCGACAGCGGAGCGGTAAGGAGACACCACCACCCCCTTACTCCCGCCAGGCGAAGATGGAACCTGAGGAGAGAGAAGGGCTTGAGGCCTACCTGCCCGTCCGCGATCCTGATGGTCCACCACCGCCCCTTCCAGTCTTCGACGCACTTCCGGTGCGAGACCACAGAGCGGATGGAGATTCTGCGGCGACCAGCGATGACGTCACTTCCGGGTCCAACTGGCGCAGAGGCCCGGAAGCTTTGCTTTCTTCCCTGCGGAGAGCGGGATTGGAGGCAGAATTTGAAGAGTTCAAGGCTCAAGTAGCCAAGAGAGGAGCCCGAAGTGCGGCAGAAAGAGCAAGTAAGAGGCTAACCACCGGTCGTGGCATCGCCCGACTCAGAGACACTTTGCAGGACATTGTTGATCCCATGGTCACCACTCCTAGCGCCATTGCCCCGGCCACTGCCCCTGTCCCATCACGTGTCATGCCACCGGGTCCTAGTGGGAGTAAGCTGGAAAAGACGCCCAAGTATTCCACTGTTTGGAGGGATTGGGAATTAAATGATGAAGGTTCTGATGGGGAGATACCGTTATCCAGTGTTGTACGTGTACCTAACCCCACTGTGTTTAATCCTGTTCCTAGAGGTAGAGCCCGAGGGTCCAAGTCCACTGCAAAGGCAGGTCCCGTAAGTCCCGTAATACACAAGATGAACCCAACGATCTATAAAAAATGTTATCAGAGGTAGATGCAAAGGCTCGCACTCTACCGAGGCAGAGACGCCAGGTGTGTCCTCCAGAACAGAGTCTGAGGCAGGTATGAGTGTAGCATCATACGAGCACCAAGATAAGTGGTGGGCACCGTTGTTCACGGGGTACCATGAGGGTATGGCCTGCACCAGGTTTGTGCTAATCAAGAAAGACATTAGCATAGATCACTGGTGGGATGTAGGCACCTTTGTTCCACAGAAGGTTGCCGACGAGCTAGACAACAGGTACAGAGATATTGAGCAGAAAATAATTACCCCCAAAGGCTCATCTATTCTTTATGACGATGTTGCCCCTGAGGAGCCACAGTTCTGGGTACTGCCAGGCAAGGCTGGGAACCGGAAACTGACGAAGTTAAGTAGGGCAGACAGAGCCATAGTGGCTAGATACCGGCAGTCTGATGGCTATGAGTTCCCGTATGTGCCAGAGCCAATTATGCAGGAAATAGAAGACCAGAGAAATACCTGGCTCCGAGAAGCAATGATTGAGTATCTTAAGATCAAGTTTGGTAGAGCCGCTTATTTGAGGGAGGATAAGATTTGTGATGTGATAAGAGTTTAGAGTACAGCCAGGAATATCTACTGTACATGCACAATGTCCTGTACAGACCGGAGAATGGGCCTGTACAACCCTTTTATGTTAAGGTTGTGGATCACAATGGGCGGGAAGTGAGAAAGCCTGATCCCCGCCATTATTATTGAAGTTAGGGTTCTCCATGTTGGGAGGTACCCAATGTTTTATGTATTCGCCATCCGGGGTGTGACAGTCAGTGTACATATACTAATCAATTCTGCTTTTGTATATTCACAGATTGTTCACCGGGAAGGATGGTACAGCAAATTAGGTCCAAGTGGGGACCATTGGATTCCGCCTGAGGGAGAGTGTAGCCATGGTAAGAAATAGGGCTATAGTTCTTTCCTCCTGGTATAAGCCCTGGTAAGGGTAGGCTGCCAGGAGTTATCATGGGTTTCCCCCACCTCAAGCACTGCCCTGAGTGGTGGAGGTAGGTCACCTGACTCTGTGTCAAAGCAAGAGACACAGGGGCGGTGCCTGCTGATATCATAAAGAGCAGTGCACTTCCTATTTAGTGGGAGTTAGTGTGAAATTGGCTGGTCCAGTGTGTGTGTTAGTGTGTTAGTTAGTGAGCTGGAGGGTACAGTTGGAGAAAGAAGAGCAGCCTCTGAGTAGAGCTGCTAGGATTATAGTTAATGAGGTGGACCAATGCCTCTCACCCTGCTTAGGGGGTGAGGGAAGAGTTAGCCCCACCCTGGGTGCCCTTGATCCAGGGTGGTGGCAGGGGAAGAGACCATTCTAAAGGAGAGCGATCAGAGTGGATCAGACACCCTGTACCTTTCTGTTGCTGCTGCTGTGAATAAAGACCTGCTGCTTTTAAAGAAAGACAACCCGTGTGAGACTGGAATCTCTCATCCCTGTGTGGGAACTCTCTATAAGGATTCCACCCCGCATTCCTGGGGCTTACTAGAAAAGGAGGCACTGCACCACTAGAAGAGAACGAAGGCATCCACCCCAGAAACCTGTTCCTGCTATCCCCCATACCATCGCGGGAGACTCAGGCCCTCCTGTTGCCAGCAGGTATGCACCACATACAGTCAGGTAGCCAGACACTAGTACAGAGTAGGGGGGCCGATCTGCGATTGCCCCGGGGTCGATGGGTTACACTATTATTACACCAAAAAAAATCAGTGCTGAGTTTGAGGAATTTATATCCAGTTGGTACCTATCTTATTTTTTCAACAACAATGTAAATCACTGCAATGATGATCAGTCATTTGCAGCTCACCTTTGCACAATGCATACAACCACTATTTGAAATTAACAATTCGAAGACCTGTAAGAATGTGTCACCTACAAATTGCCTGTTGAAGCCCTTTTTTGTCGCTAGGAGATGAATGTTTTTGTTTAATCATATGGGCCAAGAAAGTTATTGTCAGTTATTGTCAATTAATAGTATCTAATCAAATGTTTTGAGTTTATGAGACCGGACATCCCAGGTCATAGATTGACATAATTGTTCCACGTTTGGTGACTATTTGTCAATACCCAGTGTGGCAGGACGGCCTGTAGCCGAGGTCAGGGAACAGTCCACACGTATAGTTTCAGGATAAATAAAAACGTTCAGTGGCTTTATTTCTCAACAGTAACATAACATGCGGGTTCACTGTCCCTTTAACAAAATAAATCCTGCTCCACTTTGTGAGAAAAACTGACTAATAACACAGCAGACCTATCTAGCAGGCTGGCTGGCTAAACCAGAACCAAACCATAAGGGTACTTTAAGCAGTCAGTAAACAAATGAATAATCCTCACTTTAGTTGAAGTAGTCTTTGGTGAAATCCCTCTGGCTAAGGGCTCACGCAGCAGTGTGCTTCACTCTCTCTCTCTCTGGCAGCTACTGCCAGTCACATGATCCTTTATCTACCTTGCTGGCTCTCAGGTATCAGCTAAAGAGTTCTGATTTCCTAACTTCCACCTGAGTTAACCCTTATGAGTGCTGGATGAAGCACTCAGACATATGTCTCCCAGGCGTAACTGATAGGAGTTGACTTCACTCTGTCACACCCAGTATAACAGAGCTCAAAATAAAGTATATGACGTTCCTGTTCTCTCCTGCGCCTAGCTGCTAGGCACATGAGAGAGCCCCTGAGGGTAACCTTATGGGCCTCCCACAATGTGGTGTGTGATGATACACTGCCCTCGTTTTCAGAAAAAAATTCCACGATCCTCTCTCCAACTTCTCTCTTAGTATCTGGTATTTTTAGCAACAATTCATTTAATCTCCAATTTGCTCCCGGCCTGTCTAGTAAATTTAGTGTGCACCGCAGCTCAATGGGTGCGTGGTCTGACCACAAAATGTCGTGTATCCCTGTGTGGGAGACCACTGGGACCAGTCTATTGGATACCAGGAAGTAGTCCAGCCGACTATAGCGGTTGTGTGGGTGGGAGAAAAAGGTGTAATCCCTACTCTGAGGGTGCTGCTCCCTCCAGATATCTACCAACTGGCAATCTCGTAACCCATGAGTGATGTGTTGAACGTCTAGCTTAGGGGGGAGACTAGATGCAGTGCACCGATCCATCTTGGGGTTCAAATGCAGGAGAAATTAGCTGCCCAAACAGAGGCCCACAAAAAATCCAAAAACGACGACACCCTGAGAGAACTCTTAGATACTAAACAGCAGTTAAACATGCGATTAGTCTCCCAGGCGGAAAAGGAGATGAGCTGGTCTAAGCGAAGGTACTTTGAGAAGGCGAACAAGCCAGACACCCTTTTAGCTAATCGACTCCGCAACAAAATTCCAAACTATCACATACAAGCCATCCGCACGCAGGCGGGAGATCTTAACTCAAATCCTAAGCGGATCGTGGTAGAATTCAAAAGCTACTATGAGACGCTCTACGACGGAGGTAAGGTCATACACAATCAAAACACGAGGGACAATCTCAGGGAATTTTTGAGGGAAGCAAAACTGCCGACATTGAGCCGGAAGGAGGGGGAAGCGTTACAGACGGACTTCTCTTTAGAAGAGTTAACGGAAGTTGTAAAGTCACTTAAGCCTGCCAAGGCGCCTGGCCCAGACGGCTTCTCCAACCTATACTATAAAAAATACTTGAAAATTCTAGCCCCACACTTATTGAAGCTATTTAATTCAATCATACAAGGGGCCTCGTTTCCAGCCCAAATGCTCCAGGCGTCCATCTCCCTGATCCATAAATCGGGTAAGGACCCGGCAGACTGTAAGAGCTACCGGCCCATCTCGTTGATAAACACGGATATTAAAATCTTCTCCAAACTTTTAGCTAATCGAGTGGGTACCATTCTCCCCAGATTGGTTCATCCAGATCAGGTAGGGTTCATTGGGGGAAGGCAAGCGGCAGACAATACCAGACGAATAGTCGATTTGATTGATTTGGCACAAAAGCAGAATATTCCGTCTATGGTATTGAGTCTGGACGCCGAAAAAGCCTTTCATAGGATCGATTGGCCCTATTTGAGAGGGACGCTGGAAGCATTTGGCTTTAAGGGACGTCTCTTGGGTGCCATTATGGCGTTGTACGAGGGGCCAACGGCAAGGGTACGGCATCAAGGGTTCCCATCAGATCAATTTCAAATTCGGAGTGGCACTCGACAAGGCTGCCCGCTGTCTCCCTTGCTGTTCGCCCTGTGTGTAGAACCCTTGGCGGCGCATATGAGAAACAACCCGGATATTACGGGAATATCTGTAAGAGAACAGTCACACAAAGTGGCGCTATACGCGGATGATGTGATCCTGACATTATCAAATCCCCTTACCTCCCTGCCCAATGTCTTTTCAATTTTGGGGACCTTTAAACAAATCTCAGGGTTCAAAATTAATCAGGCCAAATCAGAAACCCTCAATATAAATTTACCTAAACTGGTGGAAAAATTTATTGGACTAAATTTCAACTTTAAGTGGCAACCCTCTATGATCAAATACCATGGGGTATATATCACTAAGGAGTACAAAGCTTTGTATAAAGCAAATTATCCCAGGTTGTTTCGGACTCTGCGAGAGGATCTCAGGAGATGGGCGGAGTGTAGCATCTCGTGGAAAGGTCGCATTCATAGTGTGAAAATGAATCTCCTCCCACGGGTGCTGTACCTTTTCTAGGCCCTCCCGATCCCCCTAGTAAAAGACGATATCCTCGCGCTACAGTCCTTAATAACAAAGTTTATCTGGCATAAAAAGGGCCCGAGAATTAGAAAAGAAATCTTGAGGAGGCCGACCTCGAGAGGAGGGTTGGGGGTGCCACGCTTGTTCGCCTACTACGAAGCAGCCCAGCTGAGCCAGATTATACAATGGCACGCAGATCCGAGCCTTCGGAGGTGGGTAGCATTAGTAAAGGAATGCTGCGCACCGATAGAAATACAGAATCTAATTTGGTTGCCCAAACGGAGTCGGTCCGCTATGCGGACACCGCTGCAGGCCATGGTCAGTTCCCTGAAAACCTGGGAGGTGGTCAAATTCAAATGTTTTCTCACATCCCCGAACTCTCTGATGACCCCCATTTGGGGGAATCCAGACTTTGCTCCCGGCATGGATAGCTCTAATTTTTCAAATTGGATTTGAGCAGGGTATCTCCATCTCAACGATCTGGAGGGTAGACAATATATCAAAACCTTTGATCATATCAAAGAGGAGCAGGATATTCCTAACGCAGAATTCTTTAGATACCTCCAGATCAGAGCTTTCTATAATGAAGCTCCTATTCGGCCCCAGAGAACAAATTTCGAGCAGCTCTGTTCAAGAGACACGGACTCAAGGGGACTAACCTCTAGGATGTACAGGGAAGTGGTCTGCCCAGAGACGGATGACAAACCCAGACTTAGTTACCTGAGACAGTGGGAAGATGACCTAGGGGAGACGTTAGAAGACGACGACTGGGACAGGATCCTACAGGCAGCAGCCAAAAGCTCTATCTGTACCATGTTAAAGGAGAACGCATATAAAGTCCTGATGCAGTGGTACTATACCCCCACTAAACTATCCAAATTTGTCAAAGGCTACTCTCCGCTCTGCCCCAAGCAGTGCAGAGACAGAGCGGACTTGTGCCACATGCTGTGGTCTTGCACGAGGGTGGCTCCGATTTGGGCGGAAATTAGGGAATGGCTCCATCGATTGCTGGAGGTGGAGATCCCCCGGGACCCGTGGCTGTTCCTATTGGGCAGACGGGTCGAGGGGATCTCGAACGCTTCACACAAGTTGATCACACATTTGGCAACTGCCACCAGGTGCGAGATCGCAGCATTATGGAAACAACCAGATATCCCAATTATTCCCAAAATCAGGAACAGAATTTGGTTTGTCTGCCGGATGGAACAGTTAACAAGTATGGTTAACGACACCGGTTCAAATTTTCTAAAAGTCTGGGAGCCTTGGCTGGCACAGACGGACATCCCGGGAATAGACAGTGCCACAATATTACAATGATAGGTAAAAATGCGTTCTCCGGTGACAAAACAGATCCTCGACCATATAGTGACAGAGGGACTGGGGTGTGGGCGGGAACCCTGAAGGCGTAGGACGCCCCAAGAGGGAGAGTTAAAAGAGTAAAGAGGTTCACAGACCTGAGGAGAAAGGTACACACACATATAATCACCCTGAGACTTCGAAGAGGAGACCAGTCGGCTGGACAGCAAGGAGCCAGAGTGTTGCCCCCCCCCCCCCCATACCAAGGTTACGGAACCCTCCACGCTCCCCCCTCCCCCCTCTCTCTCCTTCCCTTTCTTACCCTTTGGTCATGTCTCCCTGTCTGTCCTGTGAGTCCGGTGTGTCAATGTGATGGATAAACGTTAAAAAAGAGGTGATGATACTGAAGCCATTGGGTTGTGTTACCATGTCTGTAATATTTCACCTAATAAAATCAAAGTTATAAAAAAAAAAAAAAAAAAGTATATGGCAAAACATTTTAACCGGTATTAAATTATTCTGCACTTCTAAGGTAGAAAGAATGCCCAGAAGTGAATGGCAACAAGAATAATGTTAGCAGGCATTGCACAGATTAAAGGGATTACCAAATCTTTGACAGAGTGCAGGCTCATAGGGGGGTGTTTACTGACAAACTGCTGAAACCCTCCTGACAGCCTTAAAATAAGGCTGTGATACTGAGTTTTTTGATGTTGTTATTGAACACTTTTGGATAGAGAATTTCAAGTGTGTTTAAACTTCCTTTTTAATAAAGTATAAAATATTGGCATATATATATTGTATGTGAATACAGAGAAATACTAAAAAGTTAGAAACAGATAGAAATGTATACACAGCATCACGATTCTGCCTACAAAAGAGCACACACTCTAAGCAGAAATATATACTGCAAGCCATTCCTGTGGTCTACACTTTTTAGACTAACTGATACACTATATTATGGCTGTTATTAATACCATTACTTAGCTGCCAGTGGATAAATTAAAACACAGAGGCATAAAGTGATTTTATGTAAAAGCTAGCTTTGTCGGGAACGTTAAAGTACACTAAGAAATAAGAAGATCATAAATAGCATGTTTCGTGAATAGTAGAAATGATTTGTTCCATTAACACCTTGAATGCCCCATTATGTAGCTACTGTACCACGTCATTAGGTCTGGCCAAATGCCATCTAACCGAATGACGATTGGAAAGGATGAAATAATCTGGTTTGCAACTGATTTTTATTAACATTGTTTTCATTTCACACTTGTACTTGTTTTTTTCCTATGAAATAGGGATGTCAATGATAAACCTGTTTGGATATTCCCTCCATTTGAAAATAGTAATTACATCATATGTGATTAAACAATCAATAAAAAAAAACCTTACTATCTAAGCAAAGAGGCATCATTCACTTTTTAGCAGAACAAAACAAATCCATTAAAAAATATGAATCAAACAGCATGGAAATCGAAAGTCACTGAAGAAGACATAGTTTATTGAGCGGTAAAATCTTCTGAGATTCATAAACTTTAGCATTCAAGTTGGCAGATAAAGAAACATTTATTCAAGTTACTCACAAATATATGGTATTCAAATCAAACATGGTGTTCTCCAAGATTGTAACTTTCTCGTAACTTCTTCACTAATGGATTCCTTTACCTAATGTTCTCTTTCTTAGCGGATCTGATATGCTGCTAAATCTTTGTACAGAGAATACTACCTACGTAGGCATTCCCTATTCTGGGTGTTATCTCTGTATAAGGCTTTACTATGTTTTTGTCTTTCTAGAATCAATGACTGGACTTTCCCAGAACTGTCCAACAACAGCTGTCTGTTGTATAATCTTTCCAACCATACCCTATCTTTAGGAGTTAAAGTCACACCCCTTACTTTCAGAGAATTTTCTCAACAGCTGTCTAATCAATCAAGCATACACTCCTTAGGAGAGAATTTGTAACAGAAAGTGTACATAGAAGTTTGTTTTGACGCATTGCTCCATTTTCTGTTTGTGTTTGCATCAAATGTAAGTAGGGGTTTCTTACATGTGATGTAAATGGTTTACACCACCTGCTGGAATTTTTTTGATGCAAATACAAGTTATACAAGTGATGCATGGAGGTGCAGAGATTGCTACATCTCATTTAAATCTGTGTATCATGTAACTCCTCCCTAACTCCTCAGTCTCCAAATTGCAAAGTGAGGCAAATGGTAGAAGGGCAAACAAATTGACGCAATATGTAACTGCGCAATTTGCCGCACTAATGCTCCAAATTTTCCCTGGCACATCACTCCAAGTATCTTTTTATCTTGAGCTTCTTCGGCGCTTGAAGCTCTAGCACTGAGCTTGTTAGCTCTTATTTAGTTATTTACATTAACCCCTCTGCTGCCAGAAATGCCAGCAACACACTGCAAAGAAATACTTTGCTGGCTGTAACGAAGGGATTACGCTTTTTGGAAACTTTACTGGCGGTTTATTTCTAAATTGTCAATAACAAAATCTGTATATAACGTCTTGCTTCTTAGTAAATTCACCACCAACAGTGATCTGACACAACTCCCAAAGAAACAGTTGATAAGAGACCATGATCTTTAGTTCTATCCACCAAAGTAGGCGAGCTTTACCACCGGTTATAAATCCATTACCGTCCATGGGATTACAACATGCAGTAGAGGCTACTGCAAAAATGGACCAGAGAAGTGTAGATTTGTTATAAACTGTGGTATCTTTTAATGGATCAGTGATAGGGAAGATATTCTAATGTTCAGAGCATTCAAACTATATCAGAATTCTTCATATTTACACATGAAGAAAAGACGTGAGGGTTTCAAAAGCTCTATACATAAATTAATTAATATAGCTTGTTGGTCCAGTAAAACCTATGACATCTCTTCCGCATAAAGCTAACACAACAAAATCTCAGAAGTGCAGAGGTGTTTCAACATGAAGAATCAAAAGTAACATCTAATATAATGAAACATGATCGTTATGCTATTTCTGCACTGAGTAGTATTAATAATTAATATTTACATAGTACTTCTGTTAAATGCAGCACAGAACATAGCAGAATAAAAACACAATTGGCTAGATTTGGTGTTACTGTATAGTGGGTCAACCAGTTTGCTCATGCTAGGGCAATTTAGATGAATGACAACAGAATGAACAAAACTACTTGCACCAATAAATTTGGATGAATACGTTCTTGGTCGACAGACCATAGGGATTCACCAAGTGCCAATGAAGGGTATTGCAACTCGATCCGGCGTTACCTGCAATTGACTCAAATGGCACTTAACTCCGGAGAGGGTGCAATACTCTGCATCAATGTAAAGTAATTCTCCTCCTACATTTGGTAGCTAAAGCACAGGGAGATAAGGTGAAGTACACAAATTTGCAAAGACTGCAATCTGAAACGAATCTCCCAATCCACTTCAGCAACTTAACAACAACAAAAAAACCTCCTTTTCCAACCAAGCAACTTTTCTCTCACTTTTCCCTTGTCTATGAATTTACAGCTTTACAGAAGCAAATTTAAACACAGGAACAGAATGATTAAATGAACACAGATTTGTAACAAACATGGTCTTTTCACTAACATGAGACCCTTTGTAAAAACACGCTAATTTGGCCAATCATATTTGACATTTTCCTTTTGGATTAGTGTGCCATTAATCATACACAAACTATCTACAGTAAAATGTTAATCAATCACATATTGTATCACATGACATTTCTTTGAATGTAATAAATTATGTTTACCTGTCATTTATTTTTGTTTAGTCCAGTTTTACACACATGCTGTTACATACAGAAGTAAAGCTCATTTTATCTCACAATTTGGCAAGGGAGTGATGTAGCAAGTTTCCAAGTCAGCCATTTTGGAGCTACATTTGCTTAAAATTGGCCAGAGAGGAAGTTGAATCCTTTGTTTCTTGGCATCACTCTATCCCAACCTCTCAAGGTTCATTGCACCTCAGTTTATTTCTCATTTGTTAGCGTGAAAAAATGAGGTTATGTGGCATAAACATTTGTGGCTTTGTGTCAAAATGTAAATAAATTGATCCTCCATTAGACGAGTTGTTAAGCAGGAAATGTGCCTTTTTATTGCCATATATAGACCCATATTGGTTTTCGATATGCTTAATTTTGCCTTTTACACCATTTGTATGGTATGGTGTAGTTAAAGAGTAGTTGCACAGATGTAATAGGGACTTGGGATAGTTATTTGAAATTAGTTAATGTTGGGTTTCAATGTTATTTTGTCTTGCCATCATATTCCTCCATTTGTAATATGTAATTTCTGAAGTTACATTGATATTGTAAACTTGTTAAATTCATGAATAAAATGCACTAAAGGACAAAACAGTAAATGACTTTTACAAAACATGGCATTAACACAATCTGCTTCATGCACACTGCCGTAAAAGAGAGACAACTGTGTTATCGCACAAACTAAAAGGAAGATATTTGCCTAAACAATGCAGCTGCTTAGTCCAAATGCTTTGATGCCATCTCAAGATGAGAGATATTTTTTTACCTCTCGTTTTCAAGAATGTCCTAGGCATAGAGTTATGATGACAAATAATACATGATGACAAATACATAGTTACATAAGTGAACAGAGTGTGCATTATATACAAGATATTACATGCACAGTTAAAGATAATATATATTATAGGCATATGTAACATTTACGTATATGTATATTGCACTGATGTTCATTGCCGTATTTAACACTGAGGGGGAGATGTAATAAGGTCTGATGCAGGGTACTACATCCAGTTCCGGCGTTAACTACTATTCAAGTCAATTCCAGTCAACACTGGGGCAGAGTATGATATCCAGTATTGGACCTTAGTGAATCCCGACATGAGGCTCATGTGACACTGTTATGAGAGACCAGTGATTGCTAAATTAAACAGCTTGTGCTATTAAGGAATAATCTTTTGCTTTGATTCACTAAGTGCTCATGCAGGGTATTGCTATACAATCCCGTATGAAAAACTGGCCCTGATTTGACTGGCAGTTAACGTGGGATGGCTGTGCGATACCATGCATCAATGCTTAGTTCATTTCCCCCTTTATGTAATATATTTTTTTTTATACAGTAGCTCAATTTTTATTTGTTTTCATAGGTTCGGTAGGGTATAGAAAATACATTTGGGGATGGAGGGAGGCAGAATGCAAAAGTCAGAGAAGCAAAAATGAGACCAGCATTTAGACACGCAGTTATTATATTATATCATCAGAGTTATACATTGTAATAATAAATAAAAATAACTTTTTGGTTATCTGGATATAAGACATAAGACCTTGTATATCGTCGAGGGCAGTGTTTTTTTAAGGGCTTTGTTGAGGTTTCATTTAAATATATAAAACAGTTTTATTATTTGTTTTGTGCGTGTGCTAGATTGACAGAGTTAGTTTGATATTGGAGGTGTTCTCCCTGTGTCCCTGTAAAAATCAAGCCATGGCTGCCAAATCTGCATGTATTTATAGTAATTATCATTGACTAGGCTGGTGATATTGCTCATTTGGCATGCAAACCATATCTTTAATCTGAGACAGAGATGGCACAGTTTGTTTCATCCAATGGGATGCAATCACACATCTGACAAGTTTGTTCTCACTTCTACTAAGCATTTCTGATGGTCTTTATAGTAAGAACAGCCATGAGTCCAGAGCACATGATCAGGTTGTCATCCCCTGGATACATCTGTGTACCAAAGTCCAAATCTGTTTAACCTTGGGGCACTCCCACTACATATGGAGGAAGGTTCCTTGATTTCCACATAGTTTAGGGCTGAATGGGGATGTGCCAGGTGAAATCTTGGACAATCTGGGGTGTAGTACCAGCGTATCGTAAGCATTTTGTCTAATCGTGGTGCAAATTTAACTTTTAGCCACCGCTTTGAAAATGTTTTCCAAGTCTAGAACCTCTCCAAGGTCTCATTCTCATTGTTTGATGAATTTGGGGTCACTGTTAATAATTGCACTAGTAAATGGGTCATAAAGGGTCTAGATTAGGCCCTTGGTGTTTCCTGTTACAGACACAGTTTCTAAAATATGGTTATGGAGTCTCTGGCTTTCTTTATGTTAAAGAACCCTCTTAGTTGCATAGAATGAAATGCCTCTTCTTTCCCTCTTGTTTAATCTGGGAATAATGTTTCCAGTGGGTTGTGGCTATTTCTACTCCCTAGGTCTCTCAGGTGCATCAAACCAGCTGCTCTCCATTGCTGGAAGCTAATTCTTGATAAACCTGGGATAAAGTCAGGGTTATTATATAGGTAAGTCATTGGGGAATCAGAATGTGTCAGGCCCATTCTAATGGCGAATAACTCCCAGCATTTCAGTGAGTGTGTTATTGTGGGGAGAATACACATTCTATCTTTTCTCACTGATAATGGTAACCATACAATGAATTGGGTGTTTAGTGGGCTCAATAAGTCGGACTCAAATTGTACCCAACTTCTGAGGCCAGAGTCCCTGTGCCAGGCCACCAGGTGGCTAGTGTGTGCTGTTCCATAATAGTAAAGTACGTGTGGTTGGGCTAGCCCCCCCCCCCCCTTGATGTTGGGAGTGTCATAGACCTCTTATTTACTCTGGGTCTTTTCCCTGACCAAATTAAACTTGTAATTTTTTTGGAAGATCTGTAAATTCTTTAGTCTCTAGGGGTATAAAGAGAGTCTGAAACAGATATAACAGACGAGGGAGTATGTTCATTTTGATGGACTGTATTTTGCCCATCCAAGATAATTTAAACTTTGCCTAATTATTTAGATCTCTGCTTGTTGTTCAGATTATATCTGGTTAGTTTGCTTTATATAAAATCTTGTATGATTGTTTTCATGTTTACTCCTACAGTAAGTATCGAATGTTATGTGGTTTCCATTTACAGTTGAAGTTAAGCGCAATAAGTTTGACTGTGTGTGGTGGGGGAAACAAAAAGAGATACCGGCACTTAATAAGTCCAATTTAATTGGACTTATTAGGCGCCGGTATCTCTTTTTGTTTTTTCCATTTTCCTGATTGTACTATCAGCATTCCACCAGGCCGCCCAGCACCCCATAAGGGCTCACCCTCATATAGGGTTTATTGATTGTTATTACCAGATCATTAGCGCTAATTCTACATCACCTTTTTTCCTTTGTGTGTGTGGTGGGAGGTTAACATTGAGCACCTCTGATTTATTATTATTTATCTTGAACCCTGAGAATGTGTCTAGTTCTTTCATTAAGGATGGTAAAGATATCAAGGGCCTGGACACAGTAAAAAGAATGTCATCCGCGAATAGGGAAAGTTTGTATTCAGAGCACGCCATGCCGATCCCCCTTATATCTATATTGGCTCCTATTTTCGCAGACGACAGTTTGTTTTCCACCGACAGTGCAAACAAAAGGGAAGATAGTGGGCATTCCTGCCTCGTACCTCCTCTGATTCTAATTATTTCTGATGCTGTTCCAAGGCACGTTACTCTAGCTGTTAGAATTCTATATAATGATAGAATTGCTGATAGGAATGCACCTTGGATACCAAATGCCTACAGTGTGGTTTTCATAGAGGTCCAATCTATTCTATCGAGCACCTTTTCAGCATCGAGGGCTAGCACCATCATGGGAAATTTGTTTTTTTTTTCTTTTGCATACTGTAGTGCCAACAAGTATTCTAAAACAAATCTGGGACAATCCCCAACAAGACCCAGGTAGATGCTGGGTACATGCTGCAACATTTCAGTGACATTTCTGCGGACAGACTAATGGCCCATCGGATTAACAGCGGGGGTCCCTGGCAGTCCCATTCAAACTGAATGGGACTGCCAGGGACCCCGGCTGTGTTAATCCGATGGGCCATTAGTCTCTGCAGAAATGTCACTGAAATGTTGCAGCATGTACCCAGCATGTACCTGGATCTTGTTGTTGATAGCCCCAGATTTTCCAAGGCAAGTTTAAGGCAAGTTTTAGAATACTCGTCGACGCACCTGTATGCTATGTCTATTGCCCTCCTAGTATTAACTGCTGCCTGCCTATTTGGTACAAATTCCACCTGATCAATATGGATCAGATCAGGCAAGAATTTGTTTAGTCTTGTAGCAAAAAGTTTGGAAAAGATTTTAATGTCAGCGTTAATAAGAGAGATGGGCCTATAGCTTGTGTAATTTGTGGGGTCTTTTCCCTCTTTGTGAATTAGCAAGATTGAAGCCTGGAGCATGCTAGAAGGGAATCGTGTGCCCTGAAGAATGGAGTTCAAAAGTTTTTGTCTCTGAGGTATTAATATGTTGGCAAACTTTTTATAATAAATGTTTAAGAAGCTTTCTGGTCCGGGGGCTTTAGAGGGTTTCAATATTTTGATCGTGGCTGCAATCTCCTCACTTGAGGTTGGTTTATTAAGGGAAATTGTGTTGTGGTTTTTAATCCTGCGTAGCTTTAGAGATGATAATTATGTTAACAGGGATTCTGGATGCTGCTTATTGACCCCTGTTTTTCTGCCGTCATATAGTTGGCTATGTTATTGATAGAACTCTTTAGCTATTAACTCTTTGTTTGAGGTAAGAGTATCCTTTTTCAGACTAATAGATTTCATTTTGTTGTATGTGTAACGGGTATTCCCCCACCCAATCGCATATATGGCGTATGTAAGGGGAACCTAATGTTACCTGGTGTGTTGCTTTACCTGTTAGGCTCACAGGAGGGCTGAGCTTCCGCCGTGGGGAACCTGGGGCAAGTATAATATGACTAACCCTGTACTCGGTGCAGCGCCTCCACCTGCGATGGCTCCCACCAGAGGGGGAGTGGTTCCTCGCAGGACAATATATCACTCAACACACAGTATGGATAACAACTAATGCCTTTACTAGATGACCGTACTCATGCATCACAATTCAACAATTCAACAGGTGTCCCTCCCTAGAGGGGACACTAACTAATGCGTCTCGCAGGACGCTACCTCCACCTGCACCTCCACCGGATGATCCCACCCAGTGTCCAGTACCCCCACACAGTATCACCCACCCTCAAGTGAGATAGATATGTGTGACTGCGCAGCCACTATGTCCCGTGTGAATGTGATATGACTCGTTGGTGCACTTTTTGATTGTTACCTGCCGGGCACTCCGGTGCCCGGGCCTGCCACGGAACTTCACAAAGGATCCTGATGTCTACTGAACACAGGAACTGCCGTCCAGGGCGATCCCACCCGGATGACTGCTGCAGCAACAACGAAGGTCTGCGCCCAAACCTCTGGACGGACGTGCAGCATCTGCTGAGTCCCTAACTGACTCTGAATTGTAAGGGACAGGGTCCCTAACCTGGGGCCTGTCCCTGACACAACTTACACTACTGGGTGGCTCAGGGCTATCTCGGGCCTCGGGGGCTGCTGGCCTAGTGCAGGGAGTCACTGACTCCTGCACCCTACCTCCTTCCCCTGGCTGCTCCTGGCATTGACTGACTAGCGTGGGCTCAGCGCACGAAATGTATCTATTTCTCCTGCAGGGCAATCCTTCAGCCCTATTGGCTACTCGGGGGCACCTGGTGCCTTTCCCCCTTAGCCTCCTGGGAATTGTAGTCCCGTGGAGGCTATTTCTACATTGGGGCCGCGTGCGCGATTCTTCTGCACATGCGCAACTCCCTATAGGCCACCGCAACTCCCTAGCTGCAACCGCGCATGCGCGATCCCGGCGCCTGCACACGCAACCATAATGGCGGCCCCCGCTAGCCGGATGCGCTGCTGAGCCTCCTACAGCTCGGATCGCTCCCTGCTCTGGCCCCCACCTTTGGGAACAGCCGGCGGGTCTGTCGCTGCCTCCGGCGGCACCCGCGACCGCGCTGACCAAAAGGAGGGGGGTCTCTGGGAGCCGGAGGGCACCGGGGCTACATATGGCTGTCTGTTGCGGAGTTTGGCTCCTAATAAAGAGTTGGCCTTGTTGGCCTTTTCAAACTACTTTCTTTAGTCCACATTGGAGATTTGTAGGCTTAGATTACGTTTGCCTCGTAGGTTTGTTAGCAATTTGAGAATGGAAGGACTTAATGTGTGTTTATCTTCCTGTTTGGCCTCTACTGCTGCCTGTCTATTTGGTACAAATTCCACCTGATCATAATGGATCAGCTCAGGCAAGAATTTGTTTAGTCTTGTGGCAAAAAGTTTGGAAAAGATTTTAATATCAGGATGCAATACTTATCAATTTCCATTTTATGACAGCTTTATGGGCTTCCCAAAGTGTGGTCAGGGAGAGGACACTATCTTGATTGTTTTTAAAGAAGTGTGTTAGTTCTAGATCTATGTCTGAGAGAATTTCAGGGATTTTAAATAGTGATTCATTTAACATTCAGGAGAAATGTCTACTGTATGGGGTTAAATTATCGATCCTTATCCCAACTGAGGCATGGTCGGACCATGACATTTCTTTTACTTTTGCCTGTGTCGTTTTGGAGACTAAAGATACATCTGTCAAAATCATGTCGATTCATGAACAGGACTTATGTGGTGCCGAGTAGAATGTATAGTTTAGTGTCTGTGGGTGCCCTTTGTGTCTTAGTTTAAGTGATCTGCAACACTTTATTTTAGTGACTTTGTCACTCCTGTCAGTATGACATAGGTGTGCTCAGCATTTAAAAGATAATGCAGAAATCATCATATTCACTACCTTTTTTGCAGTTGAGATGAAAATTGGCTCTTCAACAAAAAAAATTGCCTTAATTTTCATGTGCCTCGTAATGTCAAAAGAAATATGTCCAAAAGAATCTCATCACAGATTGTGAATTAATGTGAAACACACAAAGGGCCATAATTACAAAGCGGTGCCAAGCCAATTTACGGCACCGTAGGACACTTGAATAGGCTGTAAATTGTCTTACAGTGATTGTTATAAGGCATCTTATATTTTAGTAAGCACTGCTTAGTAAATATGGGCCAAAATGTAATTCACCTTAGATTTCTCCTTCCCATCAGTTTCACAACTTCACCTGCAGTCCTGCCTATCTTTATTACTTTCCTTTACGGTCATTTAAAAAGGAAGGACCTGGAGTGCCGAAGACTAGAGAGAACAACAGACATAGGAAACAATTGTGCCATAGAATAGGTCAGTGTGAGGATAGTGTGCTTTACAATTATAGACGGAGTATAACATTAATCTCCATTCTCCTGGCTAATAAGCGAACATAATATTGTAGGGTTAAATCCCTCCCATTCGGTTTTAAAATGTAGTGTTTATGTAATCTTTCTAACAAGCATTGTCATGCGTTTTACGATGATCATTTCATTTGTAGACTGGACCGCTATGTTGACTATCTGTTACAAAAAAAACACTGGCCCACCATATTCACTAAAGGTTGTGCCCAGTTGCGGTGTGCCAAAGCGTAGCACATTTTAGTGAATATGGGCTGTAAGGTGTGATAGCGCAGATGACGTGCTATAGCTTAAAAAGTCCTATTGACTTTAATAGGGCTTTTCATGCGATAGCACGTCATCTATGTTATCACACCTTACAGAATAAGGGCAATATTCTTTTAAATCCACAGAATTTGACATTCCTGCTTTTTTTCTTTTCTAGAAGTAATTGGAATAAATAGTTCAATGTCATAAAATGTTAACTTTATGATTTCTAATGAGAAAAAAAAATTGAATGCTGTATATTTTAAGTGTTTTGATTTTCGGTCTGTTCTCATTCACATTATTTGAGAAAATACTAAACCATTAAGGGGGACATCCACTGC
Organism: Ascaphus truei; assembly: GCF_040206685.1. Classification (NCBI taxonomy): domain Eukaryota; kingdom Metazoa; phylum Chordata; class Amphibia; order Anura; family Ascaphidae; genus Ascaphus; species Ascaphus truei. The sequence continues at coordinate 146,973,416 of NC_134485.1, read as the reverse complement.
ATGTGCCGAGCATGGAGTAATGTAGTAATAAAACCACTTTTATGCAGGAACCTTGTTTCTCACCCAGTGTATCTATCTGGATCTCTACAAACTAATCAATAAGCCGAATGTTCATCTTTTCTGTTAATATCTTCCCATACTGTATTGCAATGTGGAATATTTTGGCGCCATATGAATAAACAATATTAATTAGAATAGAATTATTGCATGTGCAATACACTAAAGTTTAACATCAAAAGCAACTGTATTTGATCATCGCAACTGATGAAATATGACATACAAATGAAAAAACGATGGATTGAATACAGTACTCTGGCTGCAATGAAGGAGACATTGAAGAAAACAATAAAAAGAGGGAAATAAATCAGGAGCTGTGAGAGGGTAATTCTAATATATCATACTTTATCAGTTTAATCTTTAAACTGGCATAGTTTAAAACTATGTCATTACATTGTGATTAAAACTTGATGTGGAATGAAAAGAAAGTGGCAGAGGAAATCAATGCAAGGAAACATAAAGAAAGAAGAATGTAATTATTTGAAATGAAATCTTTCTAAGCAATAGAAACTATGTTATATGTTCTAATTCTACTAATATTGCATACTGTTATACTAAAAAGTTTAATGGTGCCATGACAAGTTTAGTCCAATATTTTCAATGATTATTGTCTTTTTTAATCAGTTGTTTAATTAAAAGCTTGCTGTAAAAAAAAATGTTTTGCTTCAGTTTGCTCAGGTGATTTTTATAATCTCTGCACAATTATCAACATCAAAGAACAAAAGGATAGTAAATATTCATATTTAGTTTTTTTCATGCTTGATTTATATTATATACAGTAGATGATTTGACAGTATGGTATTCAGTGTTTTAAATATGTTATACATATTGATACATATACATCATTCTACTATGTTTAATTATTGTATTTATATTGTTTCATATTATTCAAAAACTAATAAAAAGATTTTTTTTTTTAAAGAACAAAAGGAAAATAAAATGGATGTGTCAAAATGGCAAAGCAGAAAGCATTGCATCCCTTCCGGTGCAATATGTATGTGTGTACATAAGAAAGTAACAGTGTGCTTCAGTGAAGCTTATTTTAGTATTTTTTCATTTCATATTTCTCTCTTGAGCAAAGGAAGTTAATAACACCTCCGACATGGTAGATTTAAATGATCACTCAAAGAAAAAAGAAAACTATTTGCTAGATGATACCTTTTAAACATCCCATTATAATATTGTGTCGAGTAACTCTACTCATCACTTGTCCAGAAAACTCCTCACATTGCTCACTATTGGAGCAATTTTCATACATAGCATTTTGATACATTTGTTAGGGTAAGGTTAAGGTTAGGGACTTGATGGTGACACTTTGTGCTCATTTACATGTGATTTCACAGATAATGGTGAAAAGCAGGGTTGCAGACCTGTCTGAGACATGTGTGCTCACAAGTGATATTTTTATTTAATACACTGTACGGTGGATGTTTTTTGTCACTTTTTTACCCACCATAACTTATATAATGTGTGGTTGAAGCCTATCTCTAACTTCAAATTGCAAAGCACTTAATTTGTGTTTGTGTGTGTGTAGGAGATGCAGTTATGCACGGCTAGTCACCGTCTCTCTTTGGAGAGAAAACGACCTGGGTGAGTAGGCTCCGGCCGAAAACCAAAGTCTTGGACTTTCTTGCGGGCCTTCTGGCCGAAGAAAGGAAGAGGAGGACGTTTAGAACACAACCATCAGGCTGAAGATCCTTAGGAGCAGTAACAGGACTTGTTCGACTTCGGGAGGACAGTCTCAAGCAAGAGCAGCCAAGCCGCTGAAGCGGCTTGAGTTCACAGGGGAGGAAAAAATAAAAAAGAGCTGTCTGTGAGTATGTTTACTGGCTATGCACTTTATCCCAGGCTGTGCTGTAAAGCTGTGTAATGCGGCAGGCGTGAGCTTATAGGGGTCCATGTTAAAATGGACATGAAGTAAAAGGTGACACGGTGTGCTCATTTGCATGTCATTTCCCAGAATCCCTGATTGCAATGAAAGCACTGTATGCAAAGAGATAATGGTGAAAAGCAGGGTTGCTGTCTGAAATATGTGAATGTGCTCACAAGTGATATTTTTATTTGCGATACATTGATGCAAAATGAACGCAACATTAAAGCAGCAATTCTCCCCCCCCCCCAAAAAACTACAAACATGTCTGCCGATGACGTTTCACCTTTCTATTGGCTGACACAGTGTCCCTAGATCCCATGGCCATTTTATGTCCACTTGTCAATACTCTTCATCACTCAGGAGCCAGGTGAAGGTCACTGGAGGTCAGGTGGCCATGGAACAACTCTGGGTAACCCCCAGTTCAAGCACGTAGAAACATTTATTTTAAAAAAAAGCGTCCGTTAATACTTATACCTCCCAGTATATTGGTTAAAAAATTTAGTTATGAGTAATGTAATAAAGTAAATGTACTTTTAACCCCTCTGGTGCAAGAGTGGCTTAGTAGAGACCCTGATTCATTTTTATCGGTCCAAGATGACTGGGATTGATCAATTTTAGAATATATGGGTCTAAATTGGGGATCATGCGTAATACCACTCGTAAAAAGAAAACTATTATCCTTTTTTATCATAAAAAAACAGATTGTTTGCCTGAGATATAGAGATAGGCATAAAAGATGATGCAAGTGTTACAATAATCTATTTTATCAATATATGGCAACCATTTCTGATAACCAAGGAGTTAAATAACACACAAAACTTCACATTGTGTTAACACATAAGAATTTCACAAACTTCTGAAATGCAGAAGAATTTTGAAGCCTGAACTTTGTAATCTATGGGAATGTGTTTTCATAAATCAGCATAGATGGTTCTGCATCTATCAAATTTATCATGGCTTCAGATGTGAAAACAGATATATGCACACAGACATGCCCTGTTTGTCCTTGTGGATTATGTTTGACCTCTCGCTCTGCTTCATAACCATGCTGGTCAACATGTAAAGGCATCACCATCAAGGAGGTTTGGGAGAGACAAAAAAGGAGTGATCTATTCATCTACTATTCGCTTGCATTTATAAGGAGGAAAAGTGTTTTACGGAAAAAGCATAAAAAATATTTATTTTATACAGGTATCATTGAGCCTACTGGTAAATAGAGAAAGTTGGCTGGCAAGGCAAGAATGTAATTCAAGAATCTTCATCAATTAACTAGCATTGTATAGGAATAAAACATTTGTTTTCCTTTCACTATTCTGACCATGGTAGCAAATTATGCAGTTCAAATTTAACTATATATATATCCATTATAGGTCTATTTATCATATATATTTTATTTTATTTTACTTATTCTCGTGTTTTCAAATATAGAAATTTTACGATTATGTGTTATTAAAATTGTATGTAATTTTATTTCATTTGTTGTAACGGTGGGTTCTACCATTTGTATATGTTATATTAGAGTTAAGTGTGTTAATCTGCTAGATGCTTAGACATTGGTTATCTAATCAACCTATGGAGGATCAGGTTATGCTATTTAGGCGTCAGTTAGCTAGACACACTTATTCCCCAGATGAAGTCCTAGTTACAGGACGAAACGCGTAGGGTGGAGGCTTTAAGACAATTCTCAGCATCCCCTATCCAATATCTACACCCAGCATAATCCCCCCAATATCCGAGCGCCCCTGGACATTATCCTCAAGTTGCGGCTGTTATTCCGGTCGAGTGACGTCAGCAGTGCAGTCTCGCGACATCAGAGGAGGAACCAGGAAGCTCAGGAGGGCAGCTGCAGTCGGCGGAAATCCACTACAGAGAATCTTGGCGTTCCACGTGGAGAAGAAACAAATCATCACTCCAGGCAGCAGGACGGAGAGGATTTTATATCCTATATGCTTATTTACATCTGCTACTTTGTAAGTAGCGATCTACTTTTGTTAATTGACCATTACAAAAACGTACTTCACCATATTTTGTCTTTTCTTCATTTTCATTTCAGAGCAACCAGGAACTCTTAATATATCCCTAGTCCATTTCTGCTCATATTTTATTGTTTAGTTAGCAGTTTGCGCCAATGTTCTCCCTTTTTCATATATATATATATATATATATATATATATATATATATATATATATATATATATATATATATATACACAGTGGTTGCCAAATCACCAAAAAATCTACTCGCCACACAAAAAAATCTACTCGCCACTTAGTACCAAACGTGTGCTGCTTGGGCCAATATTTACTCGCCTGGGGGTTAAATCCACTCGCCCGGGGCGAGCAAATGTATAGGTTTGTCGAACACTGTATATATATATATATATATATATATATATATATATATATATATATATATACTAGCTGAGAGACCCGGCGTTGCCCGTGAGTTAAATTTCCCGCTAGGAAAGGGGGGGGGGGGGGGAGAGGAGGGGAAAGGGGGGGGGAGAGGGGGGAAAGGGGGGGGGACAGTGGACAGGAGGAGGGGAGGGGGGGGACAGTGGACAGGAGGGGGGAACAGTGGAGGGGGGGGCAGTGGACAGGAGGGTGGGGGGGCAGTGGACAGGAGGGGGGTGGAGACAGTGGACAGGAGGGGGGGGGAGACAGTGGACAGGAGGGGGACGGGACAGTGGACAGGAGGGGACGGGACAGTGGACAGGAGGGGACAGTGGACAGGAGGGGACGGGACAGTGGACAGGAGGGGACGGGACAGTGGACAGGAGGGGACGGGACAGTGGACAGGAGGGGACGGGGACAGTGGACAGGAGGGGACGGGGACAGTGGACAGGAGGGGATGGGGACAGTGGACAGGAGGGGACGGGGACAGGGGACAGGAGGGGACGGGGACAGGGGACAGGAGTGGACGGGGACAGTGGACAGGAGAGGACAGGGGACAGGGGACAGTGGACAGGAGGGGATGGGACAGTGGACAGGAGGGGACGGGACAGTGGAGAGGAGGGGACGGGACAGTGGACAGGAGGGGGACGGGACAGTGGACAGGTGGTGGATGGGACAGTGGACAGGAGGGGGACGGGACAGTGGACAGGAGGGGGATGGGACAGTGGACAGGAGGGGGACGGGACAGTGGACAGGAGGGGGACAGGACAGTGGACAGGAGGGGGACGGGACAGTGGACAGGAGGGGGAGGGACAGTGGACAGGAGGGGGACGACAGTGGACAGGAGGGGGGGGGACAGGGGACAGTGGACAGGAGGGGGGACAGGGGACAGGAGGGGGGGTAGTGGACAGGAGGGGACGGGGACAGTGGACAGGAGGGGACGCGTACAGTGGACAGGAGGGGACGGGACAACAGTGGACAGGAGGGGGACAGGACAGTGGACAGGAGGGGGATGGGACAGTGGACAGGAGGGGGACGGGACAGTGGACAGGAGGGGTATGGGACAGTGGACAGGAGGGGGACGGGAAAGTGGACAGGAGGGGGGTGGGACAGTGGACAGGAGGGGAACGGGACAGTGGACAGGAGGGGGACGGGACAGTGGACAGGAGGGGGACGGGACAGTGGACAGGATTGGGATGGGACAGTGGACAGGAGGGGGACGGACAGTGGACAGGAGGGGACGGGACAGTGGACAGGAGGGGATGGGACGACAGTGGAAAGGAGGGGGAGGGGACGACAATGGACAGGAGGGGAGGGGATGACACTGGACAGGAGGGGACGGGATGACAGTGGACAGGAGGGGGACGGGACAGTGGACAGGAGTGGACGGGACAGTGGACAGGAGTGGACGGGATGACAGTGGACAGGAGTGGATAGTGGACAGGAGGGGATGGGACGACAGTGGACAGGAGGGGAGGGGACAACACTGGACAGGAGGGGACGGAACGACAGTGGACAGGAGGGGACGGGACGACAGTGGACAGGAGGGGACGGGACGACAGTGGACAGGAGGGGACAGTGGAAAGGAGGGGACGGGACAGTGGACAGGAGGGGACGGGACAGTGGACAGGAGGGGACGGGACAGTGGACAGGAGGGGACGGGGACAGTGGACAGGAGGGGACGGGGACAGTGGACAGGAGGGGACGGGGACAGTGGACAGGAGGGGACAGGGACAGGGGACAGGAGGGGACGGGGACAGGGGACAGGAGTGGACGGGGACAGTGGACAGGAGGGGACACGGGACAGTGGACAGGAGGGGACGGGACAGTGGACAGGAGGGGACGGGACAGTGGAGAGGAGGGGACGGGACAGTGGACAGGAGGGGGACGGGACAGTGGACAGGTGGGGGATGGGACAGTGGACAGGAGGGGGACGGGACAGTGGACAGGAGGGGGATGGGACAGTGGACAGGAGGGGGACGGGACAGTGGACAGGAGGGGGACAGGACAGTGGACAGGAGGGGGACGGGACAGTGGACAGGAGGGGGAGGGACAGTGGACAGGAGGGGGACGACAGTGGACAGGAGGGGGGGGACAGGGGACAGTGGACAGGAGGGGGGGACAGGGGACAGGAGGGGGGGTAGTGGACAGGAGGGGACGGGACAGTGGACAGGAGGGGACGGGACAGTGGAGAGGAGGGGACGGGACAGTGGACAGGAGGGGGATGGGACAGTGGACAGGAGGGGGACGGGACAGTGGACAGGAGGGGTATGGGACAGTGGACAGGAGGGGGACGGGAAAGTGGACAGGAGGGAGGTGGGACAGTGGACAGGAGGGGGACGGGACAGTGGACAGGAGGGGGACGGGACAGTGGACAGGATTGGGACGGGACAGTGGACAGGAGGGGGACGGGACAGTGGACAGGAGGGGACGGGACAGTGGACAGGAGGGGATGGGACGACAGTGGACAGGAGGGGGAGGGGACGACAATGGACATGAGGGGAGGGGATGACACTGGACAGGAGGGGACGGGACGACAGTGGACAGGAGGGGGACGGGACAGTGGACAGGAGTGGACGGGACAGTGGACAGGAGTGGACGGGATGACAGTGGACAGGAGTGGATAGTGGACAGGAGGGGATGGGACGACAGTGGACAGGAGGGGAGGGGACGACACTGGACAGGAGGGGACGGAACGACAGTGGACAGGAGGGGACGGGACGACAGTGGACAGGAGGGGACGGGACGACAGTGGACAGGAGGGGGACGGGACAGTGGACAGGAGGGGGATGGGACAGTGGACAGGAGGGGGACGGGACAGTGGACAGGAGGGGGGGTGACAGTGGACAGGAGGGGGAGTGACAGTGGACAGGAGGGGGTGTGACAGTGGACAGGAGGGGGTGACAGTGGACAGGAGGGGGGGACAGTGGACAGGAGGGGGGGGGGACAGTGGACAGGAGGGGGAGTGGACAGTGGACAGGAGGGGGAGGGGACAGTGGACAGGAGGGGGGGTGAAAGTGGACAGGAGGGGGGATGACAGTGGACAGGAGGGGGGGGGGGACAGTGGACAGGAGGGGGGACAGTGGACAGGAGGGGGGGCAGTCGACTGGAGGGGGGGTGGGTTGCTTAAAATTTCCGGGTCCCTCCTCTCCACTCCCCCTGTATGTTTCTCGGCTCCCCCCTCTCTCTACGCTCCTGACCCCCCCCCCCGTAGCTCCGGTCCCCAGCCTACAGTGCCTGACACACACACAGTGTCCCACACACACAGTGTCCCACACACACAGTGTCACACACACACACACAGTGTCCCACACACACACAGTGTCCCACACACACACAGTGTCTCACACATACAATGTCACACACACACAGTGTCACACACACACACACACACACACACACACACACACACACACACACACACACACACACACACACACACACACACACACAGTGTCCCACAGACACAGTGTCCCACACACACAGTGTCACACACAGTGTCACACACACACACACAGTGTCACACACACAGTGTCACACACACACACAGTGACACACACACATGTCACCTGGACATGGAGGTGGAGGGAGGTGAGTGGAGCGGGAGGGAGTGGAGCGGGAGGGAGTGGAGCAGGAGGGAGGTGAGTGGAGCGGAGGTGAGTGGAGTGGAGGGGAGGCGGGGAGGTGAGTGTAGCACCGGGGAGGGGGGAGGTGAGTGTGATGGGGGGGGGAGAGGACAGAGAGAGAGGTGTGTGTGTGTGTGTGTGGTTTTTTTTGGACCTTTGGCCCATCACTCCACCTCAGGCCAATGAGAGGTGTGGGGGGCAGGCCAAGGGGGTCGTGTGAGTGTGTGAGGCCAATGAGAGGTGTGCAGGGGCGGGCGGGCCAAGGGACCAATGAGATTGCCGCTAGGGACAGGGAACACAGTGAAACATACATACATACAATGCTTTCAGAAATATATAGTAGATATATATATATATATATATATATATATATATATATATATATATATATATATAAAGCAACTGTAAATATTACTGTATGTTCATTTGCATGTCTTAGACAGGTCTGCAACCCTGTCTTTCCCCATTGTCACCCAGCATACAGCGCTTCCACTGCAGCAAGGGATTCTGGGAAATGACATGCAAATGAGCACTCAGTGCCACCTTTTGTCTCAAGCTCATATTACACAAGCCAATCCTCAAGCCACTGCATGCTGTTTTAAACACAGCTTTTAAACTGAGGCTGGGATGAGATGCAAAGCCATTAGACCTACTCACATACATGTTTCAACCTTGATGGGTATCATCAGTGTGAGGCTGGTCTTAATGGCTTGCAGGTTTGAGACTAGACTAGGTAATCACCACTGTCATTAAGGTTATGGTGGGTAAAAAAAGTGACAAAAAACCTCCACAGTAAAGCATAAAGCAACTGTAAATATTACTGTATGTTCATTTGCATGTCTTAGACAGGTCTGCAACCCTGCCTCACACTGATGATACCCATCAAGGTTGAAACATGTATGTGAGTAGGTCTAATGGCTTTGCATCTCATCCCAGCCTCAGTTTAAAAGCTGTGTTTAAAACAGCATGCAGTGGCTTGAGGATTGGCTTGTGTAATATGAGCTTGAGACAAAAGGTGGCACTGAGTGCTCATTTGCATGTCATTTCCCAGAATCCCTTGCTGCAGTGGAAGCGCTGTATGCTGGGTGACAATGGGGAAAGACAGGGTTGCAGACCTGTCTAAGACATGCAAATGAACATACAGTAATATTAACAGTTGCTTTATGCTTTACTGTGGAGGGTTTTTGTCACTTTTTTTACCCACCATAACCTTAATGACAGTATATATATATATATATATATATATATATATATATATATATATATATATATATATATATATATATATATATATATATATATATATATATATATATATATAAAATTTAAAAAAGACTATATTAGTAATAATCCACCCAGGACATGACATTACCTAGCTAATGCCTTGGTGGGCTTCCATCGTGGGCATTAATGGCAAGGTAAACCCTGTACTTTGGGGATTATACTTAAATATTTAGGGTCATGTTTACTAAGTGAAAGGGTAAGGTGTCTTGTGGCTTAGCACATTATAGTAGATATGGGCATAAAAGCTGCTAATTAATTTATATGATTCACTTTAATAGTTTCAAAGCAAAATTGTACGCCATGTTTATGGTAATACACCGAACTACCAACTAAGGAAAACTGTTTCACACCACCTCCTTATCTGTTGGTAAAGTACTTTAGCCTTATGACCGATACCCCCACAGGTGCCAGCTGAATGCTTCACCTGCACATTTCCACAGATCGTCAATCTTTTTTCTTTTTAGTTGGAACGTACAAGCAAAGAAAGTGTTAGCAAATGTCTGCAATGAAGACATAGAACCCTTAAAGCTACTTCAAATAGTGAAGCATAACATTTATTTTTCATTTTAAACATCTTAAAATCCAACCATATATTTCATTTTTTTACAGCTTTTCTGCAATTCCGAAATTAATTTAACCTGTTATTTTTACTTCAGATCATCGATCATCATACATTCACATATTTGAATACAGCTTGAGTTTCAATCACATTGTAATGATATGGTCATCTACATTTTTCACCATCAAGTTTGTTCTGTATGATACGATAACAATTTAGAAATTATTTTCAATAACTTTTTACTCTAGTGTACGACATATGTTGCCAATACCTTCATTATGATACAAATCGACTCATTGGTGTGATACCTGAAATGTATTTCAATTAAAAATTAAAAAGTAAACATGAACTAATGAGTCCAAAGTAATTTTGCATATTAGTGATGGATTAAGCCCGGTCTGGAGCATTTGGTCGCAATTTACTTCGCCTTCAGGACTATCAACTGTCGGACGATTTACCGCTATGGTAAGTCCCTAACCTTAACCCTTACCCTAACAACCTCTAATATTAACCCCTAATAATAATTCTAGCCCCTACCCTAATAACCATAACCAGTTAGTCTAAAACCCCTTACCCCAACCACTAAAACCCCTAAAGTTAACCTCCTACCTTTAGCACTAAAAACCTTCCTGTAAAAGCAGCCGGCATTGTAGCAGCTGCGGGTCTGTCGGCGGCACAACACCAGCGGGGACTAGGTCACGGAAGCACAGCCACAACCAAATGTCCCATTCTGATTAAGCCTCCAAGGGGAAATCCTCACCCAGCAGTAGCTCTTGAATTTGTGGATACTCCATCTCAATGCTGCGGTCCAGCCGGATCATCCACCCCCAAACAAGCATCGCTCCTACTAAGTGTTACCCATAACCATAGATACATTCCTATGCTTACAATGAGCTAAAAGTCATATGTATAGCGATATTGCATTGTTTTCATTAATTTTCTTGTTTTTATTAGTGATGCATTTATTTGGTCCATAGTTAATTGTACAGTAGACTGATATTTTGTAAATTAAAAACAGATTCTGTCAATTATGACAGAACCTAAAGGGTTACTAACATGGTTGTTGTATGCTGATCCCTACCGTTGCGATGGGGATCCAGACGTCACATAGGGGTATTTAAGGAGGGACTATTCTAGAACGTTCGGTTCCCGGAGGACATGAGGAGAGGAGCATCAGGGAGAGTAGATAAGTAATGTTTATAAAGTAATACTCTAAACCAGCCTTCCCCCCCCCCCCCCTGTTTATTATGTTGTAGAACGGGACAGTACCCGTTATGTTACCTCGAAAGAAGGAATGGAGTCCCAAATAAGTAATAAAAAGGAATATGGCACGCGATATTGGGCCTCAGGAAAGAGGAATCCTGGGTGCCAGTAGATCAGCTCTAACCATGGATAGGCGCAATTATTCCTCAGCAGTCTGTGTGAAACTGAAAGTTTCCAAACAGGCACCAGGTATCGGGTCAAGTAAGAAAGACCCACCAGGATTCCCATAGGGGCCCAGAGTAATTGGATTAATATTGATGATGGTTCCGAAGTAACAAGAGGGGGCCGGGTCCCAAATTTGCTCACAGCAACTAAGTCAAAGTACCTTCAATGGAGTGTTAAGAGTGGGCACTGGTGGAAGAATTGTATTCATGTATGTCTGTTATAAAATCCAGTACAACATTGTTAACATTGTGTATGAGTGGTCCCTATCCATGGGGACATGAATAAATGACTATTTACTACAAAAGTTCCTGGTGCCCATTATTCTACAACCTTGCTACCTCATCGCCCAGCCGCCCGGATCCAGACCCTGAGTCAAGGTAATCTATGCAGAGTAGCCATACAGTAGATAACACACTTATGTAATCTCCCTAGAAGCTAGGCAGGGAGGGTTATATGAGCATAGGTCCAGGTGCAAGGACCCAAATGAATCAGATTTTGATGTTCTCAATCAAAATTTACATTTTATTGGATAGATTTCAATTTGTAAGAGTGAGGCTCCACTGAAGCCTCTATGAGAATGCTAAAAAAAATTAATGAGATGCACTCCCAGACTTGAGTTACTTGCAAAACCATGTGGATGGGTATTATGCCTTTTAGCCTAGTCATGGTCCGATAGATACAGTATGATACATGACATGATATATGTCTAAGCTCAAAGTTCTGACTCATTCGACTGATTTTAAATAAGAGTATTTAATTTGTGGCATCTGCTGTTAGAACTCACAACTTAACTCAATTAGAAAAAAATCTGTCCCTCAGCAAATAAGTAATAAACTGTGCTAAATGGTTTGTAACACATAAATATGCAAAATATGTTAATGTTATGTTTGTTTCATCCACAGGAAATACACAGATGGTGTATGTATGTCTTATGCAAACAAGTAGCACTTGCACACTTAGGGGCCTATGCAGAGAGCAGCGAATTTTAAAATTGGCGAATTTATTAAAAAGTAGCTTTTTTGGAGAGTTTTATTCTCCATATGCAGAAAAGTGCGAATTCTGCTATGTTTAACATGGATGCGTGTGGCGAGTTTAAATTGGCGAGATGCGCGCTTCAGAAACGTGTAAAAACAAATTTGCGCCTTTTTTTCCCTTTGCAATGGCCGCGAGCGGCAGCTTCTTGCCAATTTTTTCTGGCGAGGCAAAAAGGAGACAATCGCGCCATTTTATTGGCGCGAACAGCCGCTAGATGCCGTTCGCGCCTCTCTGCATTAGGATATTTTTAAAACTGGCAAGATTGAGGTTCTCGCCAGCCGCGAGGCGAGTTTTACAAATAGAAAAGAAAAATTGGCGCGTTTTTCGGAACTCGCCATTTTCTGCTGCTTTCTGCGCGATTTTCTCCAAAAAATGGCGAATTTCGAAATAGTGCTGCTCTCTGCATAGGCCCCTAAGTGTCATATGAATATCACTACAAGTGTATGGAAATGGAACTTCTTGTGAGTCATAATTTAAGAGCATATTGGGTTTCTACACTTGGGAGAGCAGCAAACTCCAACAGTGTCAATAGGATCCCTGTGGTTTTAACATGCACATGTAAACTAAGAATGGATACATAACAGATCAACGTGGGGTATCACATTTACCCACAAGTAAGGGAGATCTAACAATGTAAGAGTTTCTAGAGTGTACAAGAGGAGAAGATTGAATTACTCAGGGACGCTAAATTGGATTTGTCTTATTTCATGGAAGTTTGTGGTAGCTGCTCTGCTATGGATTACATTTGGTTACATTTGAATTCATTTTACCTATACAGCATAGCGGAAAAGCTGTATAGCCTGCACTGGCATGTGGCCAACTGTAGCATTAACACCATGACAGGACGGAACCAAAAGTTGGATATACACTGTAAGCCAGTGGTGCGCAAACTGGGGGGGGCGCCCCCCGAGATTGTCTGCGGGGGGCAAAGGGTTTATAGAGTCCCTGTGCTTCCCGAAGGCACTTAAATTAAGTGCTGGGGAAGCGGCGGAAGCCTCTGTAAACTGCACTTACTTCTGGAGCCGCGTCGCCATGGCACCGTGACGTCATGACGCCGATGCCGAGGTAAGGGGGGGGTGGGGGCGCGGAGAAAGGGGAACAGCCGGCAGGGGCAGGGAAAAAAGATTGCGCTCCTCTGCTGTAAGCAATAGTTATTTGGTGACAGCAAGGTTTTGTGCCTCGCACAAATATATTGTACTAAAATGAATAACTGGGTTATATTTTAAACTTGGTAAAAAACAAACAACATACAACATCATGTTTTTCAGTGCATACTAAAACAAGTAATCCTATACATATTATATATTGTTATATTATGTGGCAATCTTTTGTTAAAGGGTTAATACTTGATGCTGACTTTTGTAACACATTTGTGTTAATGGTCGTCTTAAAAAGGCATGTTCATATTGAAACAAGCTCCTTCATCTGTGTTTTTAGATTTTAACTAATGTATCAAATGTCTGCAGTTTCTACCCCAAGGAAATAATTCAAATTACTTTTTGTCAGTTGAGTTGTGCTTGCTTGCTGTGAGAATATGGACAAATCAACCATTGAAAATTTTATTTCTGAGGTTTACAAACGTGAGCCTTTAATTCATACCATGACAGAAATAGCAATGATAATTTATGGAGAGACATTTCTGATGTATTGTCTATTACTTGTATATAATTGTTAATTTTTTTATTTAATTTTTTTGTAGTGTATAATGCTTATTTCAATGCATCACATTTTATTTAAAAAAAAAATTAAACAAGGCATGTTTTCATGCATGACATAGGGCCTCATGCTATTAGCAGCGATAAGCCCCCTATCGCCAGCTTATTGCCAAAAAAGCCTACAGCATTTCAGTAAGCCCCAATAAGCTGGCAATAAGAGCAAAAATCAATGTTTTTTTTGCAGAGAAAAAAAATCGCCAAACGCGCAAGCTTCTCAAACTCGCTCAATTCTAGTAGCCCCGATCAGCTTATTGAGGCTGATCACTGCTCTAGAATGGAGATTTCCTATACAAATCATCCCACCACAAAAAGTTGGCAAGAAGCTGCAGAGAAGCAGCGAGACGGCACTTAAGAAAAAAAATGCATTTTTCCTGCATCGGATTGATGCCGGGAGACTCCGGAGCTGATATCCATTAATATCAGCACCGGAGACACCTGGCATAAATCAGATGCATGAAAAATGCATTTATAGACAACTTTATTACCTTAGCGGCTAATCGCTAAGGCAATGAAGGGGTTAACCACCAGTGCCATGCTTATTGTGGGTAGCGGGTGTGGGTGAAAGTGGTATTTTGGCTCTTGGTGGGTGTTTAAGCCTTGCGGGGGGCTTGCAGGTGGACTTAACCCCTTCATTACCCTAGCGGTTAATACCGCTAAGGTAATGAAGGGGTTAACCCCTCCCACTACCCACCCGGTAGGCCTAAACACCCATCCTTGGGGCTAGTACCCCCTTTACTCACCACCCCTACACACAATAAAAAAAATACACACAACAGCGATACTTGAAACCTCATAGGCCACCAAAAACCATTACAATATTTAATAAACAACAATACACAACCCCAACCCATTTTTGTAGACACAGGATTAATACCACAGGCTGGCGGGGGTCCCCGGGTGGTCCCCGCGGGTGTCCATGGGCCCCACAGGGCACCCTGGGTGGTTCCCACAGGTGTCTGGGGGCCCTTGGGTGGTCCCCGCTAGGCTCCGTGGGCCTCCAGGAGGTCCCCATGGGTGTCTGTGTGTCATCCCCAGAGGTGTTTGGGGGCCCTCGGCTGGTTCCCATGGGTGTCTGGGGCCCTCGGGTGGTTCCCATGGGTGTCTATGGGCACTCGTGTTGTCCTTGGGGTGTCCGGGAGCACCACAGGGGTCCTGGGTGGTCCCCGCAGGTGTCCGGGGGTCCTCAGGTTGTCCCCATAGGCGTCAGGGAGTCCTCAGGTGGTCACTGTGGGTGTCCATGGGTCCTCAGGTGGTCCCCATGGGTCCCCGCTGGCCTGCAGTACCTTTTCTGTATTTAAAAAAATAAATAAATAAATGGCCTACATTTCAATAAATACACCTCCCCCCCCACCAAACACATACAGTAATGTGCAAAATAAGTATTATCCAGATATGGATAATACAGTAGATTATTTGCCCATTATTAAACACAACATTAGCCAGGCAGCATAA